>NC_056739.1:866968338-867313338 GCF_019279795.1 Protopterus annectens | reverse complement strand
CGTTAGTAGAATTAGATGAGTGTAGTTGTGTTATGTCTTTGCATGTTAATAAAAACTGTCTTAGACTGAAATCCAATATGGCTTTACAGGTATTAAAAGCAGACTTTTTGAGAATTACAGGGTTGTTTTCATTGAAAGAAAGTGCATGATTTGTTACTAGAAATCATTATGTAGTACAGGAAATAAGCTTATCAAAGATGTTTATTCTTCTTCTTAAATGTGCAATACTTGACATACATTCCTTATTGTGTTATAAAATTTGCATAACTGCCTTGTGACTATTTATAACATTTATGTAATTAGAAACAGACTCATTGCTGATGCAAAGTTGAGTAAACAGTACCTAATTTTCACTGCATATCACTGGTGTTTACCTTTAGTTGTAGATGCAGTATTAAAATAGCCGACAATAAGTTACAGTTACTCTCTAAATATATGAAAAATGTCAGTGCTCCATAAAATGGGCATATGGTTTATGCAACTTTTCTGAGCTTCTCATCTGTATGAATAATTCCGTTAACAGATGATACTTGCTTACTTACTTACAGCGGCACAGTAAATAGTGTTGTCTCCTCACAGAAGGAGGTTCTCCGGTGGGTTTTCTCTGGGTGCTTCAGTTTACACCAAAGACATGCATTACTTTGGAAATGCTAAATTGGCTGTAGGTGTGAATGTCCATGTGTATAAGTAGTATGGAAGAAGAACCTCAGCAGGGCTAGCCACCTGGTGGTGTGAACCTTGGCACTAGATGATTGTCACAGTTGAAGTGGCACTCTGACCCCATGTGCAAAATGGGCAAAAAAGGGGATGTCGATGGCTGGAGATGACACTTTTGCTGCCCATGACATGTTGACCTCAGACATTTATACCGATCTTACTTTTTATTGCTGTGGAAGAGGTGATACTGTTTAAAAATTAACCTGCACATTCTCCTGTGAATAATAAAATACCATAGTAAGCACTGAATCCTAACCACATAACAGTCATAGCTTTCCTGCTTCATCCTCTCTGTGCTTTCTGCCTGGCTGGTAGTAATTCCTCTAGAATTTGTAATTCTTTTGTATTTTATATAGCAACTCCAGTAGATACTCAGGCTTCATATTTGTTACTCCTTTCTGAAAGGGTTTGTTTAGCACAACACTGCAATTCAGTTGTTTACACTGTCACTTCTTGATGAGTTGTTTCAGATCCTTACATTTGCTTCTATTCTATCACCTGTAAAAGAATTCCTAACCCTTTAGTAAAAATGTTGAAACCATTAAAAAATGACAAGGAAATGAGATTCTTCACAGCTAGTCACTATAGTATTATACAAATAAATTTGTGAATTCTGAATTTTACTCATCAGGATTACCTTTTCTGGGTGGTATAGGTTCATAGGTTCATAGGTTCATACTAGGCTATCTGCCCAAGGGCATTTATAAGCCTAGCCCATAGTTATGTGGCTTTCGCCACCCCTTTAATTTGAATAAAAACTATGCCTATCATTTTGCTGTGCCTCTGTCAAGCAGTGACACTGAAGTAATCCCTGGGGTATATCTGCAATCTCCCATCCATTGGTCAAGATTCCTCTTGAACAAGGCCAGAGAGGTGCTCTGCCTCACATGTACCGGGATTTTGTTCCACAGCATAGGGAGTCTCTGGGTGATGAATCTGTCCCTCCAGCACGTTCTATTTATAACCGTGTCAAGGTTTAAGTCTCCCGCCCTTGTGGTTCTGAGGGATCTAGATTTTTTGAGGTGAAGCATATTCATCAAATCTGGGTTTGACATGACCTTATATGTCAGGCACAGGTCACCTCTGAGCAAGCGGTATGAGACTGAATAGAGCTGGAGTTCTTTCAGTCGGGCAGCATAAGACATATTTTTGAGACCCTTTATCCTTTTGGTGAGGAACTTTTAGGGCCTTTCAATCTGCAGCAGGTGTCTGGTCAGATACATTCCGAACGGGGCATTGTACTCAATCACAGGTCTAATGAGTGATGAGTACAGGGGGACGATGACCTCCCTTGATCTAGATGTGAATCCCTTCATGATCAGGTGGGTGATATAGAAGGTTTTCCTAACTACTTTAGCAACATGAGTGTCAAACGAAAGGCTACTGTCAACCTGGGTCCCCAGATCCCTGATGACTTTTTCTGTGCTCAGTGGATTGCCACCTATATGGTAGCTAGGGGTAACCTTGTTTTCCCGAAGGGTATGACTATGCATTTTTGGCGTTTAACTTCAGGCCATGGCTCTGGCACCAGTTATCCGTTTCTGTGAGGCCCTTCTGGAGGATATCTGTGTCAGATGTGTTTTCGACTATGGCGCCCAGTTTGCAGTCATCTGCAAACTTTGTCAGCCATAACCCTCCTGTGTTTGCTTGTACTTCAGAAAAGTAGATGCCGAACAAGAGTGGACCCAGGACTGAGCCCTGTGGGACACCACTTGTGACAGGCTTTGAGTCTGACATGGCTCCAGCAACTCTGACCCTGTGGGTTCTGTCACTTAGCCAGTTTGCAACCCATCTTGTGATGTATGGGTTAACATTCAAGCTGATGAGTTTTTCAATGATACCCGAATGGGGTATTGTATCGAAGGCCTTAGCCAGATCGAGGTAGGCTGTATGGACTGCCTTTCCCTCATCAATGGCCTTGGTGACTGTCTCGAAAAAGTCAACCAAGTTTAAGAGGCAGGATCTGCCTTTGACAAAGCCAAACTGGGTTGGATCCAAAGTCTGCAAGTTCCCTATGTCTTTATTTATGAGTTCCATTATGATCCTCTCCATGGCTTTGCAGATAAGGCTTGTCAAGCTAATGGGGCGGTAATTTCCAGGGTCTGTGGAGGCACCGCCCTTATGAAGTGGGACCACAGTCGCCGTGCGCCACTCCTTGGGTACGTATCCTGAGGTGAGGCTAAGATTAAACAGCTGTCCTAACTGTGGGTTTAATTCCTCGTTGAGTTCGTAAAGCACACAGCCGGGGACACCATCCGGTCCCATGGATGCTGTGTTTTTTGCCTTAGTGAGGGCAGTTCTCACCTGGGCGTTGGAGATGTTTGGGGGGCTACAATCCTCTGGAATAGATATCTCTCCTTTTGGGGGGGAGGGGGGGGGGAGTTTGCACTGAACCTGTCAGCCAGTATGTTGGCAATGTGTGTATGATACTTTTCTGTTTCTTTTTCCTTTATGAATCAACATTTATCCTCCCTTGCCAGCTGTTGGTTTCACTAATGATGAGACAGGGTTGTAGGTGACTATTACCTAAACCACCATACAGATATTGTCATCCAACTACGTATATCATATCCTCATGGTGGATAGTCTGTCAGTGAAATTCCTTTAGTGCTGGACAACAAACAGATGACTTCTTTGCATATTCCAACTTCTGGCTAGAATTTACTGGACCCACACATCCAGGCCCTTGCATTGTCTCTAACAAGAAGATGCATTGTTATGCATCAATTTTTTATATTTTAAATCATTGCAAAAAACATTATAAAGCCCCAAATCACTAACACACCCACAAAATGCTGTATTTTGCAAGGGGTCTTTCACTTGGTGGAAGAGCTGTACCTCTTACCCCTTAATCTCTAAATATACTAACTCTGAGGCTGCACAACCATTGCTGAAAGAGAAAACTCCCTTGGCCTCATAGTTCTACACTGTTGCTGATAAGACTACAAACCTGTCAATAAAATGGGAAAAGTGTTAAACATAACATTTGATTCCTGTCTTGACAGAAAGTGTCTCAATTAATAGCATGGCTCCCATCATAAGACTAGCTGTGCACGAGATGCAATGAACAAAGCTACTTTTCCTCCTCCAAGATGAACAGAGTTCCACATTCCCTCCCCAGATTCCTCAAGCAGCTTTGTCAATAATCAACTCAAGGGTGTCTAGATTGCAGGCAGGGCTTCGTTCATGTGTGTCACAGAAACAGACTTTGGGTTTTGTCGCATTTTGTTAGCACATTATTCAAAAACTGTTTTGAAGTATATTGTAAGAAAGAACACTATTTTGACTGAACACTGAGATGTTATGATTTTGTATTAGGCAGTTTGGTTTATTCTTATATGATAAGTGCATAATGTAGGACAGCTTTACCCGTTTATGAGCTTGGGTGGTATCCAAGTACTGGTGGTGAAGTTAGGATGTCATCTGACAATAAATGTGCTTTTCTGCTGGTAATAAAAAATGCAGCTAGTCTTCATAATGTACACTTATTTACATCAAAATGAATGCAATATCTGCCTTTCACAGTGTAATTCCAATACTACCTGGAAACAAAGTAGTGTTTTTGGCTAACAAAGGAACTCTTACAGCTTAGTGCGAGCGCAGTGCTACGCCACAACGTATATCAGTTTTGTGAAACATTAAACTGGCTAGCTCTGGCGAGTGATAACAAGGCCTCTCAAACAATTCTGTGGCCAGCAATTATCACTGATTTCTTCTTTTCTTCCAGAAGGAAAAATGGGGTACATATATATTCACTTTTCACGCTCAAGGATTGAAGCTGGAGAACAGAGTACTCCATGAAAACACTCAACATTATTATGCATGTAGAAAAAAGGCCAGAGTTAGAGAAGAGAAACATTCCTGAAGATTGTTGTGCAATAGAACGCATTTAGATGTCGCTGACTTTCCCTACTGCCTATTTTCATTTCTTCATTCAGTAATAAAATAGATTTCTTAGTTTTTTTGTATTGTTTATGATTCATTGGGACACTCCTACCAGAAACTCACATCTATCCACCATTCTTCATAACAAATGTTTTTATAATAGAATGTTCTGGATGACTTGCACATCAATAAGTCCTAGTGTGTGCATTAACCACAGCATTATTCGTTTATTACATGTGAGATCTGTGTAACAATGCTCTTTTTCTCTTAGTTTTAACTTTTTTCCAAATCCATAGTCATTAGTGGTATTAGTGTTAGAATTAATATTAGTATGTGTTTGTATTTGTTATTAGTATTAGTATTCAAACAGTATTAGCATTAGTGTTTGTATTTGTATTAGTATTAGTGTTAGTATAATTAGTAGTATTTGTATTAGTATTAGTACTACTATTAGTATTAGTGTTAGTATTAATATTAATATTGGTATTATTAGCAATGGTAGTAGTAGTAGTAGTAGTAGTAGTAATATTTACATTTGTATTTATTTTATTAAGTAGTTAACCTAATGGATACAAGTGGCTTTTTCCAAGAGTGACCAAGGAGCACTGTCTGGTAAGTGACTTGCTTTGAGTCACATAGTAGGCAAGTAGTGATTAAAGGAATCAAAGGCAAAACCACAGAATAAAAGTTTGTAGCTAATAGCCTTAATACTCTGAACTAACCTGCCTGCCTAAACCTTCCCATTACCCTGTAGAGATAGCCCTCAAGCTTAAGCCTACTCTTGTCTTTTGCTTCCAGGATTATTCTACAGTCTATTAAATTGCATAACTAGTATTTAATGGTAGGAATACATGAACTTGTGTATGTGCTCAGTCACTTTTGGCTGTTGGCATTCTAGGTGTTTCTGTGAATTGCTCAGCAGTGTAAATCTCTTGCCCCAATCATTTTCACAGGAGAGCACATGACTCATTAACATTAGCTGCTACCCTGGAATACCTCATTGTAATATAGCATTGCCAAAGGGACAGTCCATGGTGCTAATTCTTCCTGCCCTGTAAAATCACCACTGTGGGATTTTCCACTGAACTGAAAGGGGTTACCATGAGAGATTGGTTACTCATGGTAGAGCTTATAACTCATGGTAACTTTTTCAGAATCCCAAGGACGGTTTATTTAATACAACATTTGTAAGAAACAACATTACATGGCAAGGAACATGTGGTTTAATATATTTAGAGAGGTTTAATGGGATGATATAGTCATTCTAATCTCCATTTCTTCATTGGATTTAAATAATTGTTCCCCACATTTTATAAGTTTGGACCTATTGTTATTACTATATTGGGTCTATATTATATCCTCGAATGCTTAAAAAAGCGAATGCTGATTGATCAAATTTATTTTTGCAAAACTGCAAAATATAGAAGCAGCAGAAACTCGAATTTTTTCCTAGGGAAAGAATTCGGTTGTCTGTTTCTGTTGCTTCGGTATTTTCAGTGTTATGGTGGAAAGTTACCGGTTGGATTCAGGTAAGTGTGCGATTGTGTGGATGTGCGTGTTAGGGTGATTTAGGTGAGTTAGGGTTAGGGCTCGGGTTAGGTGTGTGTGTGCGATTGAGTGGACATGAGGGTTAGGGCAGATTTAAGTGAGTTAGGGTTAGGGAGCGGGTGAGGTGAGTGTGCGATAGTGACGGACCTTAGGGTTAGGGTTTGGGTTAAGGTAAGTGGGTAGTTAGTGGTTTGTGCATAGTTTAGTGTATGGTTAGGTATCAGATTTTAGGTGTATGTGTGTGGATTTCTGTTTGTTTGGTGTGCTTGTGTTGTGTGTATGTGTTTTGGATCAGCAAATTTTTCCCCTGGGAAAAAAATCGCTGATCTGACAGTTTGAGATTGTAAGCTTTCGCCTAAATTAGGTCGATCAATCAGCGTTCGCTTTTTTAAGCGTTTGATGGTATAATATAGACCCACTATATTATAATAATTTAAATCCATGCAAATTAAAGTGAATAAATGCATTTCAGAACTTGTAAACATTAAAAATGATAAAATACAAGGCTGTCCCCTTCACCACATTTATTTAATGTGACTATAATGTTTATCAGATGAGAAAGAACCTTAGAGCTGATGCTTGTACAGCTATGTGCCATGCTTCATAGTAATTTT
This sequence comes from Protopterus annectens, assembly GCF_019279795.1. Taxonomy (NCBI): domain Eukaryota; kingdom Metazoa; phylum Chordata; order Ceratodontiformes; family Protopteridae; genus Protopterus; species Protopterus annectens. The sequence continues at coordinate 867,306,574 of NC_056739.1, read as the reverse complement.
ACACAAAATAGTAGTAGATCATTGTGCCTTTCAAAGATATGCTGAAAGAACATTTGTTGGGCTGCGCTTGCTAGCTACAGACAAGAAGACCACTACCATTTTAACAGAAAGTGAAACCTGCTTCTCTGAACAACTGGAATGTAGTAGTTCCTATACAAACCAACATGTTAAGCACATATAAGGTAGATTTGTTGCCACCAGTCAGCTACTTTAAGGCTCTTAACAGGGTACCCAATTACTCTTAGTAAAATTAATACTATACAAATGGTTAACCAAGCAGCAAGACTTTCAGGAGCATGATGCCCACAATGCCACCAAATACATGCAGTTACTTTCAAATGTTATACTATTTTCTAAAAAACCAGCCACAATGAAATGTTTAGCTATATTTAATAAAAATAATAAAATAGAAAACATGAAAATACCGAATATCTATTTACAATAAGTTTCAATTTACAGGATATATATAAAAAAATAACACAGATGAAAAGACTCAAATAGCTACAGAAAAACAATACTTTTAACTAATCTCACTATTTCCCTAACTGACATTACATCTGGTTACCTGACTCTGTGGTTCCCATACAAACACCCCTGACTAGAAGCTGATCCACAATCTAGGACAGATGTGTCACAATACATATCTAGAGCTTTACTAAGGCATCTGGAGACTTTAAAACAATTCTAATACTTTTATCCGTCTTCTGGAGACTAACCAGCCATTCTCTGGCACCCCAGGGTAGCAGTTAGTTCACCACTAAGGACAATAAGAGCAGGATCCCGGACCAGACATTGCGTCTCTATCTGCATTCAGGCCTGTGAGATAAAATATTTATGGCCTAGACCAAGTCATTTAATTTCAAGCTGGTTTTCTTAAGATAAGATGGGTTGGGCTTAACCCCTTCCCTTCCAGCACCCCCTGTTAACATATATACATTTCCTCAGCTACAACAGTACAATCTAATATAAATGTATATTTCTTTTCTTTCCAGCAGGACCCACTGTTGATACATTTTTGCACAAGCAGCTTTACAAATACATTTTTAACACAAGCATCTCTATAAATCAGTTTGCTATTCAAATAGTGTAAAATTCTTTACAAAACTCCAGCTAGTTATGCTGGCATATGTTACACATGCACTACCCTACTCCCTCTGACATGGATGGCACTACCTCACATCATTACCCCTACTCCCTCTGGCATGGCTGGCACTACCTCAAATCATCACATCTGTGCTGCTTGAGAGGAATGAGCCTGTCTGGGAACACATTAACCCATATCCTGTCTTGAGAACCCATCTGTATTGACATTGCTAACCCCACTATGGTTATGTACCAGGAGGGTGCATCCAGGTTTCTCAGTAGACATGCCCCCAAGCTCCTGTAAAACTGCTCAGATTTCTTGAACAAGGGTAGGGGATAGCCACTGGGACACTGCTACCCCTTCCACTGAAGTGTCAGTCTGAGCCTCACTGAGTAGATCAGTCATCAGATCCTCCTCAGACTCCTGCCACCTACTGCAAATACTTAGCACAAGGGTATCCCTATCATGGTAAAGCTTCATCATGTTAACATGGTACAGTTTGTGCCCCTGCCTCTTACATAGCAGTTTTACCATGTAGTTAACATCACTGACCTTTCTTACCACTTTGAAGGGTCCTTCTGAAGCTGCCTGTAGGTTATTGTGTCTGACAGGAATGAGCACCATAACCTGCTGTCCCACAGCATACTCTCAGACTCAAGCATTCCTGTCATACTAGACCTTTTTTCTGCTGTTGGGCTCCTTCCAGGTTCTCCTGGGCCAAACGCATGATCTCCCTAAGCCTTGTCCTGAGATTTAGGGCATATGCCACAACAGACTTCTTCTGGGATTCACACTCACCCTCCCACTCATCACAAATGAAATTCAAGGGTCTCCTCATCCTGTGCCTATACAGCAACTCAAAGGATGAAAAACCTGTGGATTCCTGGGGTACCTGTCTGTATGCAAACAGGAGATGGGACAATTATTTGTCCCACTCTCTCTTAAACTGGCCTGTAAATGCCCTTAGCATGGTCTTTAATGTAGTGCATAATCTACTATGACAAAGATATATTTCTTCCCTGTGAAACTTGAGGTATTCAGATGCCCCACAATATCCATAGCTGCCCTCTGAATTGGCTTCTTAATCACAGTCAAAGACATCAAAGGAGCTTTGACCTTGTCTCCTGCCTCGCCTACGTTTTGACACTGCTCACACGTTCTGCAGTGGGTCTACTTCAGATTATCAAAGTTTCAAAACTTAGAACATCATATGGCCAAGAACCAGATGATCAAAGTTTTGAAACTTCGAACATCAAATAAAAAAAAAAGTTTTCTTTTACATTTTTGCCTGCATCTCCCACACCCCTGCTAATTAAATATAGCAACTCCAAGATCGCACTGCAGAGATGAAAATGGTAAATTTCCCATTTGTGCTATACATCAATCTTCATTCAGAACTTCTGAAGTTTCAAAACTTCGATCATCTGGTCCTAGGCCATATGATGTTTAAAGTTTTGAAACTTCACTCATCTGAAGGTGACCCTCTGCAGTACCCTGTTGCATCCCTTGCAATCCCAGGTCAAAAAAGTTCTGTATAATATGTCTGTTGGTATACTTTATGCCCATATGACCTGCAAAAGGAATGTCATGGGCTATGGCTAGAAGTGCCAGATGGTAGGCTCTAGGCACTACCAACTGCTGTATTACCTCACCTTCTAGCCCTCCCTCAGGGGTCCACTCTCTGTACAGTAACCTTTTGTTCCAGTATACAGACTCCCCTTTTCCTAGAGAATCATGTGCCTCCTTAGCTACCTCTCTCAAGCCTCGTTATGTAGGGTCTGAGATCTGAGCCTGTCTCAACTTTACCTTTCTGATCCTTCCCAGCTCCCCTTCCAAAGGAAGTCGGGTATCCTCTGACAGTGGTGCCTCACTGTCAGCCTGGGTACTACCACTCACCTTTGCCCTTGCAGTCACCCTGTCCAAGACAACGTCAGTGCCTAGCAGCAGCTGTGGCTCAGCTTCAGACTCACTGCTACAGGATAGCTCCCTCCCTGAAATAGCCACATCACCAGCCCCTGCTTCGGGTGTAGGGTCTGTTCGGGTCTCCCCAGGCTACCAGATGCACATGCCTGTCTCCAAGCCAGACTGTATGTAACTGCATGCATGCAAGGTACTGCATTATCAAAATAATTCCCTACCAAGACGTCTGTAGGGATATCCTCAAACACACCTACTTGCATACTTCCTTTTCTACCCTCCCAGTCAAGGTGCACCCCAACCAGAGGTATTTGGAATGGGGTCCTTCCTAAAGCTCTGACTGGAGTGGACTGCTCAAGCCAATGCTGCTCCTGTTTAACTACTGCAGGCTTCACAATGGTTATATCAGAGGTTGTGTCTCTCTTAGAAGTGGCCTGTTTTCCATCCACTAAGATAGGATACAGACTCCATTGATGGTTTGGTACCCCTGTTGTCTCTAGACAACTTACCACTGGCATACTGTCACTCCCACTTGCTGGATCTCCCACCTTTTGTTCCCCACCTTACTTTAGTGGACATTTGTATGCTACATGGCCCCTCTAATTACATTTAAAACATCTAAACCTTGATCCTGGCCATGGGCTTCCCCTGTTACTGGTGGACTCTGTTGGGGTATTTTATGCTCTGCACCATGGATTCTCTTATATCCATGTGCAGCACTGGGTATTCCCTTCTTGTTCACTGGTGCCTTGCTTACCAAGTAGAGATCCCCTTTTCTCTTCATCTCATCTGCAGAGTTACACTCCGAGTCTGCCAACCAGATTCTCATAACCTCAGGCAAAGTACTAAGGGCTTCTTCCCTCACCAAAAGGTCTGCCAGCCTTTTAAAAGTGGTGACCTGACATCCACTCACCCATCTATGAAAATAAGTGCTTAGATCAGCAATATACTCAAACACACTTTCATCTGCCTTATGTCTTTGCTCACAAAACTGTTTATGTGAGCTTCAGGTGTTAACTTAAAACATTCCAATTAACATTATTTAACCTTATCATAATTTAAGCAATCAATATCAGACAATTTATAAACAGCAGTTACAACTTTACCATAGAGTAAGGAGGTCAGTAACTGTACCCAGAGCCCTTGATCAACATCATATTGCCTACATATTCTTTCAAATATATGAATAAAACTATCAAAATTATCAAATTCTTTATACTGTGGAAAATGTTTGCTGACCTTTGTTATTTCTGAGATTTGGTTATTCCCTTTCCCTTTACCTCCATGTTCCTGTCAAAGCATCAGCATGTTCTTCTCATGTTGATGCTGCTTTTCATTTTCTTCAGCCTCTCAACACTGCAGTCTCTCTGCTGATTCTAGTTCCATGTGTTTTGCCTCCATTTCAAGTCTCTTTAACTCCAGGTGGACTTTTAACTTCTCTGAGGAAAAGGTGAGCTGCCCTGTTTCTGAGGGCTGCGTACCCCCATCACCAGACTGGTTGTCTTCCTGGTTGCCGGTCCGTGCTGCAGCTGTGATTAGGGCTGAAATAATTTCCTCTTTAGTCAGGTTGACATGCACCAGCCCTTTGAATTTCTACACCTTAGTCATCTGGTTCATTGCCAGTTTGTCATAATCCTCTGCTGACATCTTTGCCTGCTTTCCATAACTAAACTAAACTAATAAAAATAAATCAAACTACTGTGAAAACTGAAACTCTGTATGTTTACCTTGTTGCTGCAGAGAGTAAAAACACCTTTAGTGACAACTGCTTATAGGCTACAAAAGTTCAATTAATATCCACAGTACTGCTCACCAATATGTGAGGTCCCTCCTCTGGGCCAGTAATCAAGAAGCCTCAATCCTCACCAGTGACACCAGTGGGGAACATTCACTTATAACAAAAATAGGTACACACAGTAATTTCAGCTGCAGCTCTCTTCACCAAGCACAATTTCCCTTAAGAGCACACAGGAAGTACACCCAGTCCTGGGGCTGGACTTCCTCCTCCACACCCCAAATAATACTTCACCTTTCTGTTTGCACAAACCAATGTTCTGTGTCCCTGTTCCAAGTAGCTGACATATACACCTTTTGAGATTTGATTTTCACATGCACACACACACACCTGGGAAAGGCTGGCACAGATTTGCCAGCTATGCCCCTCTGCCTGGACTATAAGGTAGATTCACTGCCACCAATCAGCTACATTAAGGCTCTTACCAGGGTGCCCAATTACTCTTAGTAAAATTAATACTATACAAATGGTAACATTAACCATCACAAGAGTTTCCGAAGCATGAAGTCCACAATCCCACCAAATAAATACAATTATTCTCAAATGTTAAACTATTTTCTAAAAGACCAGCCACAATGAAAGGTTTAGATATATTTAATAAAAATAAAATAGAATACATGAAAATACTGAATAACTATTTACAATAAACACCAGAGTTTTCATTCTGGAAATATAAAAAATAATACAGATGGAAAGACTCAGACAAATACAAAAAATGCTTTTAGCTAATTTCACTATTTTCCTAACTGATTGAAGAATTACAGTTCTCTGGTTATTTACTAAAGCAAGGCAAGATAAAGTGGATGAGAGGCTTTGTAGTCAGGTTCCCAAAAACAGTGTGTTGTGTGTCACTATCGCATCTCTCACTAATATCTAAATACAATTTCAGTGCTGGCTATAGAATGACATAAAATCTGGTCACCTGAATCTGAAGTTTGTACACTACCCCCTCACTAAAAGTTAAACCAGAATCTAGCACAGATGTGGCACAATACACACCTAGAGATTTGCTAAGGCATTTGGAGACTGTAAACAATTCCAGTACTTTTTTTCCTTTTTGTAGAGACTAACCAGCAATTCTCCGGCACTTCAGTGTAGCAATTAGTTCACCACTAAGGACAATAAGAGCAGGATCACTGACCAGACAATGTGTCAATGGCTTCATTCAGGCCTGTGAGATATAATCTTTATGGCTTAAAGCAAGTCATTTAATTGCAAGTTATTTTTCTTAAGATAAGCTGGGCTTGGCTTAACCCCTTCCCTTCTAGCATCCTCTGTTAATATATATATATATATATATATATATATATATATATATATATATATATATATATATACATTTCCTCAGTTACAGCAGTACAGGCTGATATAAATGTATATGTCTTTTCTGTCCAGCAGGATACACTGTTGATGCATTTTGTAACACAAGCAGCTTTACAAATCTTTTTGATATTCAAATGACATAAAATTCTGTAGAAAACTCAGATAGCTATGCTGGCATATGTTACACATGCACTATCCTACTCTCTCTGGCATTACTGGCACTACCTCACACTGTCACACTGCTAATGAGATATTTTCTGTGGTAGTTAACACTGTGGTGGCCCTTGTATCACATTGGCAGTGACATCCTCCCATTCAGTGTGCCACAAACCTAAACACACACACACACACACACACACACACACACACACACACACACACACACACACACACACACACACCACATGCCTCTTCTCTGCCCCTGAGCTGTTAGAATGTCCTTCATGTCTTTTCTTATGTATTTCTACCTGCCGTCATAAACCATTGATCTTTACTGTCAGGCAATAATGACAGACATTAGAGTGTCATGCCTGTTACTGTTTGTAGTCTACATATTGATGTTAGTGCTGTTGCTATATTACAATTTTAAAGTCATTCCTAATAATAGCTCAAATAATATCCTTGGTGTCACCTAGGTTTTCTTCCACCTTTGTCCTGAAACCTCCCCCTAGTGTCCTTCTTGACTCACAGACTGCTGCAAGCATTGGATCATTCCAGACATTAGAGCATCATACTTCTTATTGTGTAAAAAAAAAAAAAAACTCTGCAGTAATGGATTAGTTAATGCAGCTGTTTCTTCCCCTCTCACTTTACATATTTTTTTAAAAACACACACGTAAAATTTTAAGTATCCCTGGTATTCAGTGGCAGCACAGAGGACTAATATCCTCTATGTGATGTGGGGAAGAAAGCTTGGTTTAAATCTTTTTAAGTGCATTTATGGAATGCTACTTAGAGTATCCATGGTGTCTAGTGTCCTCCCGGCCTATAACATTTTTCTTTCTTTATTTTTATAAGTGCCTTTAAGACAGACCATGAAGAATATCCATGGGGTTTAGTGGCCCCACCCATGTTGTCTTTCTTTATTTTTATAAGTGCCTTTAAGGAATGATGTGAAGAGAAATCCTGCTGTCTACTGGTCCCCACCCCTAGTATTTCAAGATTTGCTCATTAGTGTAGAGATTTGCAGAGGTATGTCAGCTCCCCTCCACATACAAACACAAACATACACCCGTAACTAATTCCTCTTACTGCAACTTCACAGGCAGACACACACTAACACATACAGTTATACACATGCAGCCCCCCCACACACACACACTCACACATGCTCACATATCATGATGGGTAAACACGATCTTTTAGCCATTTTCATTAACATGGACATTTGGGAGCGGTCATGTTACTCTATGCTGCTGAGCAGTTCTCTGAATTACTCAGCTATTTACATGCCTTCCCATAATCTTTTCCATAAGAGAGCATATGACTAATTTAGTATGTGTCTCACCTGGAATGTCTCATCAGCATTTAGCATGCTTGCGGAGACAGCCCATTATTGTGCTACACACCTTTGTACTAAAGTATCTTGTTACAACTGTCCCTGAATCCAAAAATGTCTTCCGTAGGGTGGACACTTTTTGTACACCTCATGCTAGCCTTTCTGAATTCCTCACTTAATGTTTTGATCCATTTACAGCTTTATCACAAAGTTTACATATCAAAGTATTCCATGGACTTAATGTTTAGTCAGTTGACTGGGTAACTGTATCTGTATGATATTGCATGTTGACACAAAATGATTTCCTGTATCTGTTCAAAACTCATAAGTCATTAAGTTAAACCTTGTGTCCTAAGGCATTACCATAAATTTATGTTTATTTCTTCTTTCGCAGGTGTTGTATTTCTGTAGTCCCTGAACTGCATTGAATTATTACATTATCTGAAATGTATAATGTAGTGCATGGAGTGCTGTAATTATGCTACCAAAGTGGGACAAAGACATTTTAAGCACCTGTCTGATATAAGAAACATGCTTAACAAAAATAATTACATTTTTCTGCTGTTATACTGTAGTCTCACAATAAAGTATAAACATGAGCTACAATAAAACAATGGGAAGCTAAACCAGATTTAAAAGCTGCAGCACATTTCATGCTGCCACACTGTGTGTGTGTGTGTGTGTGTGTGTGTGTGTGTGTGTGTGTGTGTGTGTGTGTGTGTGTGTGTGTGTGTGTGTGTGTGTGTCTGTGTGTCTGTGTGGTGTATTACAGGTTTTACACCACAGACATGCACTTTCCTTATGGCTGCTGTCTGAGAGGCAGGGTTAGGAGTGTTGACCTTTTAACGCTATAAATCATCTCCCTGTTGTAATTCTGAAATGTATAAGAGCAAGCCATGGGATTATAAGAAAAGAGTCTGAAAATAGGGGAAACAGTGGATGTCAAATTTTGATGCAGTTGTTTACAGTTTTTTTTTTAATGTAGGCGACAAGCCCCCTTCCCCGAACTTATGTATACCAACTCTGAGATTGCCATACCTTGGGAAAAAGGGGAATATTCCAAGAAACAGCAATCCCAGACTTAAGTCTGCATTCTATTACATTGTGTCCCTTTGCCAGGATTCACACTAGCAACTCTTAGAATATCACAAAGGTACACTAGAAAACACTTCATGCTCCTACACTTTTTCTTTTTCCTTTTGTTCTCTTTGCCTTATAATATATTGTAGCAGATAAAGTTCTATGCACTGCAGAGAACGACATGGCATCACTAAGCTTATTACATGTGTTAAAACTGAAAAAAACACTTAGCACTTCACAGGTAAAGTTCCATGTACTACAGGGAACTACATGACAATACTAACTGTATTACACATGTCAAAGCTATAAAACACTTAGCACTTCACAGGTAAAGCTATATGTACTACAGAAAACTACATGGCAACACTAAGTGTATTTATTACACATGTCAAAGCTATAAAACACTTAGCACTTCACAGGTAAAGCTCTATGTACTACAGAAAACTACATGGCAACACTAAGTGTATTTATTACACATTTCAAAACTATAAAATATGTAGCACTTCAGCAGGTAAAGCCCTGGTTACTACAAAGAATTTTGATCAGGTTCGTTCAGTGATAAACTAGTTATATATTCTCAAAATGGATATCAAAATTTACCTCTCAAGCTTCTCTTCGCTATACTCTGGCGGTGAATTTCTTGACATTTGTTTCTTAAACATATAACATAGAGGACTATGATTGTCTCCTATCATAGTTAAAAAAGAGCAATTTACTAGCAGAAACACAGGCAAGGTTTTTGATATAAAAGTTTTTGCTAATTGTTCTAGTGAATGGGTGATTTATTTGGCCACCTGCTCATGTTCTGCATTTTATGTAGGACAAACCTCAAGACCAGTGAAATTCCGCATTAGTGAACATGTTAGTGATATTAAAAATAGAAAGGCAAGTACTGCCTTGTATAAACATGTTCTGAACCATCCCACGGCCAATTTCAGATTCACTGTTATCGGTTTAATTATTGGTAAGAAAGGGAATAAGGTTGGTTGGCACAGTATATTAAATTTGAAAGAAAGAAAATGGATCATCAAACTGGGAGGGTTATTCCCTCCTGGGCTTAATGAGCAATTGTGACTTACCAGTCATGTCCTGTTGCCAATTTACTGTGTTATTTATAATATGGCTATTTGTGGAAGCTTTATTACACTGAGGAAGGCTATGTAATTCTTGCCAAAACCGGTCTGTTTGTTGCCATATTAAAACTGGTTTTCATACACCATTTTGGGCTGGCTGTTCTTTTTTTGACTGTGATACCAATTTTGTTGTGGTGCCCTTGCCGTACTTGCTGAGGTCGGTTTGTTGTGCACATTGTCTCCTATCATAACCAACTTGGCATGTGTTCAAGATATGGATGCCAAAAAAAAAAAATTCACCTTGAAAGCATACAGAAGTTAAGCTCAGAAGGTGAATCTTCACATCTGTGTCAAGAACATGTAATAAGACATATGATCAGTGAGATCCAATCAAAATTATTTATAGTACATGGAACATTATCTGCTATTTTACAGGAAAACATGTAGAGTTCTGAAAACTTTGATTCAGTAAAGGAGGTATTATGCTAGAGCTGCAGTTTGAGGCTACTGTTGCATTCATACTATATTAATGCATCTATAATAATTTATACGTTGGAAAGTGTTTTACATCTTTAAAAGCTGTTAAACACTTAGCAGAGCCACACACATACACACACTCACGCACGTGCATGAGGGTGCATGCGCTCACACACACACACGCACGCACACACACACACACACACACACACACACACACACACACACACACACACACACACTCACACACGCACACACGCACACACACACACACACACACACACACACACACACACACACACACACACACACACACACACACACACACACACACACACACAGTATGCTTACTCCAGACAAATTGGGAGAAAGCCAGTTCATTTCCATCACATCTTTGGAGTATTGAAGTCAATCAGAGCACAAGGATAAAACCACATTGATACAGGAAGGTCATACAGACTCCACATAGAAAAAGTCACAGCCAAGAACCCAACCAGAGCTGTAAGCTGTGAGTTGTCAATCCTGCTCACTCTTCTACTGTGCCAATAATCAGTTTCCATAACTGCCATAACACAGGAAATAACCCTGTATTCTGTGCAGTACTGATGCTTGTGATGGAAAGGTGAGAGAAATTATGGTCAACTCGATAGTCTTAAATACATTTCATCCCCTCAACCCCAGCAGACACACATGCTTAAGCCATGACAATACTACTTTACAATATCTTCAGCAAATACGTTGTTTGACAGAACCCCTACCATGCCAGTGATTACTATTAAACAGTGAAGGCCTCCATACCCATCAGTTACATGTACTTTACTACATGCACCTCAGACATCAGATAGAAGTAAGCAGATAAATAATGGTCAGTATAATTTAGCATTCCTTCCTACTTCACATAAATACGCACTAGCCTTTCATAGTCAGAACAGGACTGTTTAAAAAGAAGGTCAGTTACTTTTATCTATAGACAGTTCCCACTCCCACCTAGCACTTATAGACACTTCTGTGTGCACCTCAAGAGATCTGATTATAACAAAAATGATGGCCATGTAATGAAGTTCAGATTTGTTGCTCACAAACAATAGACGCACATTAAAGTATTCCAGGTTGGTTCACACAGATGATATTAATCTTGAAAAGACAGAATATTGAGAACCAGAAAACCACAACAAGCTAAATGCAGTGACAATCTCAGAAGATTCATAACTGTCAGATAAGAATAAAAACAAACACAAAACAAATGGGGGGTGGGGATCCAACATCTAATTCATTTAAAAGTTAATAAAACAATAGGCTTTGCACTGATATACATTTTCTGAACAATATGAACTATAACACAAAAATGTCTGGCATTAGTGACTAACTGTAAAACTCAGGGATTTACCAGAGAAACTGAAATATTTTACATGGCTCTGGACAGAAATATGAAGCAATACAGGGGATGTTCTGCAACATCAGAGGCAGTCGAGAGGAAATGAAAAATTCTGGGGAATAAGGGACCATTGACAATGAGCATATTTGCATGCAAATGAAGTACCTAGGCACATGGGTACTCCATTTGCACTGCAAATGTGTCCACTGTTCATATATGCTTGCCTGCCATGATTAAAAAAAAAGAGAAAAGAAAACTTACCTCATACTCTTATTGGTTGTTGCTGCTATCAACAATGACAGCTCCCTTCTCTTTACTATTTAATATGCGTGGACTTTCTACTCCCTGTTAGATTGATGGCAAGGATTAGAAAATTAACACTTCCCCCACAAGATACTGATCAGCACTTTTCAGATGTTTATTTATTTGTTTTGATTTTCATTTCTTTACCAAATAAATAACAAAAGGTTGGAAGTGTGTCTGCAGATGAGCGGTGTCCTAGGAGGTCACCTTCTGTAGTTTGCTTATCTGTAAGGTCAGCTATGCTCTCTAGATTTAAGTCTTCAAATATAAGAGCTTTCTATTTTTGTAACAGTTAGAAAATCAAATGTATGAAAAAATAGATATGTAATTGCTATCCTCTCCCCTCTCTCCAAGATACTTGAAAAATGTATCAACTCCCAGGTCTCCAACTACCTTCTAGCTAATAATCTTCTCTCCAAAACCCAACATGGTTTCAGGCCATATCACAGCACTACCGCTGCGCTGCTCTCCTTCACGGACACTATACTTCATCACACAAACAATGGCCTCTTCTCTACTGCCGTATTTCTAGATCTCTCAAAGGCCTTTGACATGGTATCTCATGAGCTACTATACTACTCTCTACTCTCCCCAAACTCTCCTTCTCACAATCAGCCTGCAACTGGTTCCACAGCTATCTACACGGATGCCAGCAATCAGTAATCTGGGCCAATAACATATCACCTCACCTCCCAGTTACTCTCAGAGTTCCTGAAGGGTCTATGCTTGGCCCTCTGCTATTCTCACTTTTCACTAACAGCCTACATACTGCCACCACACAAGCAGCTCTTATACAGTACGCAGATGACTCTACTCTCAACTGCTCTGCCCCCACCCTACCAGAACTACAACAAATCACACAGGAATCATTCTCTTCTGTAGAAAGCTGGCTATCCAATGCTCAGCTCGTACTCAACCTAAGTAAGACAAAACGTCTCCTGTTCCAACCTTCCAAAGCCACCCAAAACACCCCCCACTTCAACATTCTTGCCAAAGACAATACCATCATCTTTCCATCAGAACACACAAAATTACTTGGTGTGGAAATAGACAACAAACTTAGATTTGACACCCACATATCTCTCACAATAAAAAAGTTCACAAGAAACTTGGTGCATTATATCAAAGCCACCAATTCCTAACCAAGGCAGCTAGAATCTCCATAGCCAATTCCCAGCTAATCTCCACCCTACCCTATGCATCCCCCATACTTACCAACCTTAAAGCTGGATGCTTGTTACAACAAAATTGCTAAATTTGCCACTGGAACCTCCTACCGCAGCCATCACTGTATCTCCCTTAAAGAACTAAACTGCCTAGAACTCCCACAACTCCTTCTCTTTAATCAACTCACCCTCACTCATAAACTTATTAACCACCCCCTTAACATCCCTTCCCTTCAAACCCTTCTCCAACCCTATCACTCCACTAGGCCCCTAAGATCAAGCAACAAAAATCAAGTGACTGTTGTCAAACCCAAAAACTCAGCAGGAGAAGCCATATTTTCATGTACCATATCTAAACTTTGGAACAATCTTCCACCCTCTATAACTACTCTACCTTCCAGCAGCCTTTTCAAGACTGCACTTAAATTCCACTTAAATTTGCACTGGCTTTGTCCTTGTTCTAATCCAGACTAACACCCCCACCCTTACCCCCCACCTAGACTCTTAACCCAACTATACTACCGCCACTACTAACCACAGTCAGAAATAGCTAGTTGTCTTTACATACTTTAACATCTTGTCTGAAACCTTTGTTACTAATATTATAAACGACAAGAAACTATCTTAACTTGCAATATTTACTGTATATACTGTTGATAATCAATATCTTGTTATTGTATTAAAGCCAACAACCTGTAATGTTGTTTACTATTGCTGCAGCTTTGTATCTCTATCATTTGCATGATGTGAAGCTTTTCTCCCCGGGCATCCACTGAAAAAAGACCTGCGTCCAATCAGAATGTTCTGGTAAACAAATGTAAATAAAATAAATAATTACACTTGACAGCAAAATTCAGCATTCTGCAAAGATCTTGAACTTTCAGCTTAGTTATCAGACTCATCCATTCACATGACTGCATATATTTTATATTTACTAAATGCACTAAAGGTAGCGTCCTTTAATACTTCTCAAGCATAAAATTATAGTCTGACCTGTTCTGAAGAATAGTTCAGAAAAATGAAGCAGAAACAATATATTGCATTTTGAATGTTTTTAGTATAAGTCAGCAGTTCTTTTTTTTTTTGTTAAAAAAATGTGATATATTAAGGTTTGGTATAGTTTGACTATTTTCAAATAGATGGCAAATTTATGTTTTTATTAGTTCAGATCTTGTTTGACATGTTTAAAAATGAGGTTAAAATGGCAGTAAATAGTTGAAATAATTCGCATTCATCAGTAAAATGAAATACTGATCGTCTCCTTCCAGTTGTGTTACACCTATTATCCACCAGGTGGCGAGCCGCACACAACACATTTTTATTTTGCTTACCATAGCTTTCATATGCTATCATACCAATAAAAAATGAAATAAGCTATGTTTGAGTTCTTTAATCAAAAATTATTTTCTCGAATCATTTATTTTGAATGCCATCAGGCAAAGATACTAGCTATGTGTATTACACACATAGTTACTCTAAAAGCGTTGCAAGAAAAACATGTTATACAGATTTCTGTTACAAGAGTTCTTTACGAAGTACAGCTTGTTCATCCTGATAGTCTGACTTTTCTCATTTCTTGTCGGCAGGATACTATAAGATAAAACTGAATTTTCCAGTCTGCTGTTAGTATGCAGATGTAGTCATTCTGTCTGAATGTTTTTCATTCCGTATTATACTGTTGTCAGATGAGATGACATTTAGACTGCAACACACTACTATTGTCATCTGTACTTTTAGGCCAGTTGTTCAGTCATCAGTGGATCTGCATATGTACACACAGACACACAGACACACACACACACACACACACACACACACACACACACACACACACACACACACAAACACACACACACACACACACTCACATTGTCATTGCTACAGCAGGAAGGCATAACTTTATTATAAAGAATGTATTATGTGATTGAGACGTATGTGTGTGTGCTTGTGTGTGTGTGTGTGTGTGTGTGTGTGTGTGTGTGTGTGTGTGTGTGTGTGTGTGTGTGTGTGTGTGTGTGTGTGTAGCTGTACTTGAACTTTTCATTCTTTTATTCTTGGTTAACTAGTTTAAGTTTTTCATGTGGATTTTTGGCTACCCAGTGTAGCAGTTAATTGTTTGTAACTGAACACTTAAAAATATAGTAACATGAACTTTAATAAAAAAGTTAACAATTTAGTTGTAGCTGAACTTAAAATGATCTAGACATAGCATACACAGTGATCTTTTTGGTTAAACAGATCTTTTGAGAGATCTTTTGAGAGATTCTCTTTCTTCTCTCATTTTCTGTGGGATGTAATTCATACTTTTAACTTACTCTTTTAAAGGTGGTTTAAGCTATGCTCGGCATATGAACAAGTTGTCCCTTTGTCAGCTCTTCTATGTTTATTGGTAACATATAGAGTAACAATCGATTGCTTTTAAAACCTTTCAAAACACATCACAATAATGCAACTTATTCACATTAAATTTACTACTGTTGCCAGTTGGCATACACCTGCCCATCCTGTACAATTCCTCCAAATCCAGCAGGAGGCATATACAGTGCCTTCTTAGCTTGCTCATCAGTACGATCATTATCTGCCATTCATCTGTCCTTGGCCGAATACTGCTGTACTGTGGTACAGGAAAAGCAGGAGGAGATACAAAAGAAGGGTTGAGGCTGAGAGCTGGACACCACAGCCAAGGATGGGCCACTGAGTTGGAAACTTTGGAATTAGTGGGCAAGGGAGCGAATCCTTACGCTTTCTGACTACCAGAATGGCAGTTAGTAACAAATGGGGATTGGAATCCCCAACTCTGGCCACTCCCAGTAGTCCAGCAGTGAAGGTCTTGAGGAGACAGTTTTGTTTTGACAAGCAAAGGTGAATTAGAATATGACATATGCCAAAGAACCGCAAAGAGTAACAGCAACTAAATAACTAACAAACTTCTAGGACCTGGAAGAAGAGAAATGAGCCAAACAGGTGTTGAGCACTTTCATTGTTTAATAGATATAAAAACTTTGTCAGAAAAAAACAAAGAATTAAATAAAGTCTTGTTGTCCCTCTCTTTAAAAACAACAACAGCCAATAAGCATCATGTATAAGCAATGTAGCAAAATAAAACTATACAGTCACCAATGATAAACAGATATGTAATGTAGTAGGTGGAGTTCACCTGTACCATCACAAAGCACATTTAATATTCAAGTTTTCATTAATGCCTGGGGAAGCTTCAGCATTCAGAAGCAGCTGCCATTCAATTATTGCACTTGTAAAAGTGTTTCACTGTCACCTAAAAAGTAATCAAGTTGTTCCAGTAATATAAACTTAAAAGTTTGAAAACCATTACAAAGTGAACTGTGTTTACCTAGTGCATTCCTTTGATCATTATGTCTGATTGCTGCTAAATGCTGTTTTATCTGGTCTAATAACTTCCTGTACATTTTACCCTACTTTCCACATCTGAACCCTGGACGTCCTTTACACTTCTTTTGTTAAACTGAAATCACTAGTCCAAGGAATGCAAAATAAATAAATAGTCTAATGTCATAAATTATTTTTTTTTTTAAAAAATGGATCAAGCATGTTAGCTGTTTGAGTAAATATTATCCAAAAAAACAGTGCTAGACTGAGCTGAAACTGTGTGAAGTTTTCTGCAACTGTCTCTGCTCTTTTTATGTTTATGTACTCATTTGTTCAGTTTCTCATACTAAAAGGAAAAGAAAACAGCGAGACAACAATGTCCCATTTTAGTGGTTTATTTAAAGTACTAAATAATGGATGCTAAACAGATGATGCAAAATATGTAACTTGAAGGTCGTATAAAAGATTCATATCTTTGTCTTATAAAGCCAACATATTATATGAGCATTAATAAAAAAAAAATGTGTACCCTATTTCAGAAGAATATAATCCTTCTAAATAATATGGTCTTGCCACTAAAATATTTAGAAAGAACAAGAAAAGATGAACCATTGCCTAACAGCCTTTGTAACTCAAGTTCTTCAAAGGCAAGAGTCTATAATATAAGATAACATAATATAAGAGTCTATAATATATAATCTATAATATATAGTCTATAATATATAGTCTATAATATATAGTCTATAATATATTCTGTATGGATGAGGCAACTTTGTGGGGGTATGAAGTAAAGCAAAGATGCCATCTTACAGCAGTACTTTAAGGGAGAACAAATTAATGATTTGACTGTGTTTGTAGGCAGAGGTCCTGCACTTGTCATTTGCTCAGCTGTGCTGTTCTGTAAGGCTTGTCTTTATGCCTTAGTTTAAGACATACTAGGTGCAGTGGAAGATCAACAGTACATTTAAGACCTAGTAAATCATTTTCAAATGCATCAAAATATTCCATTTGTTACCTTTAAATATGTGATCAGTTATAGTTTGTCATTTTGTTTTCTTAATCTTTTTTATTTAAAAAAAACACACACATTTATAAGTTACAGACTGGCAGCCTGCACTGGCATGCAGTCAGTTCGGATCATAATAAAGCTATTGTACAACAGCATCTGCTATGTTTTATCAAGAAAATAGCACCTTTCCTTGGAACTTAAAACGTTTGCTTGACTGTTTGGGAATAGTGCTTGTAACACCCCAGCGAGGAAGCTATTTAACTTTAAGAAAGTAAAATCCTTCCCCACTCTGAATGAAATTAATTATGCATACCTTTGCAGAGGAAGTCCACTAAAACTAAGTGTATATTCCAATCTAACAATCCTCCATTCCAGCAGCCGTAGGCATTTTATGCAAATTAGTGAATGCTTCCCCTCCCTATTGCTATGCAAACCTCACCAGTCTCACCCCAAACAGATCTGGGCCATACCCACCGACATATTATCGCTGGAAAGTAGTATGACACTTTTTGAGCTTATCTTTCATGTTTAAATCTAAATAAACATATTGCCAATAAAGGTATCTGAATCATTTTCATTTTCCAGATTTAAAGAGAAATGCTATTAACAGCACACTAAAGCTGTTTGCTATGTGTACCTAGTTAACATACTTTACATTTTAAAATAATGTGACACTGTAAATGGAGCAACGAGACAGTTATAAGTAAGTTAACTGACTGATACTGTCTTTTAAGACCCCACCCCACCTGTTAATGGAGTGGGCTTGTTATTGATTAACATGATCATGTATTAACCCATTCTGCTACTTACCTTTAACTTCAGAAATGTCACTGACATTTTAGCAGCTGCACAGTCAGCAATATATGAACTCTTTAAATACATCAGCCTTGGCTCATTTCTCTCTTTCCCAAGCAATATTGCCTTTAGATGTTCAGACCCATTAAAATGGTAGGTTATTTCACAGATGTCACCTGACCAAGTTGATACTGTTGTCTCTTCAATATGAATACTGCTTTAAATTGATGGGGTAATCATTCAGTCTGGATTAATATTTTACACTACAGCCTCAAACTTGTATTCATAAATGACTTATAGCATGTATTTTAGTAGCCATTCCTGTTATCTGTAGTGCACTCTTGTCTGTTTTATATATTTTGCATTCCTCTCTGAACCTTTACTGAAAACAAGTTTCAAAGAAAATACTTGCTATAACAACTAAAATTAAAAAAAACTCAGATCTTGTAGGACAAGACAAGATACATAATGGCATTCTTCATGGAACTGAGCAAAGCCTAACTATATCAGTATCAGTATCAGTCATGTTAAATGAAATGTTTTCATATAGATTCATTCCTGAGCTGTTGCACAGTATAGTGATAACTACCTCACAAACTGGGAGGAGTCCAATTCAACCCAACCAAAGTTTAGACCAATCACGTTCATTTGTATTTTATGTTTCTGTGTACAATAATGTGGAGTCATAAAGGAGTTTGTCCACAATGACAAAGGGGGCTTATTTCTGTTAGGTATGGAGCAATATATGTTTAAGAAAATGTCTAGCCTTCAAAGATGTAACATTAGCACTTGATGAAGAGTCGACAGTTTTTGTTGTTTATCTTGCTCTTGCTTTAAGTTTTTTAACACTATATCTCATAAGACAATAATTGACGATTTAAAAGTATTAATGCCAGTCCATATGTAATTCATTGGGAATGCAGTGACTGAATAACAAAGTACAGCAAGTTGGGGTGGTTACTATGTTCCTGATAAGAGTTAACTGCAGCCACTTTCTTATGCACTACTCTTCCCAGTATAAAAGTGAGAAAATGGCTGCCTGTAAAGCAATATGACTGATCAGTGATGACTCCAAGTTAAATTTCTTACAGGGCATGATATGGGCAAAATTGATTGTTGGAGTATGTCAACATAAAAAAAATGGTTTTAATTTTAGAAAAAAATAGGATTAGCATACCAGCACAGTACATAGTACAAGTCCAAATAATCTGTACTACTATTTAATGTACTACCTAGACGTATAAAAGACATACCTACCTGCTACTCATCTATGTACTAGCTAAGTGTGTTTTTTCTTTATTACTTTACTAATTAGACAGGACTGTAGTCCATATTCAATTATTTCACACAAATGTGGATGAGTCCTGCCAGACTATATCAAAGACTGTTTAACTATAGTCAAACAACAATAGTGGTTAGTCACTTTCCTCTACAGAATGGCTCTGTATCCATCAATTACAGCCACTTTATTTTATGTGAGCACAACAGATGTCTGCTTGTGATTAAATACAAAATACATTGGCTACAATAATGTACTTCAACATGTTTCATCGTACTAGACCTGCTAAAGCAGATCAGTAGCTGTTGAACTACAATCAGACAACTTTGGCCCATTGGTTAGTATCTTTGATTCAATGTTTCAGGATCTGGTGTGTAGTCCTGATCTCTGTTTATTGACTATGTAGATAGTGCATATTATTTTTATGTGCTTGTGGGTTTTTCCTGAGTATTCCATTTTTTTTCCACAATACCTCAAAAAATACAGATTGATTGGCTCATTGGATGTAAGCTGTCTGTATATCGCATTTACCCCTGCCAATGTGATCAAAATTAAATTAATTAAATTGTCAAATTGTTGCTCTGATCCTGAATGTGTAAATTTTGTTTTCACCCATTTTATCTTTATGCTTTTGTTTTTATGTATTTTATATTATTGTTTAGGGCAAATTTTGCTGAAACACATGTAGACCTATACACATTACTATAAGACTGCAGTAAAACAATATGTATGCTAGCCAAGGTTTTCATTGGCATAGAAAAAATAATTGTCAGTGTTTGGTCTGTTATATCAATTAATTTTACAAATTCTAAAATAAAAAAGTTATCTTTAAGCAAAATCTGGACCAGTTTGTAAAGTCAATAAATCCAAGGCTTAGTAATTATATATGGTAGTACTGAATAGCTGCTGTGGTCTTTTAGCCTGAACACTGTTGTGATTGTAGCTCTACTCTTGTGGTCATGCTGAGAGCATTTGTGATCTATAATCACTACCATTTTAATTTTTCCACCTGCAACGTGTCTGAACCTGTCCAGATGAATCTTATATTTCACAGGGGCCTATGGTAATTGACTTAAAAACTCATGCTATATACATCATGTCACACACTTAAAAAGCAAGTGACACCCTGACCTTACATGCCAAAATGGGAAAAGGGGTTTTGAATGGTTGTATATATTGCTAAAATCTGCATATAACTCAGTAGGAAATCAAAATAGGGAAGGTACCTCCACTAAGCGACCAGTCATCATGAAGTGAAACTAAATGCCAAAAAATGCATTATTGTATCATTTGGGAAGGCATCTATCCCAGGGAACTACACCATTAATGATATGCCCCTGAGAGTTGATCCAGATGTTCAGGATTGGAAAACTTATATGGACAGTGACCTAACTTTTGACCAACATGTGTCCATTGTTGTAAGAAAGTCCTTCTATTTTGCACAGCTTATAAACAAAAGGAATGTGTCTAGATATAGAAATGTCATTGTCCCCCTTTACTCAGCCTTCATTAGGCCAATCATTGAATGTAATGCCCTCTTTGGCATGTATATGTCCAGACACACAGAACAACTGGAATGCCCACAGAGGTACCTTAACATCTCCTACATAAACCATCTCTAAGCCCTGTCACTATACTCAGTATCCCACAGACTGTTAAGAGGTGACCTGCGTCTGGCATACAAGGCATCCTCCAAACCCAGTACTGATGGGTTTACTGCATATCAGCAAGTGAAATGACTTAGGAAATACTCGTTCTGTGCATATAAACCTCATCTGCATTATCAGAAGAATGGTTTGGAGGGACAAATATATCTTGCAGGGGATATTGGTGGTCTGGAAAGGACACTCCATCCCCAAAAAA
Organism: Protopterus annectens; assembly: GCF_019279795.1. Classification (NCBI taxonomy): domain Eukaryota; kingdom Metazoa; phylum Chordata; order Ceratodontiformes; family Protopteridae; genus Protopterus; species Protopterus annectens. The sequence goes on along the minus strand of NC_056739.1, from coordinate 867,285,192 downwards.
CAAAGTTCATCCTTGTCCATGTTCAAGTGCAATTTCAGTATATGGATGGGAAACAGAACATTTCCACAGGACTATCCCCTGTACTACTAATGGACAGAGGCAGCTCCAAAATGCTTTATCCCATACATGAATCCCTCAAATTATCTATGGCATGAACCCAGTTATTCTCTTTAGGGGAAATATATAATTATTGACCATAGGATGGGCAGGCCAATCTCTAGCCAAATGGGGTAGGTTAATTCAAGCACAAAAAGGGAAAATTAATAGTCTTAAAAAGGTCCTCAAGGGCAACTAGCCTAGTACTTACCTATGAACCTACAGAAATGGAAAATAATATTTGGCTTTGTATGACTATCCAACCCTTTCCATAATGTTAGTAACTGGTATTCACAACCTTAATTAACAACCTTAGCACTTTAATTTCCTGAATAGAATCAGCAATGAAGGCAGGCTTTTCTTAAATTAGTTAAACTTTTTCTATAAGATGTATACGACTACCTTCAGTATTTTTCTGTGCATTAACTTTCCTGGTAATACTACTCTTTTTATTGCATGCTAGCTTGCAGTAACCTGCCCTTCCCATCTAAAGTATTTGCCCAGCTGAAGGGCTCAGCTAGATGCTAATAAATTACAAAAAGAAAAGAAAGGGACAACATGCAAAGACCAGTGTATGGGTAGAGCATGCGGTGGAGGATGGCAAGGGGAACCTTAGGATTTGACCCATGGGATTGGCTCAAGGAGCTCTAGGGTGGCTATATGATCTTTAAGACAATGGAATGAGTGCCTGGGAGAGATTGGGAGATACACACGGTAGTAATTTGGCTAATCCAGTGAGAAAAAGCAAAAAGAGACGGGGGGGGGACAAGAGGGGCAAACAAAAGTACAGGAGAGAGGAGAATGAGAGAAATGATTGGACGGAGACCATCAAGGTGTATAATAACATGGACATTTTTGTCAGAAAAGTACACATGAGTAAACAGAAATAATCCAGAGGGCTCGAGTGAAGTCTGGTATCCCACCTGTGACCCAGAGGGTGACAGGACTAACAAAAAACAGAGTACAAAGGATTAGTCAAGGTAAAATCACTTTAGCTAGCAGATCTAGGAGACTGACTCTCTCTCTGATACTCTTCCAGGGGGAGGAATAAACACACCTTGTTGAAGTTTCCAGTTGTTTATTCAGTTAAGCAGGTAGATGAACGAGTGTTATTGTTTTCAAGAGAGAGAGAGAGAGAGAGAGATGCAGCCTTCAGGTAAGTGAGGATGGCTGGAGGTGCTGCAAGTGATGAAAAAAAATCATGTTGGAGGAGTAGTGAAGAAGGGCAAGAAGTGAAGGCAAGGAGTTCCAGTGTGAGGACAGAGAAGGTTTTTACCACTGGAGACTTTTCACCAAGTGGATTAAAAGTCTTGGATTAAAGGGAGGCAGGAGAGATGAGGTTACAGTGAAGCTGACTGCTGTTCTTAGTAAGATATCAGAGAAGGTTGCTAGACTGGCCATGAACGGAAAGGAAAAGATGCATATTTTGGTGCACATAGGTACAATGACCTATCAAAGGAGATAACTGAGGAAGAAAGGAACATGGAGATGGCATAGAGATACCAGAATAGGAATGGAGGTAGTATTCTCAGAAATGTTGTCTCTGCTATTCATCACCACATTTATGAAGGAGACAAATAGAAAGTATATGACCAGCTGTGACAGAGGATATGAGGGAGAGGTCTGGAACTGGTTGGAGAATTGGTGAAGTAGGTAACAACTTAGCCTAGGAAGGACAATGGTGCTGATAGGACAGATGGAAAGGCACTTCACCATAATTATATTTTCAGCTGCAATGGAGGAGAGAAGGGGTGTCAGAGAATTACGATGGAGGGCATACACTCAGAAACTAGGCAGAAGGAAACAATGACACACAGTATAGCAGAGGAACCAATAATTTTATATTTGAGCATGACTGAGTATTGTTAGTATGATAAAGTGTTTAAATATTGAGTACAAAAAACAAAAACCTTTTTATTGAACTCCTGTGTAGTAAAGATTTTCTTTGAAAACTAAATATTTTTCATATGGCATCTTAAAATAACGACCATGTTATTGCATATAGAATAGCTGAACCTTACTGGAATTATCCTAAAAGGCTTAAAGTAACTACCATGTTATTCCATGTAGAATAGTTTGTCAATTTTTCACATCTGACAGAGCTTCAGACACATTTTATGTGACCTGTTTCTTAACCATTTCATCTTCCATTTAATAAGAGTAGATTTCTAAAACCCTTTACAGAAACAACAGTCTGGTAATAGATGTTACATGTCCTTCACTATTTGTTCACACTGTTAGAAAAACATTCATTTAACTTTGTATTTTAAGAATCCTTTAACAGAGGCACAATCATGAAGAAAAGTCAGTAGTTACATGAAATATACATTCCTGCTATGTCTTAATACACTCTGTATATATTCCATGTCTAAAACTTTCCTTTTTACATTGAAATAAAAAAACACTAATCTTTATTTTATATGCCTTATTTCCATGCTTATTCTAGCCATGTATTTCACTTTTCGTCTACACATCCAAATCCACTCCTTCTTCCTTTCTGTTGTGTATTCTTTCATACCCCAGCATTCATTTCCTGCTACTTTTGTTTGAAAAAGAAATATATTCCTTTTCCTGTCTTGTCATATCCATTTGTTTCCACACTAATAATCACAAAAGAACTGGGAAAAACACTATATGAAACACAATTAGCCATCCACCACTAACATCTACCATGTTATATAAAAATATCCCTTTTAACCAAGTAAAGCTTCAACCCCCATATGTTGCAGTAAAAAAATAAAAAAATAGATGCTAGATAAGAGTACTATAATAAGAAAACTTTCATCTTAAACACTATTCGGTGTTTCTACAATGAAACCCAGACCACCTCTTAACTGATCCTGGTGGTACAGTCATTTTACCTTCCCAGTTAATCATACCATTGTTTCTTATTCCAAAAGAAAGGTCTATAATTATTTTAATCCCAAGTCAAATGTTATCCCATCCACTGCACGTCCATGTACATGTTTTTACGCTTTAGATGTGTTTTCTCTCTGGACTTCCCTCTGTTCCATCTCTGTTTCAAACTGATACAGACAAATAACTTGTGTATGGTATGACCTTTAATACAAGATGCACCTTACCTATTATAAGACAAATCCCTACCTCTTCTACTATTCTACCTGTCAGTATAAGCCATTACTACAACAGCAGGATTATTTGTCAGCCCTGTCTAATGCCTCCACCTTCTATGAAGATTCGACTGATGGAATTATTCACTAGAATTCTCCATTTCATACCAACCTACTTTCCCTTCAACTCCCTATTACATTCTTTATGCAGATTGATGTTATCCAGATTCTTCCATGATCAACATAATGAAACCCTTCTTCAGATGGAATACCGCCTTCCCAAATAACTGCTTCAGCTCAGCTGTTCAGATACATTCTACTGTAAAAAGAGAAATATCAGTTTTTTACACCAGGTGCTTATACTTTATTGAATTAATTGCCTTCTTTATCAATTGTCTGTACAGAACTGCTTTAGCTTCAAGTTCAGAAACATGTGTAGGTTTCTACTTCTCAATATGCTGAAAAATCCTCTTTTTTAAGGAAAAAATGAAAATCCTTTCCTAAAAATCTTCATTACCTTCCAGTATATTCTGTAGACTTTCCACTGACTATCCATTCCCTTGGAATACTTTCCTTTTCACCTTCTTCAATCACCCCAACCTGTTCCTCTGCTACTTTCTGTATTAATCACTGTGCACCCTTCCAAAACTGAAAATACCATTCCATGTATATTTTAAAAATATCAACCATTATACTGACATATATTCTGATATTGTTCCTCCTCTTGTAAATATCGTCCTTTTTAATCTGACAAATTATGCATCAAAGGTTTTTTTAAATTTTTATTTTAATAAATGAAATATGAATACAAGTCTCACACACACGCAAAAGTTAACGTATATATGTATTTACAAATATTTAAATAATAGCAAATAATAACAAATATATTAATTTGTAATAGTTATTATGAATTAAAACAAAATAGGCTAATAAGTAGGGTCTATATCACATAGTCGAAGTCTTATAAATTCGAACACGTAATGTTCAAACCATTATGTTCAAAGTTACAAAACTTTGACTATGGATTAAAAAAAATGGAAAACAAAATAAAATGTTTTAAACAGGGGGGCAAGCCCCCTGCACCCACCACGTGGGGACTGCGCCCCCCACACCCCCCACTACTTAAATATACCAATAATTCACTGTTATAAGAAGGTATATCTATTAGAAATGCATTGATATATATATGTTTAGTAAACCCACCGTATTTAATATTCTCACTCCGGGGTTGCACTGCAGTGGGGCAGGGGCTATATTCCATTTTCGACCAAATGAACTTCGACCAAGTGAGCTTTCAGTCAAGTGAGCTTTCAGCGAAGTGAACTGCCTGGAATCATTTTCGACCAAGTGTAATTCGACCAAGTGTATGGAATCCATATATATATATACATATATATACCAGTATCGCATGTATGTTTTTATTCTGATGAAGCCCTGAGGGATGAAAGCACTTAATGTTGTTCTTAAGAAAGTAATGTGGTCATGAATTCAACTCCTGTGCCCTATAAACAATAATACACTTTACTGAAACATTGTTAGCATTTTTCTATTCCGATAACAATTAATAATGCAACATTTGTTTGTACATTATATGTAGCCTTTTACTTTGCTTTCTGTCATTTTTCTTTAATCTGACACATTTAATAAAATTCAGCACATGGTTTCTTTGCTAACATTTTAATGCTATGCCATTTTTTGGATATACATTTCAAAACTTTATACTGTTCATTTGTAAATTAGTATTATAATGCACAGTGCATCAGAGAACTTTAGTACATCATACTAAAAATCACAGGAAGTTATTTTCAATTGTAATGATTTAAAGCTGTGTTTATATCTTCCGGTAACATCAGATATTGTTTATAGTATTATTATTCAGCTATACATTCAGTATAGCTGAAGCAGGTACACACAATAGTCAGTTTGCAGATTAAGAACATGTTTGTTTCAAAAACATTCACCAGTAATGCTATTTTACATTATTGGGTTATCGTTGTTATTTTATTTTTTGGGGGATCATCAATCAGTAATGATTATAGAGTAAGGATGCATTTATTTTTAAAACTTTAATCGTTAATGATATTTTACATAGTTTTATAATTTCTCTGGCTATTGTTAATAGTCTTAGAACTGGTATTGTCTTCAATTGAGTTATGGATGATAAATGCACTTATAAATTGGAATCAATTAACACTTCTGAGCTCCCCCCCAATAATTTATTCAGTCCAGATTAGATATTGCATAATACCATTTTTTAATGTTTTGAAACCAAAATAAATTTAGATAATTTTTAGAATTAATTATTCTGATCTAAGATATTGTAATGCATTAATATTATATTAATCAAGATGCATTCAGTGCACTCAACCCATGTTCTGTATTTTATGTTTTCAATAAAACTACAAAAATGTTGCTTTAAGTAATGTCGCAGTAAGTTTAGTTATCCAGATTTTACTTACATTATTAGTCAAAATTTGAAATGATTAATGATTCATAATTAAATAAATAATTCTAATAGTGACTGTACTAAATGTACTCAGACTTAATCTATGATTTAATTAATAAAACATTGCATTTTATCTAGTCTAGAGTATATTTATAATAGTATATCTTATATATAACTTGTAGGAGTTTAACTTATTTATGATTGATTAATTAGTTTCCTTTAGGGAGTAGTTTTGAAAGTTTAGCCAATTTAGCTTTGTAGACTTGATGTGGAACTTTTTGTATATATGGGCAGAAATGCTAGGATGCCTTTAAAATTTGTTTATAATTTCATGTTTTATATTTTAGTTTATAAATGTTTAGTTATACTGTTTTAAACAACTTATTTTACTTTATTCATCAATAAGAGTTGTTATGCATCATGTTCTTCTCTCTCTCTCTGCTTCCAGTACTGCAAAAGTACATGCCACTTCTGTCCTCCATGTTATACTGGGAATGTGTGATTAAACTGACAAAAGTGCAACAGCTTTATTGCTACTAGCCATTTTCGCAAATAGGTGGTGGTACCATTTCTGTACCGTTGAATGACTGTGGAGTTGGTATATATACAAGTTGTAGGGGGTCTCCTCTCATATGGCTTGATCCTCTGCAAAAAAAAGCTTAACGTCTTATTTGCTGAAAGTGGTTTTCACCAGTTTAATCAAATAATTATGAATCACCCATTTTCCACCTTCCTTCAAACTTGTCTGCCATTCCTCTTTAATTCACACTATAATTGCATGTGATTTTATACTGCCTATGTAGCTCATACGCCAATATTCTCAAATCTTGCTTACCTTCTGCAATAAAACATAAAGAACATGCTTAAGGTATTTTTATTAGTTATATTCCTTATGCTACATTTCTGAAGTAAATTTTGTTTTATTAATAATTTGCACAGCACTGTTTTTATTCACATTATTCTTTAGATGAGACAAATTACATTTACAAAAAACAAAAACCAAATTGTTGAAAATAGCCAAGTATTATACCACTATTAAAATAGATAACAAATAAGGGATAGCCACAAAGCCTTTATTTGCAAACTACTTTTGTTCACAATGCTATTAGATTTCATCAGATCAAGAAAGAAAAGTTTAAGTCATGTTGATTTGCATTTTTATTTACTATATGGATACACATTACAATTTCCTAACCCCCTCCCACTTCTACCACAAAACCTTACTAATGATCATCTTATCACATAAAAACAAGCATGTCTTCTTTTTGCTTTTATTAAAACACATTCCCCCTTTAAGCAAATATATATATATATATATATATATATATATATATATATATATATATATATGATTTATGTATATGCTATTACGTCCCATGTATGCCACATTATATTTGCTTGCAGCCAGCACTAATCTTAAATTGTTTAAATTAACTCATTCCCTTCCTCTGTGCAAATCTAGGGCAATTAAGATTTGCCTAGTCAAACTGCTGTTATACAGAGAAAAGATCTGATATCTTTAGATATCTCTAAATAATTCAGCTCTTTTGCCTTTGTTTTAGGCAGTACAATGTAGTAAGTTACCTAACATTAAATTTTGCATAATATAAACCCATTATTGCAGTTCTGTTAGTAGTTAAATGTCAGATTACCTCCCATTTTTCTCTTCACATCAATTAATTCCTCTGTGTCTTTCTTTTACCACTCCTTTTGCCTGATCTTTGCCTTTGTAACATTTTTCGGCCTTGTAACATAAAAGTATTAGGATTGCCCAAGTCCAAAGCCCCACTCAGTACAGCTTTCATTTTACAGGCTTAAATGGTCACATATGGTGGGAGCTGTAAACCATCTTTTCATGGTTGTATATTAATAATTCTTGCATAAATATTGTTTAATATATTAGACATTAACTCAGATTTCACCATTTTTACCTCTGTTAATAATCATATTATATTATTATTATTATATTACAGTCTTTGCTATGTTTGGCATGTTGCTTTTGTTATCATGACCATTCTTTTGCAAGCTTATTTTATCTGTCATTGTTTAGTTGTATTTCTTTGGGTCTGAAAGTAGAGCTCAGAGGTCTATTACTTGAAAATGGTATACGCATCTAATCCTGCATAAATATTGATGTATTTAACTTTTTACAAGTTCATCTGTGTCTCTGTGGTTACTGCATTTTTGACTATCGGCATGCTTTTATTAGTTTAACTGTTTGGATTTGCTTTAATTATACAAGGTTACTTTAGAGAATTTTGATCCTATGGACTTATCCATGTATTTTGATTTGCCCAGTAATGCTGTACCAGTGGTTTTCTTATGTAGTTGGAAGTTAGTATGCTCCAGTCTCACCTGCTACCATCTTCAAGGTGGTTGTTCCATACAGCATACAGTTCTATAGAGAAGGCATCATGATCCATTAGATGGTTTGATCAGTGGTTTCATGATTCTCATCTAGCTCCTGTTTGTGTCTCGGAGGTTGCACACATACTAGATGCACTGGTCTGCCTTCTGAGGTTGTCCCTTCACAGAGACCCTTGTTTTTTTTTTTTTTTTGGGGGGGGTTGCTGTCAAACAGATGATTTGCTATACAGGATGCTTTTGAAAAATTTAACATCATTTTTACAAGGTTTCTTTCTTGAATGTCCCCATGTTTTGAGTTATTATTAATGTAGGAATGTTTCGTGCAGGTGCTGTTTGAGCTGTTTTAATTTTGGCTATCTGATTTAGCACTTTTTCGTCAAAGTTCCTTAAGGAGTTTTTTCTCATAACTCTGATGTTTAACTATTAATAACTGATGTAACTGATAGGAGTAGGTATATCCTCAGTAACTCATCAAACTGAATCTGCTTTCATTAAGATCACTTGGCAAACCAATCCTTCCAATAGTGCTAATTATGACCCATATCCCAAAAAACAAAGCACTGCTCTCCTTGCTCTATGTTTTACTGCCATGCATAGTGGAAACAAACAAGAAGTGCATGAAATAGTGACATTTACTGAAACAACAGAACCAAGTACTTATGATGTGGATATCACAGTTTGGTGCCCCTTTTACTTACACTGCATTATGCATAAAATAAAACTCTATCAGATTTTATGGAAAAAGTAGTATGCAGAATAGATGTAACGGATGCATTTGTAACTCTTGAGGGTAAATGCATCCCTTTTTCAAATTATACTGCTGCAGGGAAAATTCTGCTTAAGTTGTAGCAATCTTGGAGTTGATTACATTGAGTAAAGGGGTACAGAGAGAAAAAGATTCCTCCAGAGGGATGGGCAAATGGAGGATATGAATGTTGCTTAAACTATTTTTAAAATTAAGATAGAATTCCAAATTCTGATGTTCACATTAATGATATGGAGCTGATACTAGTTTTATATTATTGGGATTAGCACCCACACCAGTCACAACATTTTATTTTTATAGGTGCAGCAATATATAATTATTTTTTCAGTTTCATCATTTCGGAAACAAGCAGCATTATACTTCAGCTAATATTCACAAGGGTGTCTCCTACCTTAGAACCACCTTGTCCAGTTTATTTGTGTAATAGGTAACCATAGCATAGCATCTTTTTTTAATTATTTGGTTGGCAGCAACAAAATACTACTTTTTATCATTTATTGATACCATACCACATAGTTCAGAATCCCATTTCTTTGATTTGGTGTGGTACTCACAGCATGGTTGCAGATTAAGACATTTACATTTTTTTTATAGTGTAGAGCATGACATCCCTCCTCTGGGCCAGTGATCAAAGAGACTCAATCCTTTCCACTAACACTTTATGGGGAATGTTCACTCTTAGAAAAATAGATACACACAATATTTTCAGGTTCAGACATCTGCACCAAGTATAATCTCCCTTAACACCACACAGAGAATGCACACTCCAGTCCTTGGGCTGGGCTTTCTCACCAGGCCCCAGATAATACTCCCTACTGACCACTATAGAGCTGAGTCCTTAGCCGGGTGTTCCAAGCCAAGTCCTCCACCACCCTGTCTGTGAAATCAGTGCTCTCAGTGTCCCTGTTGAAAATTCCTGTCACATGCACTCTCTTTAGGATTTGATTTTCAGACACACACGCGCACACACACACACACACACACACACACACACACACACACACACACACACACACACACACACACACACACCTGGGAAAGACTGGCACAACTTACCTTCTCTGCCACCTCCACCCAGACTATAAGGTAGATTTGCTGCCACCAGACACCCAAAGCCAGCTACTTTAAGGCTCTTACCAGCTTACCCAATTACACTTAGTAAAATTAATATTTATACAAATGGTAGTATTTAACCAAGCAACAAGACTTTCAGGAACATGGAGCCACAGTGCCACTAAATAAATTCAAGTACTCTCAAAGGTTGAATATTTTCTAAATGACCAGCCACAATGAAAGGTTATATTTAATAATAAATAATAAAAAACATGACAATACTAAATATCTATTTACGATAAACATCAGAGTTTGAATCACAGGAAATATAAAATCAACATGGATGGAAGACTGAGACAGTTACAGAAAAAAAACATTTAGCTTATCTCATTATATTTTTTTAAGTGAAGAATTACTGTTCCCCACTTACTTACTAAAGCAAGGCAAGATGAAAGTGTCTTGTCAGATCCAAAAAGAGAGTGCACACTTCACATCTCTCACTAGTATTAAAATACAATTTTAGTATTGCCTACAGAATGACATCACATCTAGTCACCTGACTGTGTGGTTCCCACACTACCCTCTCATTGTAAACTGAGCCAGGATCTGGCACTGATGTGTCATGATACACACATAGAACTTTAGCTAAGGTTTATTACAGGATCTGGAAACTGTAAAACAATTCCAACACTTCCACCCTTTCTGCATAAACTATTAAGCCATTCTCTGGCACCATAGAGTAGCAATTAGTTCATCAGTTAGGACAGTTGAGCAGGATCCCATCCCAGGGCTTTCACAGACATTCTGTCTCTGCCTACATTCAGATCAATAACATAATATCTTTATGGCCTAAACTGAGTCATTTAATTTCAGGCTATTTTTCTTAAGGTTAAATGGGCTGAGCTTAACCCCTTCCCTTCCAATTTCCCCTGTTAAAATATATACATTTCATAAGTTATAACAATACAGTCTGACGTACATGTACACTTCTTTTCTGTCCAGCAGGACCCACTGTTGATGCATTTTAACACAAGCAACATTACAAATACATGTTTAATACAAACATCTTTGCAAATCAGTTTGATATTCAAATGGCATATAATTCTTTACAAACCTCTAGCTAACTATGCTGGCATATGTTGCACATGCACTGCCCTACTCCCTTTGGCACAGTTGGCACTACCTCACATCTTCACATAGAGATTAGTAGTTACCTTTAATTTACTGGGTACTGTACAACATATATTAATCTCATTAAGATCATTGGAGTCAAACTGTTAGTAGGTAAATTGTGCAATGACCAGCAGAGACATTATATACATTTAGTCAAAATCTCTGCTGGCTACTGCAGAAGGAATTCCAGTTTTCCTTATGTGCAATAATCAATAATTTCAATTAGAAATGTAAACTTAGCAAAGCTTCCAGCAAGACAGTTGTAGAGACTTTGTCCCCATTGAAAACACAGGTTTCAATTTTGCATTTGATCTGTTAGATTCCAATGTCATAGCAAAAATTCAGGTTTCCTGCTGTTCTGATTCACAGTCCATTGCAAGTTTTAGGTTTACTGAACCTTTGTGAATTGCTCATGACACTGTAATATTTTCTTGAGGTTATGGTACTTACCTCAGTCCATTACTCAAATTACTTTGTATTAAAGCTCAGAGTACGATATAGGTTAAGTGGTGGTGTATTTAAGCAAACACCTTGGCAAGGAGTGAGTAATTCCTGTTTAACCCATGGTGGGGCACATTTGTTTGTTTTAAAGACTGAAGTCCATGTGACCAAACTAAACTGCTAAAGATAAATATATGAATAACATTTTTGCTGGGGGGGCAAGCCTCCCAGTACCCCCCATGTGGGGAGCTGTGCCCCCCACACATCCTGCAAATAATATATATCAACTGCAAGATTGCACTACAGTGAGGAAAAATCTACATTTCCCAATCCTCACTGTACTGCATTCTCTATTCAGAAGCTCTGAGCGCTGTTTGACATGCACAGCAGGTGTTTTGTTGATGTAAACTTCGGCAAAGTGGAGGTTCGGCTATGTCCGGTTTCAAAGTACTCATCTTGTTGGTTTAAATTTCTGTAAAGTATAAATTCAGTAATTCAAAGGAGACCCCTGTGTTTACACACACACACACACACACACACACACACACACATATATATATATATATATATATATAGATGAACTTCACAATAGCGTGTCAACAACTGAATAATTAAAAGCAAGTAAATGCTAAATATATTGGATCCCTTGGAAGAAATACGGACCAGCTAGCTATAATACCACATGTTTAATCACAGAATAAATGTTACAAATTTAGTGCTTTCATTCACTATATTTATCCACTTCATCAGAATATTCAAAATTAGTTAATCAGCCTTTTAAATACAACTTTAGGCACAAAAAAAAACTACATTCCTTCATTTAAAGTGATAGACATTTAAAAACATACAAAAAACTACATTCCTTCATTTAAAGTGATAGACATTTAAAAACACACAAAAAAGTGAACGATTGTAGTAATCAACACACAATCATTACAATTATTATCGGCTGTTTCCATTGTCAGTATTGTAAATAGTATATTTCAACACAATTTCAACTGTCTTATATATAAGAGAGTTAATATTACGTATTTATATTTTATATTTGATGTAGTACAATTACTGTAGTAAATTAGACACAGTATATTATGTATTCTATATGACACTAAAGGTTTTTTACAATCAAATGCATGTTTTTTATAATTAAATGCATGATTTTTGTATGTTTTTAAATGTGTATCACTTTAAATGAAGGAATGTAGTTTTTTTGGTGCCTAAAGTTGTATTTAAAAGGCTGATTGACTAATTTTGAATATTCTGATGAAGTCCACAATATAGTGGATGAAAGCACTAAATTTGTAACATTTATTCTGTGATTAAACCAGTGATATTATAGCTAGCTGGTCCGTATTTCTTCCAAGGGATCCAATATCTTTAGCATTTACTTGCTTTTATATATATATATATATATATATATATATATATATATATATATATAGGACTATGCCATAAGATCAAAAATGTAAAAGACTGGAAGCCAAAATATCTAAATTGAGAAGTATTGAAAGCATTTTTAATTCAGGGGGGCAAGCACCCCTGCACCCCCCACAACCTCTAAATATATATACTAACTCCAAGGTCTCACAACAGTTGAGAAGAGACAAATTCCCATGTTCGATATTTCACATTTTAGATATTTTGACTTTCAGTCTTTTAAATTTTCAATCATATAATCTTATAGCTTAGACCTATATATATATATATATATATATATATATATATATATATATATATGTGTGTGTGTGTGTGTGTGTTTGTGTGTGTGTGTCTATATATTTACAAAAGGCTTCAGTGGCAGAGACTGCACTTTGAAGCATGTTTGCACTTCAAAGTGATTCAAAGAGGGTTACGAGTGTGCAAAATGCCTACTTATGGCAACTCTTTACCTGACTTGCTCAGAAAATGGCAGAATTACAATCTGGAGGTTAGTGCTAGGTACATACGTTTGCTGCTGAAGTATTTCACCCCAGTTGAAAGTAACCTACGTAAAGAGATTATGGACAATATCACAGAACTTAATTCCTCAATAGAGGTTGCTCCATTTATGCACAAACACGATGATTTATTTCAGGAGCTAATGCAGTATGACAAACGGCTGCAGGAGGTTAAAAAGAAGAAACTATCTAGGGATATGTGAGATTTCAACACTGGCCACATTTTCACATGGTCTGATGATAGACGCTCATTCCATGAATTAGAACGCATAGGGAGCAAAGGGGAAGTACAACCGACCAATAATAGAATAGCATGGATGAATGAGGGAGGTACTACTACAGTCTCACAGGTAGTACATACATCCATTGATGATTGAACTCTGCTATTGGATAGAAACATAGCACGGGCTGAAGAGCTGCACCGAAAGACAGTAGTTACTACCGCTCCTTCTGAGCACTCACAGAGTTTGCTTAGGGCTTTTCCTGCACTATTGGGTCAAGGCACGAGTGCTGAAAATGAAACCACACTGGTATTAAATGCAATGACAAGCCTGATGCACAACAGTCAGGCTAGTGGAGCTATGGGAGATGAAAATGGTACACCAGCACAAAAATAACCTTTTTTATTGCTAAAGGCACCCGAGCTTCTGAAAATGAAGCAGAGAGGGAGGTCTCAGAGCAGAGGCAAGAACTGCAAAAAGAGACAGTATGTGCAGGAAACAAAGGAGACAGGCCCAACAGTCCGGAGCAAGGTGCGGAAGGTTTGATCTTTAACCTTTCTTCAGTGACTCTAACCTCTGAGCAAATGAATGTATTGAATCGGGGACTTAATTTTATCCCAGATGGTAATTCCACTTTGAATGATGTGTTGATTGATTTAAAACTATTTGTCAGGAGTATTTCTTTGAAGTTACTGTATGGGAATAGAGAGGGCTCTGATATTTGTATTTTTAGGAAACCTAGTGTTTTGACACCCATGAATACCCCCCTGTTGAAACCTTTTTTAAGTTATGTACTGATGATATTTACACTTATTTCTCACATCCTTTTGGTAAAAATAATAAGAATTGTAATAATTTAAGTCAGAAAGAGTTTTCTTCCTTGCTTGATTTAATGAAATGCAATGACATCTGTTTTCGACCTGCTGATGAAGGAGGCGGCATAGTTGTTATGGATGTTTCGAGATATTTGAATGCTATGTTGCTATGCAATGACCAACCATTCACTTCTTTTTCTCCTACATGTACCCAACCCTACCTCCATCCCAACTCTCTCACCCTTCTTCACTGCTAAATCCTTCCCTACTTTCAACCCCAACACTCTCCTTGAACTGGTACCAATCTCCACAGCAGTAGAGAGTCAAAAACCACTTCCACACTTTAATCTCTTCTCAATGCTACTAATTAACTTCCTTATTATTTTGTTTTCTCTGTACTGTAAATTGTTTTTTTCCCTAATTAACTACTACAATATATGTAGTTAGCTAACATTGTATATAATCTCTAAGCAATTTTATGTATTGTGGACTCTCTTTACATTGTTATGTGTCATACTTCTGTACTTGCATATGTTTGTAACTTAGGAGCTTTTCTCCCCGGGTCTCCACTGAAAAAGGTCTTCATCCCAGATGCACCAACCCAGTCAACAAATGTCAAATAAATAAATAAATGTTATTGATGTTGAGTGATGAGTGTACTTACACTACATAGACAAGAGGTAACTAGGCTAAAAGCTAAGATACATGAGAGAGTTGAAGGCCTACTTATGGACAGAGTAATAGACAGATGCTTCTATGATTATTTCTTGGTTGAGAATGTGGTAATAGTGAAAATTTATGGACTTCCTAAGGTCCATAAGGACCAGCTGCATCCACCCATGTGGCCAATAGTCTCTGGCAGGGGCTGGGCCACAGAGCCCATGTCTATTTATGTTGAGAATCAACTTCGTCCAGTGATTAATAGAATGGGGAACATCCTGAGAGACACTAGGGATTTTCTTAATAAGCTGTATAGTTGGTCTACCACAAACTTTAGAGAAGAGGCCCTATTGGCTATGCTGGATGTTACCTCGTTATTTACCTGCATTCCAAATGATGCAGGCATTGATAATGTTTGAGCGAGTCTGGGAAGAAACCCTACCTTTAGTCGTGATAAAGTCTATCTGATTTGTACCCTGCTAGAACTTATATTGGAGCACAATGTGTTTATATTTGAAGAGGAACACTATCTGCAACAGACAGGGGTGGCTATGGGCACAGTATGTGCCAATAGCTATGCCAATATAGTTCTGGCTGAATGGGAATTGCAGAATGTATTCTGTAATAGTAATGGGTTTAGAAGGTTTGTACTTTATTATGGCCACTATGTGGATGATTTGTTCCTTACTTGGGGGGACACAGCAGAAACTCTTGATCATTTTGTGTGTTACCTAAACAGCACTACTAACTTCCTCTGGTTGACTTATGATTGGTCAGCCCTACTCATTCCTTTCTTAGATGTGATGGTGCATAAGACTTCAGGAGGGTTGTATACCAAATAGTATGTTAAACCTTGTTAGACCAACAATATAGTACACTCACATAGCATGCACCCCAAGCATGTTAAGTAGAATATCCTCAAAGGGCAGTTCTTCAGAACAGCCAGATTACATACAGAAGATAGTGATATGTACGATTCCTTTGAGACACTCACTACTGACTTGTTGAACAGAGGGTAGAACAGTTCACAGAATGATTCAGTTATATTGAGCGGTACATGAACGAGACCGTACTTAATGATCAGGCTGAGGAGTCAACTCCTTTGGCTTTGAAGCCTACCCAGCCAACACGTATGAGCCTTACATACTCTAAGGACTCAGGATCTATTTGTGAGATCATTAGGAAACACTGGAGAATTTTGGTCTCAGATGAGAGATGTAAGGTGTTGCTAGGAAATTCACCTTCCTTTTGTTTTAAGAATCGCCCTTCACTGAAGAAAATGTTATGTTATAAGCCTTTATCTAGTGGTCAGAATAGCGTAGTTAGTCAACGGATAGGTACGTATCCTTGTCACCATTGCAATGCATGTAGATACATAGACACAGATGATCAGTTTGTACATCCAGGCACAGGACAGGTTTTTAACATTAGACTTCACGCTGACTGTGGTAGTCAGAATGTTGTGTAATGTGTGTCCTGTGTGATCTGTAGAAGTTTCTATGTTGGAAAAAACAATCGCTGTTTGAGGGATCGAATAAGAGAGAATGTTTATAGTATCACCAAGAGGGATGATAGGAATGCACTGTCTAAACATATTATATCAGTAGGGTGCGATCACTGTTTTAAGTTTTGGTGCTGGAAATGTATATACCAAGATTGAGAGGGGGTGATATAAGAACACAAACAGAAAGTGTGGAGATAAAATGGATGCATTTACTTAGGGCAAATGAAGGTAAGAGTTTAAATGATGTTATCCCTATTAAGCCATTATTAAGATCACATGACCTCAGACATTAAGCTATATAAATGCACTACAATGTGAAGTTTTAATGGATCTGAAGTACCTATGTGTATGAAAGCGCTTATCCTGTTTGTGTTTTTTAATATTTTTACATATTTTATTTTATTAAATCAGATTGCTCGTACTTCTCTCTGCCTTGCCAGCTTTTTTCTCTTCTTTCAATATTATAAATATATATGCTTTCTTAATTACATTTGTGCTAGTGTTTTATGAGATTTTTTTCAACTCTCTGGAGCTCTTCTCCACTGGCTATTGCTGAAAATGGGTATTTATTACTCAGTCGGACCTTCCTGGTAAACAAATGTCAATAAATAAATAAAGAAAGAAATATTTATTGCCATATACCATAGAGCCATATAGCCACCTGTTCTTTAATTTTGTGTCAGCCTATACTCACATCCTGTATTTATTGTATTTCCATATGTATAATGTTTACCTATCATCTCTGCACTACAGCGTTTTCTGCCTTAACTTCTAGCTGTCATCCTTCCAGTTCCCTTATTCCCTGTATGTACAACAGAAGTTCACATATTTCTTACATTTGAAAAATTGAACATGAAATTGAATTTAAATTAAATCCTACCACCACCACTACCAAGTACATTGTCAGAGGTCATTGCACATCAGCAAAAGGGGCATTTATTATTTAGTAGTCTCATTAAAAAAAACAGCACAGTTTCAGAATCTGTGATATCTGCACTTGCAGCACTTATACTGACTGAGTATTACTTTGTTATTTAACAAAGATTCCCTATTTGCCTCAAGTGCATGGATTTTACAGTCTGGACCAAGTGCTTGTTTAAAGCTACTGTCTTTTGTGTAGTTTTTCTGCTTTCTTTTTTCTGTTGTAAATCAAAAGATCATATACCTTTCACAACCTGCCCCTTCATCTGTATTCTGCTTGTTTTCCAAACTGATGATCCTTCTGCTTCAACTTTTCTTCTCCCTGGTTTATAAACAGTGTCCATGACTCTGACCAGGTCTGTTGAACGTGTCATCCCATTTCTCGCAACTGATAGAGAATGTTTGCCTAACAAATTCAGCTAAATAAATAACATAGATGTAACAATACTGTGTTTTTTATGTTGCTTTTGTTATGCACTGCTACTCAGTTTGATGCCAAACTGTTTCACTCAGTGTGATAGAACAGAATGTAGTCGAACATGATCAGTGCCTCAAATTCTACAGTATATAGCTGAGTACATCTCTTGGTAAATAATTAGATTTATACCAAATCACTCGAAGAATACTGCATTATTTTTTATTACAGGTGATAAAATAAATTCCCCATTTACATGTTAAGGGTATGGCAGAACATTGAATTATACAGCTTTTATTTAAGAATTTGGGGTTGTATCTCAAAAGAGAGAACTCCATTTGCGTCTTAAACGTGAGTCAGCACCTTGTTCAGGCTGGTAGCTGCGTCCAAGTGTACATCAATATATTAGTCAGATTCATTCATTCATTTGTTAACCTAGGAATCAGTACCTCATTTAATTTTATTGGTATAGCTGCCACAGTTTTTTTATGCAAAACATATTATTGTATTGAGTACATATTCATTGATGTGAGTGCATCCTTCCTAAATATGAAATAAAAACATGCTCTGGGATTCAGAAACACTTACCTTAACTCTGAAGACTTCTGCATGACAGTAAGCCTGAGCAATGAAGTGACTGCTTTCTGGCCACGGCTTTACACTAGCACTGGCTGTAGCATGGAGAACCATTTCACTGGTGAAACAGCAAGACAATATGGTAGTGCAGGGGGCAGGCTAATGCAAATTAGCCATATGAACTTCACAGGTAATGGCACCGGCAACAGAATGACATGGTTATTGTTTCATGAGAAGGAAAACGTGAATGCTGTCTTTTCAGCCCTGTAGATGGGTCTGTGGCTTATAGCACAAATTCGGGTAGGTATTGAGGAGACATCTTTGTGGGGGGGGGCATGTGTGAGCATGTGGATGTGTGGGTGTGTGGGCAGGTGTGTAGGGTATGTATGCAGCTGCAAAGGTGTGTGAATGCGTATATGAATATGTATGTCTGTGTTTGTCTGTCTGTCTATGTATGGACAAGTAGGGGCATGAAGGCAGCTGCAAGTGTGTGCATTTCTGTGTGTGTGTGTGTGTGTGTGTGTGTGTGTGTGTGTGTGTGTGTGTGTGTGTGTGTGTGTGTGTGTGTGTGTGTGTGTGTGTGTGTGTATGCAGTTGCAAAGGTGTGTGAATGAGTATATGAATATGTGTGTCTGTGTGTAGAGAAGTATGTAGGGACATGAAGGCAGCTGCAAGAGTGTGAGCGTGAGTGTGTGTGTGTGTGTGTGTGTGTGTGTGTGTGTGTGTGTGTGTGTGTGTGTGTGTGTGTGTGTGTGTGTGTGCTTGTGTGTTTCTCTGACTGATCACTCTGCATGAATCAAGAATAGGGCAGCATTTCGCTACATAAGTGTGAGTGTGTGTGTGTGTGTGTGTGTGTGTGTGTGTGTGTGTGTGTGTGTGTGTGTGTGTGCGCGTGTGTGTGTGTGTGTGTGTGTGTGTGTGTGTGTGTGTGTGTGTGTGTGTGTGTGTGTGTGTGTGTGTGTGTGTGTGTGTGTGTGTGACTTGCATATGTGTGTGTGTGTGTGTGTGTGTGTGTGTGTGTGTGTGTGTGTGTGTGTGTGTAGCTACACTTGTTGGGAGAGAAAGTATGCTACTGTTATGCATGGGCTGGTGGGGAAAACACTAGTGCAGTCAGGTCTGACAGAGCAGTATTTGAATCAAAGACATGGTAATTAGCTGCTAATGAGGAGCTCCTCTGTGTAGCTTTACCTTGCTTCTGAAATGATGATTTTTGCTGTCATGCTAACTGGCCATGTTAGCCAATTAGCAGTGGCAGCTAGAATCTGTCTGAATCTCAGGGGTGGTTTCTTCAAAATGAAGAAACTGCAAAATACTTCTAACTTGACTTTCCCATACCACAGGTGTACTGCCTCCAAGCAATAAACAAAAAATTTTTTGCTTTGCACCTGTTGCCTTTCAGAAACATAAGCATGCAATATATTGAAAAGTAAATAGAAAGTATGACTAGTTGGCATTGTTGCATTTGGCAAAAGTATTATGAGTCTGTTTCTAATTAAAAATGTTAAACTTTGCTTATTTCACATGAGTATGTTGAAATTGAGGCTGCGTTCCCAGTAGATATGAGGCCATCTGTTTTTAACTGTATGAAGTCAACAGTATTAAGTATTCTTCCTCAGTCAAGTAATTAACAGTTTGTAAATGTAAAATGCCATTCTTGGAACTGAACTAGCATATAATTATTAATAATAGTTTAGAGCAACATAAAAGGGTATATGGGAAACCAATGCTCATGTATAAGACTATATAAATGAACTGATTTGTTTGCTAATGTGCATCATTAGCTAAACTTTAGAATAATAGTACAATAATACACTTTTAAAACTTATTTCTTGTAAGAGTGCATTAATTATTTTTAAAATGCAATTTTTTAATGGTGTTAAGTATTGCACCTTTAAGTGTTATGATCCTTACACAAGGTAAGATATTTGGGCTTAAAATGCATGCTGATTTATTGATGTTTATCCTAAATGCAGATTTTATTTGATGTTTTTACCTTTATCACATATCATTATAATTATATATTTTAGTAAGTAAATAGTATAGTAATGTGCATGCATGTGTTCCCAAGAGATTTCTTTTGCCAGGATTGCATTAAAGAATAAAATAGATCCTGCTATTCATGTGAAAAACAAAAGTGTAATGATTAGACTAAATTATTATTGAGCACAAACTGTGTGTGCAAGTTGTTTTGATTTATTAGGCTGTTTATTTAGGATAAAACTTTCAAATCGTGCAGGTAAGCTATGAGAAGAAAATATTTACCAAGTAAAGTGAGACTATTAAAAAAAACAATACATATAGTAAGGCATTTAGGTAATTGGCATTATCAACAAAAATAAGTTCAAATATTAGACTGACAATGAATCTGTAGGAAGCTGGTATCATTCTGAAATATAGTTACAGCAGAAATCTGTGGTCACATGATCATCTTGTCTTTTCTCTATATGTTATGCTTTGTGTGTGTTACACATTGTAAAGTTACATGTTGTATGCAGTTGAAAAATGCATTTTAAATTGCTTTACTATTACTAAGATAATCAAAACAGTTGGCAATTTTTCTTTTTCTAAACTGAGCGTTATGGTAACACTGCTTTAATAAATGAACATCAAATGTAACCTCAGATAAAGCCTACTGTAAAAAGGTTTGATTTGATTTTAATTTTTTTTCAACCCTAACATTTTAGTTGCTAGGATAGGGTTCCTTTCTGCTTTCCTGAGCCTTGTTGCTAGTCTTTATGTTATTCTGGTTTGTTCCTTCTTACCCTGCTAACTTCTAGCTGGACTGAAGGGTAAGTGCTTCCCTGTAGCTAGCACGGTTCAGATAATCCGAACAGATTATCTGACATATGCAATGTGCTTTTTTCCTCTTCTCAAATCTTTCTCATGTTAGATCTTGTAGCTAAATTCCTCATGTTAATTATGTAAACGTAGGTTTGAAAAGTAAGTTTTCATACCAAAACTTAGGATGCATGTGATATATTTATATACATATATATATATATACATATATATACATATATATATATATATATATATATATATATATATATATATATTTGTTTTCTTTTTGCATAATTGCCTTCTCTCTCTGGCTTTCACATTGGCCACAAATGCTCCTCTTGGTAAAGGTTATCACTAGCATTCCTGTTGTTTTGCTTTTTTTATTTCCTTTAGAGATGTAAGTGTTAAATGACATCACCATGAATGCATCAGTAGCTCCTTTGTTCTAAAATAAGAATGAAATCTAACCGACTGCTTGATACTCCAAAACAGGTCATTTTGCATTCTGACAGCTTGCTGTCATGCCATTAATAAGCATGCTTTGGTTCAGCATCAGTGTGGTAAATGCAGCATGATATGCCAGGAAATAAAGTAAGTTATCTTAGTTTGGCTGAGAACAATATTCAGAAGAACATTAATGTAAAATTATGTTGGGTATTAAAACATTTCAAGAATATTTGTTTTGAAGACTATTTTAGTGTACTATTAGTGTACTTTGATGAAATGTATTCATAGCCCTTAAGATACACATTGAAGTTTATAAACATTTCATTCAGACACAGCAAGTTTCCAAGTTTAATTTTATTTCGTTGATGGATTTCAAGTATAACATGTATAAAGAAGCTATGGCTGTTTTAAGGCTCCCCCTAAAAATTCAGTCAAAAAGTCGACTCTGCATTAAGTGAATGTTGATCCTCCAAAGTAAGTTTGCTGAAACAGCGTTTCTGTTTTTTTCATTGTTGTCCAACATTGGGGAAGACACGCAGAAGTTTGGGGGGTATCAAGGGTGTACTTTGTCTGATGTTCACCAAAACTGGTTTCAGTGAGTTAATTTCAGAGGATCAGCGATCTCTTGAAGTTTTGTTGAAGTAGTGATACAAATCCTCCCAAAAAAACAAATTTTTTGCTTACAGTGTTATTGTTAATTGTACATAAATAGCTAAGTGTTCTATTTTCTTTTTCTGCTAATCTGTCAGTCTCTCTTTTCTTTTCTCTCTCTGTGTATTTGTTTATCTATGTTTCTATTCATGTGTCCATCTTATTGTCTCTCTATCCATTTTCAAGAAATGGTAACCGGGTAACTTATTTTAAACTGAGCATCCCTTATTTGAGTCAGCCTGGGAAAAATTACAGCATAGGTATCTGCTATTTTATATACACCCTCTCGCTAACTATATCCTAGCCCATACACCTAAAATTGAACAACAGACTAATATGATAGCATCCATTCTAGAAATAATATTATTAGAGCTGAGCAGTAGCCTGCAGAATCAATGTAGTAGTTAAAAGTTGTTTTATTTTTTTTATATATGTCAGACTTCACTTTCACTAGGAAAGTGCCAGTGAGACTAAATGTCTTTTTAAGGATCCTGGCCAAGAGGCAGCTAATTAAGGGTGGAGTGGTTTTAAAAGTCACGAGAGCTGGCAAATATGTATTTGGAGTATTCTGAATGCTAACTGAGATGGAGAATTGGGTTCTATCCCTCCTGACCATAAACAAAACAAATACTCCTCTTTATTAATTTATTTGTTTGATTTGTTATAGGTATGCCTCTGGACAGCAGGCAGAGTTTTTTTTTCAGTACACAGGCAGATGACCTTTTTGTTGAATGTCCAGTTAGATTTCTATTCAAGCATTCTGTCATACATTCTCTTGGTGGAAATGCAGGGGGTAAGGAGGAGAATATGATTCTCTGAAGAAAACCGAGTGCATCCCGGTCTGACTGCATTATATACCGCCCATGTATTTGCACCAAAAATGCATTGCTATCCTGTTAGATTTATTTAGCAAATGTATGCTTTAAGTGCTCTGTATCTACCATCCATACACCATTGCATCTTCTTGTATTGTCAACTTGCAGATGCTGCATTGTAGGAATGAGGCATAGCACATCAAAGAAACTAACATGCACAGACTTTGCATGGTGATTCAAAATACATAATAACTGAACATTCCAAAGCATGTGACTGATTTGTTTATGATTTACAAAACTGTATTGCAAAACCAATTTTCCATAGAGCAAGTTTATGCATTCCTTTTTTCTTGTCATCAGTCAAATAAATCATCTGATTAGCTCTGTTCTGTACTGAGTAACGAATACCTGTTGTTTATATTGCCAAGCCCAGTGTAGTGTTCATTTTAGCAGCAAATTAAATCAATAATACTGCTTAACATAATTCGATTGGCATTCATTTGGTAGTGAGTAGTATAAGTGCATCTTTATGATGCACTCCCATGCAAGTTGGCACCATATTCGCAGTGCATACATATTCGCTGTATACTCAGTACGGAAGGAATGAGTATCAGATACTGATAGCATACAACTCACTCATCTCTCTCTATCTCTTGTATCTGTATTACTGCAGTGGTAATGAGCCTGTATGTATTTCCAAAGATACTAGTGTAACAATTTTAGTACCACTTCAGTAACTGCATATCCCTGCCACTAAATTAATTTATTTTTGTTACTAACTTGTGCTGCAGCTATTTTGTTTCAGACACCCGAGTTGTAAGAAATGTATGAGAATACAAACCTTAGCTTGCAAGCAAAAAAGAAATAAGGCAAGTTTTTACAAACTAGTTTAAAAAATAAAATCAGGCAGAATATTATGTACAACATTTCCTGTCTGCAAAACTGTTGTTTCAGACTGGACCGTAACAGTCAGGAAAGGATAACTTTTTCGCATTTGTATCTCTCTATGAATAGTAAACTACCCTAACGTTTGGGTAGTCCCTAAAATTATACAACTGCATATACTAACTTTAATGAAGAAAAAATGAAAGGCATTAAATCATAAATAAGCAATGTTTTTGTGCAATACCCTGTCTCTAATAAACTTGTTTGTAATGACCATCTGTAAATGAACAGCTGTCATCGCTCATTGTCATTATGTTTTTCACCCCTCCTAATGTAGATAAGTAATGTCATTGTTTGTTACTGTCCAGTACACATTTCCATTCCTCTAGTTTCAGAAAAGAAAATGGCAGGTATATATACAAATGTATATATATATATATATATATATATATATATATATATATATATATATATACCTTCTGTGAGAAGCTTGCAGTTAGTTTATTCACAATGTTCATGTGAAAAAGTTCATTAAACTATCCAGTCTATCAGGTTACCATTTGAAACCATTTGAGTTTAAACATTAATAAACACTAAACAAGTGTCACAGTGTACAAGAAGGTAATAGAGTATGCATAAACTAAAATAAATGGTGCATTTGATAAACTTACATTTTGTCATGTCTTTGAATCTGATTAAATTTGTGTGAGCCCACCATGTCTTGGGTCCAGTGGTAACTTACATATTTTTTCATTGGCAGTCCAGCATATCCAGACCACATTTTTTAACAGTTTGTGAACATGTCTGGTTTATACAAGAATGCATTGTGTACCATGTTGTTAGAATTTCTAACACACACACACACACACACACACACATATATATATATATATATATATATATATATATATATATATATATATATATATCTTGTTTCATTAAAATATGATACACTATATAATAAATTTAACTTAGACAGCCAAGTACCCTGCACCAGCAAAAATAAATAATAAGCAAATAAATAAAATAAAACACGTAAATAAAATAGCTCCTCATGACAAAATGTTGTATATACCAAAAAGTGCATCTTAAATTTAATTACTTGTAGGCTGTAGTAAGCTGTAAAACAAATGCAATTAGTTTATTTATACTATTGCATAGAGAATTCAATAAGAACATTGTTTGACACATTTATCATGTCACCATTGTCAGTCTATGGTGCAGTCCATGCCCCTTGAAGAAACAACATATTATAAAACATACTTTACATCTTAAAGTCCAATTTTTAATTCTACCTAGCTACTTAGTGTAGAACCTAGGCAGTTCAGCTCACTTTTTTTAAAGCAGCAAGTTTAAATAGAATGATGTGAATATCAAGTCACCAATTAAAAATATAAAGTGAAGAGTCACTTAAAATAAACTTAAGATATATTGTGAATGGAAATGGTCATGTGAAAGTACTGTGCATTTCAAATGCTGAATTGCTATTTTCCGTTTTTTCTAAACATTGATTTTGCTGTAGACATAATGATACATTTGTTAAACAGTTTGTATCAGTGAATGTTCAGCCCAAAGCTTTATTCTTTTGCCCTCATGGCTTTTTTAGCCTTCTCTGTCCTCTTAGGACAAGGGACATATGAGGACGAGTTACTACTGATTGGGGATTAAAGCCCTGCCTTATTTGTTCAGGATTTGCTGGGAACCCATTAAATAGGAAGCATGGTAAATGAAATAATGAGACAAATTTGTCCTTTAATTCAGTTGCTCCATAACAAACAATGGAGCTGAGCAGGGGGTACCTTCTAGACCACTCCCAAGCTAAACTCTTGTGTTTTGTTTCATTGGTAAACTTAGTATATTTTAGCTACACATGTTGAGATTAATTAGTTAGACCCTAGGAGGTTGTGCTTGCAGGCTTTGCCATGAAAAGAAAAGTGTGAATGTACCGAAGCTATTAATTCACAATAAATGGCAGATTGTAACCCTTACTGAGCCAATTCTTTTTGTCTTTTGAGATGATTAACAGAATAGGTACACAGTCCGAGTACTTCCTCTGTGACAGCAAATTAAGTCTCTATTAAACTTATTAGCAATGGTTAAATGAACATCTCTTTTTTTCCACATTTTATTCAGTAAATATAAAAGCCCATTATACTAATCTATTTGAAACGTGAGAAAAAAGGATACTGACCTTTAAAACATAGTTTCAGCTATTATAAATATATTAGTACAGACCTGTTCATCAGATGACATTGAACAGAAATGATTCCAATAGAATGGCAGAATCTATTCTGTTACACAACACGAATGAAAAGAGTGGCATTTAAAGAACAGATTATTTTATTTTAGTCACTGTAATAAACATGTGAAAATTAACACATTTACTTTTAAGCTGTTTCACATGTAAATTTAATGCACTGTAATCTAAATTTTTTGTTGTATTTTTAATTTTGGTTATAATTTTTACTTTCTGGATTCAGTAATTTGATTTTGATTTAATTAATGCAAGTTGACAATAGAGAACGACATTAAAATGTACAGAGTTGGGTCATAGAAATAAATGATAACCCTTTAATAGTAATCAGAAGGTAAGCAAGGAGAATCTGCTTTATATACATGTATGATACTGTACTTCAATTCTCTAAATTCTGTGTCTTTATGTGTGAACAAACAGATGCTGATAGAGCTCAAAAACATGGAATGGATGAATTTATCTCTTCTAATCCTTGTAACTTTGACCACGCTACACTATTTGAGATGCTTCAGCGACTCACACTGGACCATAGGCTTAACGACTCTTACTCTTGTCTGGCAAGTATTCTGAGCTTTGTTTTTTAACACCTTAGTAGATTAAGAAGTGAAGAGCAATCTTGATAAAGATTGGACTGCTTTTCATAATTAAGAAATATTGCTGTTTCCAAAATGTAGATGACTAATTATCTACGCTAAGATAAAACTTGGTCATGGATTTTTAAAATAACTTTTGCTTATTGGCAAAAATGTTTAGCATGACTTATTAAGCTTTCATTTAAACAGATGTTTTAAGTGTGCAGCAGAGTACCCATAATAATCATAAAGAAGCTCATGAAGCTTTTGTCACACTTTTAATACATTCTAAGTATCCTGACAAACAAGTTGTCATGTCTAGTATCCTGGTAAATGAGCCAGTTTAGTAATTTGATTATCACCACACACTATAGCTGTGAAGCTGTAAAGGATACAATTTGGCCAGTATGTCATTCACAGGCAGTGTGCACACATTAAATTTGCCGTAGCTGTGAGTGCATGTGTAAGGTACAGAAGAACAACTGTGGAAGGGAAAACCACCCAGTGGAGTGAAAAATGTCTCTAGATGATGGTCTCTATTGATGTGACAGCCCAACCTCATGTGCAGAAACTGGAAAAGGGTGGGTTATAGGTGGATGGGGCCTGCCCCTGCATTCTGGAGGTATAACTGTTCAGTTATTTGACAGTGCTTAGTGGACAGTGTCAAATGCCAGCTTGTCTATTAACTCTGAATACTCCCTGTAGCATATATGTTTTTGTAAGCCTGTGCCAGTGGCATAGGGGGATAAAACGCTGACTGTGGCCCAGGTGACCTGAGCTCAAGTAGCAGCTGAGGCACTTGTCCTATGCAGGAAGGATAGGAGTGTGTAGCTTGTGGTAAGAGGTGCAGTCTGGCACATCTCACTGGTTGATGCCTGCTGGAGGCTGGAAATGCACAGAAAGTGGAATGGAAAACACATCACCAACCTACTTCTCACCATCACTTTGTATGGTGCAGGTGCACATTGGGGTCAGGACTATGGCTTAAGAAGAAAACTCCATTGGCAGCAATATAATGTAACCCCATGATGCCCCAAGCTCCCTTCCAGTTAGACTTAGTCTATGGATGGATAAGGTGGGGGGGGAGGCTCGGTAGACCTGGTAGATGAGGAGAGCTCTTGGGACATTATGTATGTTTTGTATATGTATATACCTGCATTTCATCAGTCTGTACTGTATAGAGTTATGAAATATAACAAAGTGTGAGAATGCACAATAAACAGTAATCACTAAATATTTTTGAAACACCTAAAGGCAGAAAAACTAATTGTAGATGAGGACTCCATAACCCAATAAGTCTGCCCATGTGCATACCTGCTAGAACATCATCTGTATTTTCTGTTCAGCCAAACATTTTATACCTATAGCTCCTCACAACTACAGTTTGTTTACCAGGTGCATTCTTGGGTTTGGTTAGTTTTTCACCCTTGATCTTTTTTAACAGGGCTGTTCTAGCTTATGAAAAAAATATTTTCCTTGTACCATCCATTTTTATCTTGAAATGATAACTTGTTCCTCCCATAGGTCTCTCTTCTTCTTTTTTCTTCATAAGCTATTCCTCACTTGGACCTTGTGTATTCCTTTAAAGCACTCATATATCACCATCATATGTCCTTTCTGCTGCTTATATGAAAGTCAATACATATTCATGTCTTTTTTTTTCTCCCATATTAGACTTTGGTGAGGACTGTGCAGAGAGTGTTTGGTGATAGTTAATGTGCTAATTTTAGGAATATAGGGAGCAAAACCCTATGAATGGGTTGTGTGTCTGTTTGAAAACCATGCTGCAATACTGGTCATTTTTTTGTATGCAGCTGACACATTTTTTTTTTTTGTAGAAGTTGTTGTGATCCCCTTCTGTGGATGCCTGAATTACCATTGTCTTGTTCATGCTGTTTTGTGGGTAGATGAAGTCTCCAGAACTGTTCAGTGTACTCCAGAATGTTCCTTATAAGCTGCCAAAAATTGGATAAGACCAGTATCCTACCAGCTTTCCATGTTGCTATATCACATTGCTTGCTACCCTTAAATCTTCGGATATGACTGTTCACTTCCTCCTCTGCGTACCACCCCTTCCCAGTTATGTACTTTTCTTTCATCTTTTGAAGCTTTTGCATTACATTTTATCTGTCATATTAAGAACATTTCTCCAATCATTTGAAATTTGTTTTCAGCCTTTCTGCATCTTAAATTTTTTCCATATATTTTTTCAACAGTAAAATTGTTATTGTTTCTTCTTCTTTCTTCAGACCATTTTTAGTCTCACTTATGTAAATAGTGAAGTATTTGGTTAAGCTGTGGGATATGCTTGGACAGACACATACTAAAAGGGCATTATATCCTATAAGTGGACTGATGAAAGAAGAGTATAGAAGAATGATCATCTGTTTTGACCTGGATGAAATGCCTTTAGTAATTAAGTGAATCAGATGAAAGGATTTTCTGACTACTTTTTTTGTGTGGTGGTTAAAAAATTGGGAGTTTTCCCTAACTATAATTTCTGATGAGTGTACCAGTCCACACTGGAGTGATATCTTCACTGCATACTGCTGGCAAGATATGTTTACTGATGGTGACTGTTCTAGACTTCTTTGCATCTGATTTAAACCTAGCTGTAATACATTATTGATTTGTATGGTTTAGTCCTTACTGTAGTAAGATGATCACACAATCACACATGCTGAGTGAATGGCAATATCCAGCTTTCAGTCATTGGAAAATTTAATAGGCTACATATATATATATATATATATATATATATATATATATATATATATATATATATATAAGTAAATGACTAACAGAAAGGGTTCTGGGCCTTTTTTTGCTTTCCAAGGTGGTACTACCTACTTTGTCTATGTGTGTTCTATTTGGCCGTCAGTTTGATGTCTATTCTTGCAACATAAGTGGGTA
This sequence comes from Protopterus annectens, assembly GCF_019279795.1. Taxonomy (NCBI): domain Eukaryota; kingdom Metazoa; phylum Chordata; order Ceratodontiformes; family Protopteridae; genus Protopterus; species Protopterus annectens. The sequence continues at coordinate 867,255,415 of NC_056739.1, read as the reverse complement.
CATTTAAGCCTTTAAGCTTATTTACAGTTTCACTGAGTTATTTGAGGATAGTGGAGTTGTGTTACTGGATTGGTGCCAAGGATCATTAACCCTGATTCCTGAGATCTTGGGGAGTAATCTTTTTTTTTTTTTTTAGTAACATCAGTGTATGTTGGTTTAATGTGATCTTGTTTATATGTTAATTATTTTTGTTTGTTAATTACTGTCCATCTGTGTAAGTAAGATTGCTCCCTCCAGGTTATATGTAATTAAACCTCTCACAAAATATGTAATGTTGATCTAATAGTAGTTGGTTGTAAGTGAGAATTAGACATTTCCTGCACCATCTCAACATACCAATAGCAATGAGACTGGCAAAAAAAAAAATGGAATACAGGTAGATGGAACTTCTGTGTTGGTTAGGTGGGCTGAATTACCAAGGGCAGGTATGATATAATGATCCAGTTTATTTAGTAGATAGAGAAGATATGTTGAGCAGATAAACCATCCTGTCGAGGAGATGTACCAGGTGTGGTAAATATGTATGAGGGATGAAGCACAGTAAAAATAGTATGAGGAATGAAGCACAATAACTAAAGTATAAGGGATGAAGCACAGTAAGAATAGTATGAGGAATGAAGCATAATAACAATAGTATGAGGGATGAAGCACAATAACAATAGTATGAGGGAAGAAACACAATAACAATAGTATGAGGAATGAAGCATAATAACAATAGTTTGAGGGATGAAGCACAATAACAATAGTATGAAGGATGAAGCACAGTAACAATAGTATGAGGGATGAAGCACAGCAACAATAATATGAGGGATGAAGTACAATAACAATAGTATGAGGCATGAAGCACAATAACAACAGTATGCGGGATGAAGCACAATAACAATAGTATGCAGGATGAAGCACATACAATAGTATGAGGCATGAAGCACAATAACAATAGTATGAGGGATGAAGCACAATAACAATACTATAAGGGAGGAAGCACAGTAAAAATAGTATGAGGGATGAAGCACAGTAACAATAGTATGAGGGATGAAGCACAGTAACAACAGTATGAGGAATGAAGCATAATAATAGTATGAGGGATGAAGCACAATAACATTATTATGAGGGAAGAAGCACAGTAACAATAGTATGAGGGATGAAGCATGGTAACAATAGTATGAGGGATAAAACACAATAACAATAGTATGAAGAATGAAGCATAATAAAAATAGTATGAGGGATGAAGCACAATAACAATTGTATGACGGATGAAAACAATAACAATAGTATGTGGGATGAAGCACAATAACAATAGTATGAGGAATGAAGCACAGTAACAATAGTATGAGGAATAAACCATAATAACAATAGTATGCGGGATCAAGCACAATAGCATCAGTATACAGGATGAAGCACAATAACAATAGTATGAGGGATGAAGCACAGTAAGAATAGTATGCGGGATGAAGCACAATAACAATAGTATGAGGGATGAAGCACAGTAACAATAGTATGAGGAGTGAAGCACAATAACAATAGTATGAGGGATGAAGCACAGTAACAATAGTACGAGGAATGAAGCACAATAACAATAGTATGAGGGATGAAGCACAATAACAATAGTATGAGGAATGAAGCATAATAACAATAGTATGGGGGATGAGGCACAATAACAATAGTATGAGGGATGAAGCACAATAACAATAGTATGCGGAATGAAGCACAATAACAATAGTATACAGAATGAAGCACAATAACAATAGTATGAGGGATGAAGCACAATAACAACAGTATGCGGGATGAAGCACAATAGCAATAGTATGTGTGATGAAGCACAGTAACAATAGTATGCGGGATGAAGCACAATAACAATAGTATAAGGGAGGAAGCACAGTAAAAATAGTATGAGGGATGAAGCACAGTAACAATAGTATGAGGGACGAAGCACAGTAACAATAGTATGAAGAATGAAGAATAATAAAAATAGTATGAGGGATGAAGCACAATAACAATAGTATGAGGGATGAAACACAATAATAATAGTATGTGGGATGAAGCACAATAATAATAGTATGAGGAATGAAGCACAATAACAATAGTATGAGGGAAGAAACACGATAGCAATAGTAAACGGGATGAAGCGCAATAACAATAGTATGTGGGATGAAGCACAATAACAATAGTATGACGGATGATGCCCAATAACAATAGTATGAGGGATGAAGCACAATAACAATAGTATGAGGGATGAAGCACGGTAAGAATAGTATGAGGAATGAAGCATAATAGCAATAGTATGGGGGATGAAGCACAATAACAATAGTATGAGGGATGAAGCACAATAACAATAGTATGAGGAATGAAGCACAATAACAATAGTATGCGGGATGAAGCACAATAACAATAGTATGAGGGATGAAGCACAGTAACAATAGTATGAAGAATGAAGTATAATAACAATAGTATGCAGGATGAAGCACAATAACAATATTATGAGGGATGAAGCACAATAACAATAGTATGAGGGACGAAGCACAGTAACAATAGTATGAGGGACGAAGGACAATAACAATAGTATGCGGGATGAAGCACAATAACAATAGTATACAGGATGAAGCACAATAACAATAGTATGAGGGATGAAGCACAATAACAATATTATGCGGGATGAAGCACAATAACAATAGTATGAGGGATGAAGCATAGTAACAATAGTATGAGGAGTGAAGCACATTAACAATAGTATGAGGGATGAAGCACAATAACAATAGTATGAGGGAGGAAGCGCAGTAACAATAGTATGAGGAATGAAGCAAAATAACAATAGTATGAGGGATGAAGCACAGTAATAATAGTATGAGGAGGAATGAAGCATAATAACAATAGTATGAAGGATGAAGCGCAACAACAATATTATAAGGGATTAAGCACAGTAACAATAGTATGAGAGAAGAAGCACAGTAACAATATTATGAGGAATGAAGCATAATAACAATAGTATGAAAGATGAAGCACAATAACAATAGTATGAGGGATGAAGCACAATAACAATAGTATGTGGGATGAAGCACAATAAAAATAGTATGAGGAATGAAGCACAATAACAATAGTATGAGAGAAGAAACACAGTAACAATAGTATACGGTATGAAGCGCAATAACAATAGTTTGTGGGATGCAGCACAGTAACAATAGTATGACGGATGATGCACAATAACAATAGTATGAAGGATGAAGCACGATAACAATAGTATGAGGGATGAAGCACAATAACAATAGTATGAGGAATGAAGCACAATAACAATAGTATGAGGGATGAAGCACAATAACAATAGTATGTGGGATGAAGCACAATGACAATAGTATGAGGAATGAAGCACAATAACAATAGTATGAGGAATGAAGCATAATAACAATAGTATGCGGGATGAAGTACAATAACAATAGTATATTGGATGAAGCACAATAACAGTAGTATGAGGGATGAAGCACAGTAACAATAGTATGAGGAATGAAGCACAATAACAATAGTATGAGGGAAGAAACACAATAACAATAGTATACGGGATGAAGCGCAATGACAATAGTATGTGGGATGAAGCATAATAATAATAGTATGACGGATGATGCACAATAACAATAGTATGAGGGATGAAGCACAATAACAATAGTATGAGGGATGAAGTACAATAACAATAGTATGAGGGATGAAGCACGGTAAGAATAGTATGAGGAATGAAGCATAATAACAATAGTATGGGGGATGAAACACAATAACAATAGTATGTGGGATGAAGCACAATAACAATATTATGAGGAATGAAGCACAATAACAATAGTATGCAGGATGAAGCGCAATAACAATAGTATGAGGGATAAAGCACAATAACAATAGTATGAGGGACGAAGCACTGTAACAATAGTATGAGGGACGAAGGAAAATAACAATAGTATGCGGGATGAAGCACAATAACAATAGTATACAGGATGAAGCACAATAACAATAGTATGAAGGATGAAGCACAATAACAATAGTATGCGGGATGAAGCACAATAACAATAGTATGAGGGATGAAGCACAGTAACAATAGTATGAGGAGTGAAGCACAATAACAATAGTATGAGGGATGAAGCACAATAACAATAGTATGATAGTAAGGAATTCCCAATATTATTCTAGCATGTCCAAAGGTCAGTTGTCAATCTTCTCTCCGGTCCAGCTGGTGAATCTGGGAATCTTGAGGCAATGTTATAACTGCCTCATGTACACAGACAACCCTCTCCTCCTCCCACATAACACAAATACTTGCGAGAGATGCAGCTATTTAGCCAAACTGGAGGCTGAGCTCTCTCAACTCAGGACTGGCAAGACCAGACAGGAGGAGAAGGCAACTACACACACCACAAAACCAGCCTCACATAATGCTACCACTCCACTGAATCAAACACATAAACACACAAAGACATACTCGGAGGCTCTGAGTAAAAATTTACCTAAACAGCAGAGGCCTCCAAAGCAGACACCCAAACAACTGCTACCTCAAGACACCCCACAAGCAACACATAAACCACAAAAGCAGTGTGCAAAGCAGTCACAGCCCTTAAGGCCAAATACAACACCAAACATACTTGTCATAGGTGACTCCATAGTCAGACACACTGGCGTCCCACTCACCAGGCTGAACAAGGTGAGCGTCACAGTAGGCTGCCTATCGGGCTAGAATCCGCCACATAACACAAGCACTCGGGTCACTCCACGGCAAGTACAAATATGACACAGTCATTGTCCATGCTGGTGTGAACGACCTGAGACATACCTCCCTGGACTACATGAAAAGAGACATAGAGGAGCTCTCTGATTATGTAGCCCAGGCAGGTATGACCCTAACCCTGAGCAGTATCCTTCCTTCACCAAGAATGATGCCACAATATAGAGACAAGATGATCAGCTTTAACAATTGGCTTAATGTCTGGTGTCATTCAAAGGGGATCCAGTGTCTGTCTGCCTGGGATGACATGCTTGACAAGCCACGCTGCAAGGGACGACAGCTTGCACCTGTCACCCTGGGATTCGGATATTGGCTAAGGCTCTTGCCACCCCATAGTGCCTTTTTAGGCAAGGCTCAAATTCTAAACCTACCACCCTAGAAAACAAAAATGGGAAGAAACTGAGGGTAATGCTGCTCAATGCCAGAAGTCTAAATCTCAAAATACACGCACTCGAGGCCCTTCTCAGTATGGAGAACATCGATGTCTGTGCTGTAACTGAAACCTGGTTCAAGGCTCCTGAGAGCACCCCGGCACTATTAGGTTTTACCTCATATCATACGTTCCAGCCCCAAAACCCGGACCACACCACAAAAGGAGGGGGTGTATCCATATTCATAAAGTATACCCACACCTCCAGGTTGGTGGCAATGCACCAAGCTTGGAAACCATCCAGGTGCAACTAACCATAGGCAAAACTGCTCTACAAATTGTAGCATGCTACAGGCCACCCTCTCAAACTCAGGAACCCCACACAGCCTTCCTGAAGACACTGGAGGGTATAAATGTATCTCCAAACACCATCATATTGGGTGACTTCAACTACCGAATATAGACTGGGAACATTACTCAAGCCCTAACTTTCTAGCCCAACGGTTCCTGGAGTTCATAAATTCAAATGCCATGCAACAGCTAGTCACTGTTCCCACGAGAGGAGAAAATATACTAGATCTCATTGTCACAAACATGGGGACAAAATGCTCCACACTGGAAGTATATCCCTCATTGGTGAGATCTGATCATAAACTAATCTCACTGGAAATCCACATCCGCCCCCACCCCAAACAAAAGACCATAGTGAAGAACTTCTCTAAAGCAAACTTCACACTACTCAAGACTGGTGTGGTATCCTTCAAGGCCCCTGAGCCAGTGGAAACCACAACCCAAGCTGCGGAAGCCCTTACAAATGCCTTCTATGAACACCTCCAGGACTGCATGGATCAGGCAATCCCAAATAAAACCAAGACTCTTTCCTCTAAGGCCAATCCTCCAGTCTGGTGCACCCCAGCCATTAACAAACTTTACAATAAGAGGAGAATGCTATTACATGATAGAACAAAATCCATAAAAGGGAAGTCACCCTGATCATTATTAGTAAAAAATACGAGCACTCATAAAATCAACTAAGGCCAATTTTGAGAGAAAAATTGCCATGGATTCAAAGGACAATCATAAGGCCTTTTCAGGTATGTTAGGAACCTGGGTGGAAACTCCCAGATATGCTCAGAATTAGTCCAAAATGAAACAAAAATCACTGAACCCACAGACATTGCCAGCATACTGGCAGACAGGATCAGTGCAAACTTCACCCCTCCCCTAAAGGAGAGATAACTATCCCAGCAGTGTAGCCTCCCGGACATCTCAAATGCGCAGGTGAAAGCTGCACTCTCTAAAGCTAAAAACACAGCATCAATGGGACGGATGGTGTCCCGGCTGTGTGCTACACGAGCTAAATGAGGAATTAAACCCGCACATAAGGCAGCTGTTTAATCTCAGCCTTACCACAGGATCGTGCCCAAGGAATGCCGTCGGCAACTGTAGTCCCACTCCACAAAGGCGCCTCTCGGACCCTGGTAATTACCGCCCCATAAGCTTAACAAGTCTAGTCTGCAAAGCTATGGAGAGGATCATAATGGAGCTCATAAACAAAGATATAGGGGACTTGCAGACATTGGACCTGACCCAGTTTGGCTTTGTCAAGGGAAGATCATGCCTTTTGAACTTAGTCGACTTCTTCGAAACAGTCACCAAGGCCATTGATGAGGGAAAGGCAGTCCATACAGCCTACCTTGATCTTGCAAAGGCTTTCGACACAATACCCCACTCGGGTATTGTAGAAAAACTTACCAGCTTAAATGTAAACCCATATGTCACAAGATGGGTTGCAAACTGGCTTAAGGACAGAACCCACAGGGTTAGAGTTGCTGGCGCTGTGTCAGACTCCAAGCCGGTCACAAGTGGTGTCCCACAGGGCTCGGTCCTTGGCCCCCTATTGTTTGGCATCTACTTCTCAGAAGTACAGGCCAACATAGGAGGACTTTGGCTGACAAAGTTTGCAGATGACTGCAAACTGGGCGCCATAATGAAAAGTGCATCAGACACGGATATCCTTCAGAAGGGACTCACAGAAACAGATAGCTGGTGCCAGAGCCATGGCCTGAAGTTAAACGCCAAAAAATGTATAGTCATACCCTTCGGGAAAAACAAGGTAACCCCAAGCTACCATATAGGTGGCAATTCACTAAGCACAGAAGAGGTTATCAGGGACCTGGGGACCCAGGTTGACAGTGGCCTTTCTTTTGACACTCACATTGCTAAAGTGGTTAGAAAGACCTTCTACATTGCCCACCTGATCATGAAGGGATTCACATCCAGATCTAGTGAGGTTATTGTTCCCCTGTACTCTTCACTTATCAGACCAATGATCGAATACAATGCCCCATTCGGGATGTATCTCACCCGACATCTGCAGCAATTGGAGAGACCCCAAAAGTTCCTCAACAAAAGGATAAAGGGACTCCAAAATCTGTCATATGCTGCCAGATTGAAGAAACTCCAGCTCTATTCAGTTGCATACCGTCTGCTCAGAGGTGACATGTGCCTGACATACAAGGCCATGTCCAACCCGGAATTAATGGACATGCTCCACCTCAAAAAATCCAAATCCACCAAAACCACTAGAGCAAGCGACTTAAACCTTAGCACGGATATAAATAGGACATGCTGGAGGGATAGATTTATCACTCAGAGACTCCCTATGCTGTGGATTAAAATCCCAGTCCATGTGAGGCAGAGCACCTCGCTGACTCTGTTCAAGAGAAATCTGGACCTGTGGATGGGAGATCGTAGGTTTACCCCGGGAATCATCTCTGTGTCACTGCTGGACAGAGGCACAACAAACTAATGGGCACAGTATTTTTTCATATAAGGGGTGGCGTAAGCCACAAAAATTTGGGCTAGGCTTATAAATGCCTTAGGGCAGATAGCCTAGTATAAACCTATGAACCTATGAACCTATGAGGGAGGAAGCACAGTAACAATAGTATGAGGAATGAAGCAAAATAACAATAGTATGAGGGATGAAGCACAGTAATAATAGTATGAGAGATGAAGCACAGTAACAATAGTATGAGGAATGAAGCATAATAACAATAGTATGAAGGATGAAGCACAACAACAATATTATGAGGGATGAAGCACAGTAACAATAGTATGAGAGAAGAAGCACAGTAACAATATTATGAGGAATGAAGCATAATAACATTAGTATGAGTGATGAAGCACAATAACAATAGTATGAGGGATGAAGCACAATGACAATAGTATGTGGGATGAAGCACAATAACAATAGTATGAGGAATGAAACACAATAACAATAGTATGAGGGAAGAAACACAATAACAATAGTATACGGGATGAAGCGCAATAACAATAGTATGTGGGATGCAGCACAATAACAATAGTATGACGGATGATGCAGAATAACAATAGTATGAGGGATGAAGCACAATAACAATAGTATAAGGGATGAAGCACAATAACAATAGTATGAGGAATGAAGCACAATAACAATAGTATGAGGGATGAAGCACAATAACAATAGTATGTGGGATGAAGCACAATAACAATAGTATGAGGAATGAAGCACAATAACAATAGTATGAGGGACGAAGCACAATAAAATTAGTATGTGGGATGAAGCACAATAAAAATAGTATGAGGAATGAAGCACAGTAACAATAGTATGAGGAATGAAGCATAATAACAATAGTATGAGGGAAGAAACACAATAACAATAGTATATGGGATGAAGCGCAATAACAATAGTATGTGGGATGAAGCACAATAACAATAGTATGTGGAATGAAGCACAATAACAATAGTATGCGGGATGAAGCATAATAACAATAGTATACAGGATGAAGCACAGTAACAATAGTATGAGGAGTGAAGCACAATAACAATAGTATGAGGGATGAAGCACAATAACAATAGTATGAGGGAGGAAGCACAGTAACAATAGTATGAGGAATGAAGCACAGTAACAATAGTATGAGGAATGAAGCACAATAACAATAGTATGAGGGAAGAAACACAATAACAATAGTATATGGGATGAAGCGCAATAACAATAGTATGTGGGATGAAGCACAATAACAATAGTATGAGGAATGAAGCACAATAACAATAGTATGCGGGATGAAGCATAATAACAATAGTATACAGGATGAAGCACAATAACAGTAGTATGAGGAATGAAGCAAAATAACAGTAGTATGAGGGATGAAGCACAGTAATAATAGTATGAGGGATGAAGCACAGTAACAATAGTATGAGGAATGAAGCATAATAACAATAGTATAAAGGACGAAGCACAACAACAATATTGTGAGGGATTAAGCACAGTAACAATAGTATGAGAGAAGAAGCACAGTAACAATATTATGAGGAATGAAGCATAATAACAATAATCTGAGGGATGAAGCACAATAACAATAGTATACAGGATGAAGCACAATAACAGTAGTATGAGGGATGAAGCACAATAACAATAGTATGCGGGATAAAGCACAATAACAATAGTATGAAGGATGAAGCACAGTAACAATAGTATGAGGAGTGAAGCACAATAACAATAGTATGAGGGATGAAGCACAATAACAATAGTATGAGGGAGGAAGCGCAGTAACAATAGTATGAGGAATGAAGCACAGTAACAATAGTATGAGGAATGAAGCACAATAACAATAGTATGAGGGAAGAAACACAATAACAATAGTATATGGGATGAAGTGCAATAACAATAGTATGTGGGATGAAGCACAATAACAATAGTATGAGGAATGAAGCACAATAACAATAGTATGCGGGATGAAGCATAATAACAATAGTATACAGGATGAAGCACAATAACAGTAGTATGAGGAATGAAGCAAAATAACAGTAGTATGAGGGATGAAGCACAGTAATAATAGTATGAGGGATGAAGCACAGTAACAATAGTATGAGGAATGAAGCATAATAACAATAGTATAAGGAATGAGCCAACAACAATATTGTGAGGGATTAAGCACAGTAACAATAGTATGAGAGAAGAAGCACAGTAACAATATTATGAGGAATGAAGCATAATAACAATAATCTGAGGGATGAAGCACAATAACAATAGTATGAGGGATGAAGCACAATAACAATAGTATGTGGGATGAAGCACAATAACAATAGTATGAGGAATGAAGCACAATAACAATAGTATGAGGGAAGAAACACAATAACAATAGTATACAGGATGAAGCGCAATAACAATAGTATGTGGGATGCAGCACAATAACAATAGTATGAGGAATGAAGCACAATAACAGTAGTATGCGGGATGAAGCACAGTAACAATAGTATGAGGAGTGAAGCACAATAACAATAGTATGAGGGATGAAGCACAATAACAATAGTATGAGGGAGGAAGCACAGTAACAATAGTATGAGGAATGAAGCACAGTAACAATAGTATGAGGAATGAAGCACAATAACAATAGTATGAGGGAAGAAACACAATAACAATAGTATATGGGATGAAGCGCAATAACAATAGTATGTGGGATGAGGCACAATAACAATAGTATGAGGAATGAAGCACAATAACAATAGTATGCGGGATGAAGCATAATAACAATAGTATACAGGATGAAGCACAATAACAGTAGTATGAGGAATGAAGCAAAATAACAGTAGTATGAGGGATGAAGCACAGTAATAATAGTATGAGGGATGAAGCACAGTAACAATAGTATGAGGAATGAAGCATAATAACAATAGTATAAAGGACGAAGCACAACAACAATATTGTGAGGGATTAAGCACAGTAACAATAGTATGAGAGAAGAAGCACAGTAACAATATTATGAGGAATGAAGCATAATAACAATAATCTGAGGGATGAAGCACAATAACAATAGTATACAGGATGAAGCACAATAACAGTAGTATGAGGGATGAAGCACAATAACAATAGTATGCGGGATAAAGCACAATAACAATAGTATGAAGGATGAAGCACAGTAACAATAGTATGAGGAGTGAAGCACAATAACAATAGTATGAGGGATGAAGCACAATAACAATAGTATGAGGGAGGAAGCGCAGTAACAATAGTATGAGGAATGAAGCACAGTAACAATAGTATGAGGAATGAAGCACAATAACAATAGTATGAGGGAAGAAACACAATAACAATAGTATATGGGATGAAGTGCAATAACAATAGTATGTGGGATGAAGCCCAATAACAATAGTATGAGGAATGAAGCACAATAACAATAGTATGCGGGATGAAGCATAATAACAATAGTATACAGGATGAAGCACAATAACAGTAGTATGAGGAATGAAGCAAAATAACAGTAGTATGAGGGATGAAGCACAGTAATAATAGTATGAGGGATGAAGCACAGTAACAATAGTATGAGGAATGAAGCATAATAACAATAGTATAAAGGACGAAGCCCAACAACAATATTGTGAGGGATTAAGCACAGTAACAATAGTATGAGAGAAGAAGCACAGTAACAATATTATGAGGAATGAAGCATAATAACAATAATCTGAGGGATGAAGCACAATAACAATAGTATGAGGGATGAAGCACAATAACAATAGTATGTGGGATGAAGCACAATAACAATAGTATGAGGAATGAAGCACAATAACAATAGTATGAGGGAAGAAACACAATAACAATAGTATACAGGATGAAGCGCAATAACAATAGTATGTGGGATGCAGCACAATAACAATAGTATGACGGATGATGCACAATAACAATAGTATGAGGGATGAAGCGCAATAACAATAGTTTGAGGGATGAAGCACAATAACAATAGTATGAGGAATGAAGCACAATAACAATAGTATGAGGGATGAAGCACAATAACAATAGTATGTGGGATGAAGCACAATGACAATAGTATGAGGAATGAAGCACAATAACAATAGTATGAGGGATGAAGCACAATAACAATAGTATGAGGAATGAAGCACAGTAACAATAGTATGAGGAATGAAGCATAATAACAATAGTATGCGGGATGAAGCACAATAACAATAGTATATAGGATGAAGCACAATAACAGTAGTATGAGGGATGAAGCACAGTAACAATAGTATGAGGAATGAAGCACAATAACAATAGTATGAGGGAAGAAGCACAATAACAATAGCATACGGGATGAAGCGCAATAACAATAGTATGTGGGATGAAGCATAATACCAATAGTATGAAGGATGATGCACAATAACAATAGTATGAGGGATGAAGCACAATAACAATAGTATGAGGGATGAAGCCTAGTACGAATAGTATGAGGAATGAAGCATAATAACAATAGTATGGGGGATGAAGCATAATAACAATAGTATGAGGGATGAAGCTCAATAACAATAGTATGAGGAATGAAGCACAATAACAATAGTATGCGGGATGAAGCACAATAACAATAGTATGAGGGATGAAGCACAGTAACAATAGTATGAAGAATGAAGCATAATAACAATAGTATGCAGGATGAAGCACAATAACAATAGAATGAGGGATGAAGTACAATAACAATAGTATGATGGACGAAGCACAGTAACAATAGTATGAGGGATGAAGCACAGTAACAATAGTATGTGGGATGAAGCCAATAACAATAGTATGAGGGATGAAGCACAGTAACAATAGTATGAGGGATGAAGCACAGTAACAATAGTATGAGGACTGAAGCAAAATAGCAATATAATGAGGGATGATGCACAATAACAATAGTATGAGGGATGAAGCACAATAACAATAGTATGAGGGAGGAAGCACAGTAAAAATAGTATGAGGAATGAAGCATAATAATAGTATCCAGGATGAAGCACAATAACAATAGTATACAGGATGAAACACAATAACAATAGTATGAGGGATGAAGCACAATAATAATAGTATGAGGGACGAAGCACAGTAACAATAGTATGAGGAATGAAGCAAAATAACAATAGTATAAGGGAGGAAGCACAGTAACAATAGTATGAGGAATGAAGCAAAATGACAATAGTATGCGAGATGAAGCACAATATCAATAGTATGAGGGACGAAGCACAGTAACAATAGTATGAGGAATGAAGCAAAATAACAATAGTATGAGGGATGAAGCACAGTAACAATAGTATGTGGGATGAAGTGCAATAACAATAGTATGTGGGATAAAGCACAATAACAATAGTATGAGGGATGAAGCACAATAACAACAATATGAGGGATGAAGCACAATAACAATAGTATAATGAGTGAAGCACAATAACAATATTATGAGGGATGAAGCAGAATATCAATAGTATGAGGGATGAAGCACAGTAACAATAGTATGAGGGATGAAGCACAGTAACAGTAGTGTGAGGAATGAAGCAAAATAACAATAGTATGAGGGAGGAAGCACAGTAACAGTAGTATGAGACATGAAGCAAAATAACAATAGTATGCAGGATGAAACACAATAACAATATTATGAGGGATGAAGCACAATAACAATACTATGAGGGAGGAAGCACAGTAACAACAGTATGAGAAATTAAGCAAAATAACAATAGTATGCGGGTTCAAGCACAATAACAATAGTATGAGGGATGAAGCACAATAACAATAATATGTGGGATGAAGCACAATAACAATAGTATACGGGATGAAGCACAATAACAATAGTATGAGGGATGAAGCACAGTAACAATAGTATGAGGAATGAAGCAAAATAACAATAGTATGCGGGATGAAGCACAATAACAATAGTATGAGGGATGAAGCACAGTAACAATAGTATGAGGAGTGAAGCACAATAACAATAGTATGAGGGATGAAGCACAATAACAATAATATGAGGGAGGAAGCACAGTAACAATAGTATGTGGAATGAAGCACAATAACAATAGTATGAGGGATGAAGCACAATAACAATAATATGTGGGATGAAGCACAATAACAATAGTATACGGGATGAAGCAAAATAACAATAGTATGAGGGATGAAGCACAGTAACAATAGTACGAGGAATGACGCATAATAACAATAGTATGGGGGATGAAACACAATAACTATAGTATGTGGGATGAAGCACAATAACAATAGTATGAGGGATGAATCACAATAACAATAGTATGTCGGATGAAGCACAGTAACAATAGTATGAGGAATGAAGCATAATAACAATAGTATGAGGGATGAAGCACAATAACAATAATATGAGGGATGAAGCATAATAACAATAGTATGAGGGATGAAGCACAATAACAATAGTATGAGGGAGGAAGTACAATAACAATAGCATGTGACATGAAGCACAATAACAATAGTATGAGGGATGAAGCACAGTAACAATAGTATGAGGAATGAAGCACAGTAACAATAGTATGTGGGATGAAGCACAATAACAATAGTATGAGGGATGAAGCACAGTAACAATAGTATGAGGAATGAAGCACAGTAACAATAGTATGAGGAATAAATCATAACAACAATAGTATGCAGGATGAAGCACAATAACAATAGTATACAGGATGAAGCACAATAACAATAGTATGAGGGATTAAGCACATTAACAATATTATGAGGAATGAATCACAATAACAATAGTATGATGGATGAAGCACAATAACAATAGTATGAGGAATGAAGCATAATAACAATAGTATGGAGATGAGGCACAATAACAATAGTATGAGGGACCAAGCACAATAACAATAGTATGCGGGATGAAGCACAATAACAATAGTATACAGGATGAAGCACAATAACAATAGTATGAGGGATGAAGCACAGTAACAATAGTATGAGAAGTGAAGGACAATAGCAATAGTATGAGGGATGAAGCACAATAACAATAGTATGAGGGAGGAAGCACAGTAACAATAGTATGAGGAATGAAGCAAAATAACAACAGTATGAAGGATGAAGCACAATAACAATATTATGAGGGAAGAAGCCCAGTAACAATAGGATGAGGGATGAAGCACGGTAACAATAGTATGAGGGATGAAACACAATAACAATAGTATGAAGAATGAAGCATAATAAAAATAGTATGAGGGATGAAGCACAATAACAATAGTATGAAGGATGAAGCACAATAACAATAGTATGTGAGATGAAGCACAATATCAATAGTATGAGGAATGAAGCGCAGTAACAATAGTATGAGGAATAAACCATAATAACAATAGTATGCGGGATGAAGCACAATAACAATAGTATACAGGATGAAGCACAATAACAATAGTATGAGGGATGAAGCACAGTAACAATACTATGAGGAATGAAGCACAATAACAATAGTATGAAAGATGAAGCACAATAACAATAGTATGAGGAATTAAGCATAATAACAATAGTATGGGGGATGAGGCAAAATAACAATAGTATGAGGGACAAAGGACAATAACAATAGTACGCAGGATGAAGCACAATAAAAATAGTATACAGGATTAAGCACAATAATAATAGTATGAGGGATGAAGCACAATAACAATAGTATGCGGGATCAAGCACAATAACAATAGTATGAGGGATGAAGCACAGTAACAATAGTATGAGGAGTGAAGCACAATAACAATAGTATAAGGGATGAAGCACAGTAATAATAGTATGAGGCATGAAGCACAGTAACAATAGTATGAGGAATGAAGCATAATAACAATAGTATGAAGGACGAAGCACAACAACAATATTATGAGGGATTAAGCACAGTAACAATAGTATGAGAGAAAAAGCACAGTAACAATATTATTAGGAATGAAGCATAATAACAATAGTATGAAAGATGAAGCACAATAACAATAGTATGAGGGATGAAGCACAATAACAATAGTATGTGGGATGAAGCCCAATAACAATAGTATGAGGAATGAAGCACAATAACAATAGTATGAGAGAAGAAGCACAGTAACAATAGTATACGGAATGAAGCGCAATAACAATAGTATGTGGGATGCAGCACAGTAACAATAGTATGATGGGTGATGCACAATAACAATAGTATGAAGGATGAAGCACAATAACAATAGTATGAGGGATGAAGCACAATAACAATAGTATGCGGAATGAAGCACAATAACAATAGTATGAGGGATGAAGCACAATAACAATAGTATGTGGGATGAAGCACAATGACAATAGTATGAGGAATGAAGCACAATAACAATAGTATGAGGAATGAAGCATAATAACAATAGTATGCGGGATGAAGCACAATAACAATAGTATATAGGATGAAGCACAATAACAGTAGTATGAGGGATGAAGCACAGTAACAATAGTATGAGGAATGAAGCACAATAACAATAGTATGAGGGAAGAAACACAATAACAATAGTATACGGGATGAAGCGCAATAACAATAGTATGTGGGATGAAGCACAATAATAATAGTATGACGGATGATGCACAATAACAATAGTATGAGGGATGAAGCACAATAACAATAGAATGAGGGATGAAGTACAATAACAATAGTATGAGGGATGAAGCATGGTAAGAATAGTATGAGGAATGAAGCATAATAACAATAGTATGGGGATGAAGCACAATAACAATTGTATGAGGGATGAAGCACAATAACAATATTATGAGGAATGAAGCACAATAACAATAGTATGAGGGATGAAGCACAGTAACAATAGTAGGAAGAATGAAGCATAATAACAATAGTATGCAGGATGAAGCGCAATAACAATAGTATGAGGGATAAAGCACAATAACAATAGTATGAGGGATGAACCACAGTAACAATAGTATGAGGGACGAAGGACAATAACAATAGTATACGGGATGAAGCACAATAACAATAGTATACAGGATGAAGCACAATAACAATAGTATGAAGGATGAAGCACAATAACAATAGTATGCGGGATGAAGCACAATAACAATAGTATACGGGATGAAGCACAATAACAATAGTATACAGGATGAAGCACAATAACAATAGTATGCGGGATGAAGCACAATAACAATAGTATGTGGGATGAAGCACAATAATAATAGTATGTGGAATGAAGCACAATAACAATAGTATGAGGGAAGAAACACAATAACAATAGTATACGGGATGAAGCGCAATAACAATACTATGTGGGATGCAGCACAATAACAATAGTATAACGGATGGTGCAGAATAACAATAGTATGAGGGATGAAGCACAATAACAATAGTATGAGGGATGAAGCACAATAACAATAGTGTGAGGAATGAAGCACAATAACAATAGTATGAGGGATGAAGCACAATAACAATAGTATGTGGGATGAAGCACAATGACAATAGTATGAGGAATGAAGCACAATAACAATATTATGAGGGACGAAGCACAATAACAATAGTATGTGGGATGAAGCACAATAACAATAGTATGAGGAATGAAGCACAGTAACAATAGTATGAGGAATGAAGCATAATAACAATAGTATGCGGGATGAAGCACAATAACAACAGTATATAGGATGAAGCACAATAACAGTAGTATGAGGGATGAAGCACAGTAACAATAGTATGAGGAATGAAGCACAATAACAATAGTATGAGGGAAGAAACACAATAACAATAGTATACGGGATGAAGCACAATAACAATAGTATGTGGGATGAAGCACAATAACAATAGTATGAGGAATGAAGCACAATAACAAAAGTATGCGGGATGAAGCATAATAACAATAGTATACAGGATGAAGCACAATAACAGTAGTATGAGGGATGAAGCACAATAACAATAGTATGCGGGATGAAGCACAATAACAATAGTATGAAGGATGAAGCACAGTAACAATAGTATGAGGAGTGAAGCACAATAACAATAGTATGAGGGATGAAGCACAATAACAATAGTATGAGGGAGGAAGTGCAGTAACAATAGTATGAGGAATGAAGCAAAATAACAATAGTATGAGAGATGAAGCACAGTAATAATAGTATGAGGGATGAAGCACAGTAACAATAGTATGAGGAATGAAGCATAATAATAGTATGAAGGAAGAAGCACAACAACAATATTATGAGGGATTAAGCACAGTAACAATAGTATGAGAGAAGAAGCACAGTAACAATATTTTGAGGAATGAAGCATAATAACAATAATATGAGGGATGAAGCACAATAACAATAGTATGAGGGATGAAGCACAATAACAATAGTATGTGGGATGAAGCACAATAACAATAGTATGAGGAATGAAGCACAATAACAATAGTATGAGGGAAGAAACACAATAACAATAGTATACAGCATGAATCGCAATAACAATAGTATGTGGGATGCAGCACAATAACAATAGTATGACGGATGATGCACAATAACAATAGTATGAGGGATGAAGCACAATAACAATAGTATGAGGGATGAAGCACAATAACAATAGTATAAGGAATGAAGCACAATAACAATAGTATGAGGGATGAAGCACAATAACAATAGTATGTGGGATGAAGCACAATGACAATAGTATGAGGAATGAAGCACAATAACAATAGTATGAGGGATGAAGCACAATAGCAATAGTATGAGGAATGAAGCTCAGTAACAATAGTATGAGGAATGAAGCATAATAACAATAGAATGCGGGATGAAGCACAATAACAATAGTATATAGGATGAAGCACAATAACAGTAGTATGAGGGATGAAGCACAGTAACAATAGTATGAGGAATGAAGCACAATAACAATAGTATGAGGGAAGAAGCACAATAACAATAGTATACGGGATGAAGCGCAATAACAATAGTATGTGGGATGAAGCACAATAACAATAGTATGACGGATGATGCACAATAACAATAGTATGAGGGATGAAGCACAATACCAATAGTATGAGGGATGAAGCACAATACGAATAGTATAAGGAATGAAGCATAATAACAATAGTATGGGGGACGAAGCATAATAACAATAGTATGAGGGATGAAGCTCAATAACAATAGTATGAGGAATGAAGCACAATAACAATAGTATGCGGGATGAAGCACAATAACAATAGTATGAGGGATGAAGCACAGTTACAATAGTATGAAAAATGAAGCATAATAACAATAGTATGCAGGATGAAGCACAATAACAATAGAATGAGGGATGAAGTACAATAACAATAGTATGATGGACGAAGCACAGTAACAATAGTATGAGGGATGAAGCACAGTAACAATAGTATGTGGGATGAAGCACAATAACAATAGTATGAGGGATGAAGCACAGTAAAAATAGTATGAGGGATGAAGCACAGTAACAATAGTATGAGGACTGAAGCAAAATAGCAATAGTATGAGGGATGATGCACAATAACAATAGTATGAGGGATGAAGCAAATAACAATAGTATGCGGGATGAAGCACAATAACAATAGTATGAGGGAGGAAGCACAGTAAAATTAGTATGAGGAATGAAGCATAATAATAGTATCCAGGATGAAGCACAATAACAATAGTATACAGGATGAAACACAATAACAGTAGTATGAGGGATGAAGCACAACAACAATAGTATGAGGAATGAAGCTCAGTAACAATAGTATGAGGAATGAAGCATAATAACAATAGAATGCGGGATGAAGCACAATAACAATAGTATATAGGATGAAGCACAATAACAGTAGTATGAGGGATGAAGCACAGTAACAATAGTATGAGGAATGAAGCACAATAACAATAGTATGAGGGAAGAAGCACAATAACAATAGTATATGGGATGAAGCGCAATAACAATAGTATGTGGGATGAAGCACAATAACAATAGTATGAGGATGATGCACAATAACAATAGTATGAGGGATCAAGCACAATACCAATAGTATCAGCGCTGAAGCACAATCCGAATAGTATGAGGCATGAAGCATAATAACAATAGGGGGACGAAGCATAATAACAATAGTATGAGGGATGAAGCTCAATAACAATAGTATGAGGAATGAAGCGCAATAAGAATAGTATCTTGGGATGAAGCACAATAACAATAGTATGAGGGATGAAGCACAGTTACAATAGTATGAAAAATGAAGCATAATAACAATAGTATGCAGGATGAAGCACAATAACAATAGAATGAGGGATGAAGTACAATAACAATAGTATGATGGACGAAGCACAGTAACAATAGTATGAGGGATGAAGCACAGTAACAATAGTATGTGGGATGAAGCACAATAACAATAGTATGAGGGATGAAGCACAGTAAAAATAGTATGAGGGATGAAGCACAGTAACAATAGTATGAGGACTGAAGCAAAATAGCAATAGTATGAGGGATGATGCACAATAACAATAGTATGAGGGATGAAGCAAATAACAATAGTATGCGGGATGAAGCACAATAACAATAGTATGAGGGAGGAAGCACAGTAAAAATAGTATGAGGAATGAAGCATAATAATAGTATCCAGGATGAAGCACAATAACAATAGTATACAGGATGAAACACAATAACAATAGTATGAGGGATGAAGCACAATATCAATAGTATGAGGGACGAAGCACAGTAACAATAGTATGAGGAATGAAGCACAATAACAATAGTATGAGGGATGAAGCAAATAACAATAGTATGCGGGATGAAGCACAATAACAATAGTATGAGGGAGGAAGCACAGTAAAAATAGTATGAGGAATGAAGCATAATAATAGTATCCAGGATGAAGCACAATAACAATAGTATGAGGAATGAAGCAAAATGACAATAGTATGCGAGATGAAGCACAATATCAATAGTATGAGGGACGAAGCACAGTAACAATAGTATGAGGAATGAAGCAAAATAACAATAGTATGAGGGATGAAGCACAGTAACAATAGTATGTGGGATGAAGCGCAATAACAATAGTATGTGGGATAAAGCACAATAACAATAGTATGAGGGATGAAGCACAATAACAACAATATGAGCCATGAAGCACAATAACAATAGTATAATGAGTGAAGCACAATAATAATATTATGAGGGATGAAGCACAATATCAATAGTATGAGGGATGAAGCACAGTAACAACAGTATGAGGGATGAAGCACAGTAACAGTAGTGTGAGGAATGAAGCAAAATAACAATAGTATGAGGGAGGAAGCACAGTAACAGTAGTATGAGAAATGAAGCAAAATAACAATAGTATGCAGGATGAAACACAATAACAATATTATGAGGGATGAAGCACAATAACAATACTATGAGGGAGGAAGCACAGTAACAACAGTATGAGAAATGAAGCAAAATAACAATAGTATGAAGGATGAAGCACAATAACGATAGTATGAGGGATGAAGCACAATAACAATAATATGTGGGATGAAGCACAATAACAATAGTATACGGGATGAAGCACAATAACAATAGTATGAGGGATGAAGCACAGTAACAATAGTATGAGGAATGAAGCAAAATAACAATAGTATGCGGGATGAAGCACAATAACAATAGTATGAGGGATGAAGCACAGTAACAATAGTATGAAGAGTGAAACACAATAACAATAGTATGAGGGATGAAGCACAATAACAATAGTATGAGGGAGGAAGCACAGTAACAATAGTATGTGGAATGAAGCACAATAACAATAGTATTAGGAATGAAGCACAATAACAATAATATGTGGGATGAAGCACAATAACAATAGTATACGGGATGAAGCAAAATAACAATAGTATGAGGGATGAAGCACAGTAACAATAGTACGAGGAATGACGCATAATAACAATAGTATGGGGATGAAGCACAATAACTATAGTATTTGGGAAAAAGCACAATAACAATAGTATGAGGGATGAATCACAATAACAATAGTATGAGGGATGAAGCACAATAACAATAGTATGTCGGATGAAGCACAGTAACAATAGCATGAGGAATGAAGCATAATAACAATAGTATGAGGGATGAAGCACAATAACAATAATATGAGGGATGAAGCATAATAACAATAGTATGAGGGATGAAGCACAATAACAATAGTATGAGGGATGAAGTACAATAACAATAGCATGCGGGATGAAGCACAATAACAATAGTATGAGGGATGAAGCACAGTAACAATAGTATGAGGAATGAAGCACGGTAACAATAGTATTTGGGATGAAGCACAATAACAATAGTATGAGGGATGAAGCACAGTAACAATAGTATGAGGAATGAAGCACAGTAACAATAGTATACAGGATGAAGCCCAATAACAATAGTATGAGGGATGAAGCACAGTAACAATACTATGAGGAATGAAGCACAATAACAATAGTATGATGGATGAAGCACAATAACAATAGTATGAGGAATGAAGCATAATAAAAATAGTATGGGGATGAGGCACAATAACAATAGTATGAGGGTCCAAGCACAATAACAATAGTATGCGAGAGGAAGCACAATAACAATAGTATACAGGATGAAGCACAATAACAATAGTATGAGGGATGAAGCACAGTAACAATAGTATGAGGAGTGAAGGACAATAGCAATAGTATGAGGGATGAAGCACAATAACAATAGTATGAGGGAGGAAGCACAGTAACAATAGTATGAGGAATGAAGCAAAATAACAACAGTATGAAGGATGAAGCACAATAACAGTATTATGAGGGAAGAAGCACAGTAACAATAGTATGAGGAATGAAGCACGGTAACAATAGTATGAGGGATGAAACACAATAACAATAGTATGAAGAATGAAGCATAATAAAAATAGTATGAGGGATGAAGCACAATAACAATAGAATGAAGGATGAAGCACAATAACAATAGTATGTGAGATGAAGCACAATAACAATAGTTTGAGGAATGAAGCGCAGTAACAATAGTATGAGGAATAAACCATAATAACAATAGTATGCGAGATGAAGCACAATAACAATAGTATACAGGATGAAGCACAATAACAATAGTATGAGGGATGAAGCACAGTAACAATAGTATGAGGAATGAAGCACAATAACAATAGTAAGAAAGATGAAGCAAATAACAATAGTATGAGGAATGAAGCATAATAACAATAGTATGGGGGATGAGGCACAATAACAATAGTACGAGGGATGAAGGACAATAACAATGGTACGCGTGAAGAAGCACAATAAAAATAGTATACAGGATGAAGCACAATAACATTAGTATGAGGGATGAAGCACAATAACAATAGTATGTGGGATGAAGCACAATAACAATAGTATGAGGGATAAAGCACAGTAACAATAGTATGAGGAGTGAAGCACAATAACAATAGTATGAGGGATGAAGCACAATAACAATAGTATGAGGGAGGAAGCGCAGTAACAATAGTATGAGGAATGAAGCAAAATAACAATAGTATGAGGGATGAAGCACAGTAACAATAGTATGAGGAATGAAGCATAATAACAATAGTATGAAGGACGAAGCACAACAACAATATTATGAGGGATTAAGCACAGTAACAATAGTATGTGGGATGAACCACAATAACAATAGTATGAGGAATGAAGCACAATAACAATAGTATGAGAGAAGAAACACAGTAACAATAGTATCACAGCATAATAACAATAGTTTGTGGGATGCAGCACAGTAACAATAGCATGACGTTTGATGCACAATAACAATAGTATGAAGGATGAAGCACAATAACAATAGTATGAGGGATGAAGCACAATGACAATAGTATGAGGAATGAAGCACAATAACAATAGTATGAGGGACGAAGCACAATAACAATAGTATGTGGGATGAAGCACAATGACAATAGTATGAGGAATGAAGCACAATAACAATAGTATGAGGAATGAAGCATAATAACAATAGTATGCGGGATGAAGCACAATAACAATAGTATATAGGATGAAGCACAATAACAGTAGTATGAGGGATGAAGCACAGTAACAATAGTATGAGGAATGAAGCACAATAACAATAGTATGAGGGAAGAAACACAGTAACAACAGTATACGGGATGAAGCGCAATAACAATAGTATGTGGGATGAAGCACAATAATAATAGTATGACGGATGATGCACAATAACAATAGTATGAGGGATGAAGCACAATAACAATAGTATGAGGGATGAAGCACGGTAAGAATAGTATGAGGAATGAAGCATAATAACAATAGTATGGGGGATGAAGCACAATAACAATATTATGAGGAATGAAGCACAATAACAATAGTATGCGGGATGAACACAATAACAATAGTATGAGGGATGAAGCACAGTAACAATAGTATGAAGAATGAAGCATAATAACAATAGTATGCAGGATGAAGCGCAATAACAATAGTATGAGGGATGAAGCACAATAACAATAGTATGAGGGACGAAGCACAGTAACAACAGTATGAGGGATGAAGGACAATAACAATAGTATGCGGGATGAAGCACAATGACAGTAGTATACAGGATGAAGCACAATAACAATAGTGTGAGGGATGAAGCACAATAACAATAGTATGCGGGATGAAGCACAATAACAATAGTATGAGGGATGAAGCACAGTAACAATAGTATGAGGAGTGAAGCACAATAACAATAGTATGAGGGATGAAGCACAATAACAATAGTATGAGGGAGGAAGCACAGTAACAATAGTATGAGGAATGAAGCAAAATAACAATAGTATGAGGGATGAAGCACAGTAATAATAGTATGAGAAATGAAGCACAGTAACAATAGTATGAGGAATGAAGCATAATAACAACAGTATGAAGGATGAAGCACAACAACAATATTATGAGGGATGAAGCACAGTAACAATAGTATGAGAGAAGAAGCACAGTAACAATATTATGAGGAATGAAGCATAATAACAATAGTATGAGGGATGAAGCACAATAACAATAGTATGAGGGATGAAGCACAATGACAATAGTATGTGGGATGAAGCACAATAACAATAGTATGAGGAATGAAGCACAATAACAATAGTATGAGGGAAGAAACACAATAACAATAGTATACGGGATGAAGCGCAATAACAATAGTATGTGGGATGCAGCACAATAAAAATAGTATGACGGATGATGCAGAATAACAATAGTATGAGGGATGAAGCACAATAACAATAGTATGAGGGATGAAGCACAATAACAATAGTATGAGGAATGAAGCGCAATAACAATAGTATGAGGGATGAAGCACAATAACAATAGTATGTGGGATGAAGCACAATGACAATAGTATGAGGAATGAAGCACAATAACAATAGTATGAGGGACGAAGCACAATAACAATAGTATGTGTGATGAAGCACAATAACAATAGTATGAGGAATGAAGCACAGTAAAAATAGTATGAGGAATGAACCATAATAACAATAGTATGCGGGATGAAGCACAATAACAATAGAATATAGGATGAAGCACAATAACAGTAGTATGAGGGATGAAGCACAGTAACAATAGTATGAGGAATGAAGCACAATAACAATAGTATGAGGGAAGAAACACAATAACAATAGTATACGGGATGAAGTGCAATAACAATAGTATGTGGGATGAAGCACAATAACAATAGTATGAGGAATGAAGCACAATAATGATAGTATGCGGGATGAAGCATAATAACAATAATATACAGGATGAAGCACAATAACAGTAGTATGAGGGATGAAGCACAATAACAATAGTATGCGGGATGAAGCACAATAACATTAGTATGAGGGATGAAGCACAATAACAATAGTATGAGGAGTGAAGCACAATAACAATAGTATGAGGGATGAAGCACAATAACAATAGTATGAGGGAGGAAGCGCAGTAACAATAGTATGAGGAATGAAGCAAAATAACAATAGTATGAGGGATGAAGCACAGTAATAATAGTATGAGGGATGAAGCACATTAACAATAGTATGAGGAATGAAGCATAATAACAATAGTATGAAGGATGAAGCACAACAACAATATTATGAGGGATTAAGCACAGTAACAATAGTATGAGAGAAGAAGCACAGTAACAATATTATGAGGAATGAAGCATAATAACAATAATATGAGGGATGAAGCACAATAACAATAGTATGAGGGATGAAGCACAATAACAATAGTATGTGGGATGAAGCACAATAACAATAGTATGAGGAATGAAGCACAATAACAATTTTATGAGAGAAGAAACACAATAACAATAGTATACGGGATGAAGTGCAATAACAATAGTATGTGGGATGCAGCACAGTAACAATAGTATGACGGATGATGCACAATAACAATAGTATGAAGGATGAAGCACAATAACAATAGTATGAGGGATGAAGCACAATAACAATAGTATGAGGAATGAAGCACAATAACAATAGTATAAGGGATGAAGCACAATAACAACAGTATGTGGGATGAAGCACAATGACAATAGTATGAGGAATGAAGCACAATAACAATAGTATGAGGGATGAAGCACAATAACAATAGTATGTGGGATGAAGCACAATAACAATAGTATGAGGAATGAAGCACAGTAACAATAGTATGAGGAATGAAGCATAATAACAATAGTATGCGGGATGCAGCACAATAACAATAGTATATAAGATGAACCACAATAACAGTAGTATGAGGGATGAAGCACAGTAACAATAGTATGAGGAATGAAGCACAATAACAATAGTATGAGGGAAGAAATACAATAACAATAGTATACGGGATGAAGCGCAATAACAATAGTATGAGGGATGAAGCACGGTAAGAAAAGTATGAGGAATGAAGCATAATAACAATAGTATGGGGGATGAAGCACAATAACAATATTATGAGGAATGAAGCACAATAACAATAGTATGCGAGATGAAGCACAATAACAATAGTATGAGGGATGAAGCACAGTAACAATAGTATGAAGAATGAAGCACAATAACAATAGTATGAGGGACGAAGCACAATAACAATAGTATGTGGGTTGAAGCACAATAACAATAGTATGAGGAATGAAGCACAGTAACAATAGTATGAGGAATGAAGCACAATAACAATAGTATGAGGGAGGAAGCACAGTATCAATAGTATGAGGAATGAAGCAAAATAACAATAGTATGAGGGATGAAGCACAGTAATAATAGTATGAGAGATGAAGCTCAGTAACAATAATATGAGGAATGAAGCATAATAACAATAGTATGAAGGATGAAGCACAACAACAATATTATGAGGGATGAAGCACAGTAACAATAGTATGAGAGAAGAGGCACAGTAACAATATTATGAGGAATGAAGAATAATAACAATAGTATGAGGGATGAAGCACAATAACAATAGTATGAGGGATGAAGCACAATGACAATAGTATGTCGGATGAAGCACAATAACAATAGTATGAGGAATGAAGCACAATAACAATAGTATGAGGGAAGAAACACAATAACAATAGTATACGGGATGAAGCGCAATTTTATTTTATTTTATTTAACATTTGTTGACTGGGAATGTCCGACTAGGTTCCACAGAGCCTGTTTTCAGCGGAGGCCCAGGGAGAAATGCTCCAGATACATGTCTTTGGAATGTGGGAGGAAACCGGAGCACAGGAGAACATGCAAACTCCACACAGAAGGCACCCCAGCCAAGAATCGAACCGGAGAACCTCTTGCTGTGAGGTGACAATGTAAACCACTGCACCACTGTGGTTTACTGTGCAATAACAATAGTATGTGGGATGCAGCACAATAACAATAGTATGACGGATGATGCAGAATAACAATAGTATGAGGGATGAAGCACAATAACAATAGTATGAGGAATGAAGCACAATAACAATAGTATGAGGGATGAAGCACAATAACAATAGTATGTGGGATGAAGCACAATGACAATAGTATGAGGAATGAAGCACAATAACAATAGTATGAAGGACGAAGCACAATAACAATAGTATGAACGAAGAAACACAATAACAATAGTATACGGGATGAAGCGCAATAACAATAGTATGTGGGATGAAGCACAATAACAATAGTATGAGGAATGAAGCACAATAACAATAGTATGCGGGATGAAGCATAATAACAATAGTATGAGGGATGAAGCTCAATAACAATAGTATGAGGAATGAAGCACAATAACAATAGTATGCTGGATGAAGCACAATAGCAATAGTTTGAGGGATGAAGCACAGTAACAATAGTATGAAGAATGAAGCATAATAACAATAGTATGCAGGATGAAGCACAATAACAATAGTATGAGGGATGAAGTACAATAACAATAGTATGAGGGACGAAGCACAGTAACAATAGTATGAGGGATGAAGCACAGTAACAATAGTATGTGGGATGAAGCACAATAACAATAGTATGAGGGATGAAGCACAGTAACAATAGTATGAGGGATGAAGCACAGTAACAATAGTATGAGGACTGAAGCAAAATAGCAATAGTATGAGGGATGATGCACAATAACAATAATTTGAGGGATGAAGCACAATAACTATAGTATGCGGGATGAAGCACAATAACAATAGTATGAGGAATGAAGCACAATAACAATAGTATGAGGGAAGAAACACAATAACAATAGTATGAGGGAAGAAACACAATAACAATAGTATACGGGATGAAGCGCAATAACAATAGTATGTGGGATGCAGCACAATAACAATAGTATGACGGATGATGCAGAATAACAATAGTATGAGGGATGAAGCACAATAACAATAGTATGAGGGATGAAGCACAATAACAATAGTATGAGGAATGAAGCACAATAACAATAGTATGATGGATGAATCACAATAACAATAGTATGTGGGATGAAGCACAATGACAATAGTATGAGGAATGAAGCACAATAACAATAGTATGAGGGACGAAGCACAATAACAATAGTATGTGGGTTGAAGCACAATAACAATAGTATGAGGAATGAAGCACAGTAACAATAGTATGAGGAATGAAGCATAATAACAATAGTATGCGGGATGAAGCACAATAACAATAGTATATAGGATGAAGCACAATAACAGTAGTATGAGGGATGAAGCACAGTAACAATAGTATGAGGAATGAAGCACAATAACAATAGTATGAGGGAAGAAACACAATAACAATAGTATACAGGATGAAGCGCAATAACAATAGTATGAGGGATGAAGCACAATAACAATAGTATGAGGAATGAAGCACAATAACAATAGTATGCGGGATGAAGCATAATAACAATAGTATGAGGGATGAAGCTCAATAACAATAGTATGAGGAATGAAGCACAATAACAATAGTATGCGGGATGAAGCACAATAACAATAGTATGAGGGATGAAGCACAGTAACAATAGTATGAAGAATGAAGCATAATAACAATAGTATGCAGGATGAAGCATGATAACAATAGTATGAGGGATGAAGTAAAATAACAATAGTGTGAGGGACAAAGCACAGTAACAATAGTATGAGGGATGAAGCACAGTAACAATAGTATGTGGAATGAAGCACAATAACAATAGTATGAGGGATGAAGCACAGTAACAATAGTATGAGGGATGAAGCACAGTAACAATAGTATGAGGACTGAAGCAAAATAGCAATAGTATGAGGGATGATGCACAATAACAATAATATGAGGGATGAAGCACAATAACAATAGTATGTGGGATGAAGCACAATAACAATAGTATGAGGGATGAAGCACAGTAAAAATAGTATGAGGAATGAAGCATAATAATAGTATCCAGGATGAAGCACAATAACAATAGTATACAGGATGAAACACAATAATAATAGTATGAGGGATAAAGCACAATAACAATAGTATGAGGGACGAAGCACAGTAACAATAGTATGAGGAATGAAGCAAAATAACAATAGTATGAGGGAGGAAGCACAGTAACAATAGTATGAGGAATGAAGCAAAATGACAATAGTATGCGAGATGAAGCACAATATCAATAGTATGAGGGACGAAGCACAGTAACAATAGTATGAGGAATGAAGCAAAATAACAATAGTATGAGGGATGAAGCACAGTTACAATAGTATAATGAGTGAAGCACAATAACAATATTATGAGGGATGAAGCACAATAACAATAGTATGAGGGATGAAGCACAGTAACAATAGTATGAGGGATGAAGCACAGTAACAGTAGTGTGAGGAATGAACAAAATAACAATAGTATGAGGGAGGAAGCACAGTAACAGTAGTATGAGAAATGAAGCAAAATAACAATAGTATGCAGGATGAAACACAATAACAATATTATGAGGGATGAAGCACAATAACAATACTATGAGGGAGGAAGCACAGTAACAATAGTATGAGAAATGAAGCAAAATAACAATAGTATGAAGGATGAAGCACAATAACAATAGTATGAGGGATGAAGCACAATAACAATAATATGTGGGATGAAGGACAATAACAATAGTATACGGGATGAAGCACAATAACAATAGTATGAGGGACGAAGCACAGTAACAATAGTATGAGGAATGTAGCAAAATAACAATAGTATGTGGGATGAAGCACAATAACAATAGTATGAGGGATGAAGCACAGTAACAATAGTATGAGGAGTGAAGCACAATAACAATAGTATGAGGGATGAAGCACAATAACAATAGTATGAGGGAGGAAGCACAGTAACAATAGTATGTGGAATGAAGCACAATAACAATAGTATGAGGGATGAAGCACAATAACAATAATATGTGAGATGAAGCACAATAACAATAGTATATGGGATGGAGCACAATGACAATAGTATGAGGGATGAAGCACAGTAACAATAGTATGAGGAATGAAGCATAATAACAATAGTATGGGGATGAAGCACAATAACTATAGTATGTGGGATGAAGCACAATAACAATAGTATGAGGGATGAATCACAATAACAATGGTATGAGGGATGAAGCACAATAATAGTAGTATGTTGGATGAAGCACAGTAACAATAGTATGAGAATGAAGCATAATAACAATAGTATGAGGGATGAAGCACAATAACAATAGTATGAGGGATGAAGCATAATAACAATAGTCTGAGGGATGAAGCACAATAACAATGGTATGAGGGATGAAGTACAATAACAATAGTATGAGGGATGAAGCACAATAACAATAGTATGAGGGATGAAGCATAATAACAATAGTATGAGGGATGAAGCACAATAACAATAGTATGAGGGATGAAGCACAATAACAATAGTATGAGGGATGAAGCACAGTAACAATAGTATGAGGAATGAAGCACAGTAACAATAGTATGTGGGATGAAGCACAATAACAATAGTATAAGGGTGAAGCACAATAATAATAGTATGAGGGATGAAGCACAATAACAATAGTATGAGGGATGAAGAGGTAATATAAATTATTGCAGTAATTAGAAGTGGTTGTTACAGAATACATTTATAGTAGTAAGAGAGAAATAATTTTAGGGCATTTACCTCTGGATGCTTACATATTGAAGCTCATCTTTGTGAAAGGACTGCATCCCTTTAAATCCTGAACATCTATACAATTCCCTTCTGTTCCCTTGTGAATAATGGGAGAAGTATTAAATGCAATACCTTTTTTTTCAGTTCAGCTAGCCTTTGTTTTTACCCTTTTATTAAATTTCATTATCTTATTATGTGCTTTTCTCCACTGAATGCACAATTTTCTGCTTGTTCATGGTACTTTTCCTGAGATGGACCTTGCATTCCTGACTGCACCTCCTATTTTTTTTTTCTCCTATAACCTTCCCTCTCCTGCTTTCCACCCTGTTCCACCTCAATAATGGGTGCTAACCCTAAGCCTAACCATGCCCCCTTCCTCAACCCTACTGCTACACCTTTACTTAAAAATAAAAAATTCGCTTAATACAAAGACAGACTCGGATACAGAAACACACACTACAAACATAAGATCTAATTCCTGACCTAACCCTGGCCTTGAATACACACACTCACATGCAAACACACAACACCTATACTGTTACCTGAGCCTTACCCTAACCCTAAGACCCAAGCACAGGCAAACATGTTCTAAGCCCCTTTCCAGTCCCCACTTACCTGTTTTGAAGAACTGGCACTTTGAGATATCAAACATTTGACAATCTCAACCAGGCCTAGTGTTTGTCGACCAAAGCCTTAGATACTTCCAGCCAGGAAATAAAAATAGCACAAATTCTTCTCAGGTGCAAATGAAATTAAAAAATAAATAAATAAATAAAACATATTTTTCTTGTTTTACATAGTACACTGAGCACCTCAGGAAATAGACTGCTACAAGAGATTCAAGTTGCAGACATCGCCCAGGCCTCAGTTTCAGCTCTCAGTCACAGGTGCTCTTATTAGTGCACTCTGTGACTTCGCCCTGACTGGGCCAACATGCTGTGATTGCAAGATCTAACTTCCATGAGAAAAACTAACTTCCTGAAAGCCTTGGGACTGGGAATCTCCTTTTGTAGTATGCTAATTGGTAACTAAAAGCTCATTATTTCCTGACTAAGTCTTATGAAAATGTTCCAACACATATTTAAATGTACAATACCATATTACAATGTGCATGTATGTGTACTGTATGTGCGTTTGTGTGTGTATACACACACACACACACACACACACACACACACACACACACACACACACACACACACATAGATAGATTCATAGGTGATTACTAGGCCTTTGGATATGTTTTTAAAACTACTTATGCTTTCCAGTTTGTAAATAGGGCAAATTACCCGGGGGCATTTCATCTAGTGAGTTTAGGTGGCAGAGCATGTACATGCTGTCTCTGTCCAGCAGGGGCATACATACCAGTTCAGGACCTTCCTTACAGAAGTCCAGGATCAATGTATTGTAATTTCATT
Organism: Protopterus annectens; assembly: GCF_019279795.1. Classification (NCBI taxonomy): domain Eukaryota; kingdom Metazoa; phylum Chordata; order Ceratodontiformes; family Protopteridae; genus Protopterus; species Protopterus annectens. The sequence continues at coordinate 867,222,612 of NC_056739.1, read as the reverse complement.
TTAAACTGAGAAGCTAAGAAATGGTATTATTTTTGTCTTCTGATTAGATGTAATAAATCTCCATTTCTTTAAATAAATAATATCTACAAGGAGAAGACTGGCAAGCAGTGCATGTACTAAGAGATAAATCTAACTGACAGAGAAGAGACAACACCACTCAAGATGAACCAAAATCTTCTTTAGTCACAAATGCTGTCACACGCCACAAAAAACACAGTCAGCAGTTTCACTCATAAGGAGCCTCTGCAGTGCTAAGTAATGCAGTTAAAAGACACCATTTAAAGATTCACCCCCCCCTTGAAATGATCAACAATTTATGGTACTTATGTATTATTGCAACTATGGCTGCACATGAAGAAATGCTTCCTTTGTGTCACTTCTCAGCAAGTTGTAACCTGTATAACATAAACAAACATTTAATGTTGTATTATTTTGTACTGTAATCTAACTCATGTCTTGGTTTAAAATAATTGAGGGAAGAACATTCCTATGTAATTCACAATGCTTCAGCCAGTTTCTTCATGGCGTAGCCCTTTTACAGTCCTCATTCTCCCGTTTAGCTCAGTCCCCGTTGCTTTTGTAACCCTTTTTAGTTTTCGCTGTTCTGCTTTCAAGTACAGTGCTCCCAATCCGACCTTAGGAAATATTCAGCACCCTGTATGACAGTAATGGTCGGATCCCACATTCCTGAACTAATTCTGCCTGTCCTAAACAACAAGTGATGGCGGCAGAATAAAACATGTCAATTCCGTTAACGTGTCCTAAAGCTGCTGTAATAAACTTACAAACTTGATACAATAACAACTTTTGTTTACACATGTGTTTTCTGAAGGATATGATGTTTGAATTTTAATAGCTGGCCTACACATCAATGTTTTTCAAGGAGACAGACACCTCGTGCTCTATAGAGAAGGAGACAGTATACCACCGGGCCAAATAAACATGAACAGCTAGGCAGAAACATGTGATGCAGATCGAGAGAAAGCTGTGCTTTAACGATGAATTTGAGGTGCAGAGTAAATGTAAGTAAAGGTAACTGATACAGTTAACAGTATGTAAAGAAGGGAAGAACATGGTCTTACACCTCACTGTATGAAACTCGTGAAAACATGTATAAACGGTAAATTTGGCAGCCTGAATAGCTGCTGCTTTGAAATTTTGCATTGAGTTGTAGCGCTAAAGGATGCTACCCAGGAAGAGGAATTTAGCCTTTATTCCTGTTCCTGTTTCAGAAGCAATATGAGACAATAGTAATTTAGAGTGTACACAACACTTTTCACTTTCATTTCGCTATAACTTTACGTATTGCACAAGCTCAGAAACAGAAATCTGGTTGCGATAATATGTAAATACCCAATTTATATAAAATATATATATATATATATATATATATATATATATATATATATATATATATATATACACATACAGTTCCTCTTCACAAGATCGAGTTGCTGAAAGCTCGAAATTCATAAGCTCAAGCCCAGTCTATCAAGTTTTCAGTAACTCGAAATTGTGAAGGGAAGAGGATTTGGGAAAAATTGTTTGATATTCTTGGGAGTTTTGTACAATTTTCAAGTTCCAAGATAAATATCATGAAGATCAGAAATCTACTGGTGCATTTTTTTCCCTCGCAGTGACTGTGAACGCAGTGTTCATATCCCTGGAATGTAAGTTTACATACTTATGGATGCACATAGCCAATAGTTAGCCAATAGAAAATAACCAAACAAAAGTGAAGACCTATTCAACCACTATGGTTAAATGCAAGGCTGTTTCAGAAGTGGTACTCATTAGCCATGGATATGTCCCTTCAAAACTTCTACTCTGCAAACTAAAACCTTGCTCTACTTCTGCTGATAACATTCCTTCCTACTTCCTCCAACTAGCTGCCAGTACTATTGCTCTTCCTGTATCTATCTTGATTCATGTTCCATCAGTCTGGAAAGAATTCTATACACTACCTATCCACAAAGGAGGAAATTCCTAAGAAATCTCTAATTTTAGACCAATAGTCATTCTGTCACCCCTCTCAAAGCTACTTGAAAAATGTATACACAAGCAAACTCTTCAATATCTTTTACAGGAAAACCTATTTGCTCCCACTCGGCATGGATTCCACCCACAGCACTGTAAAAGTACTGCCCTAATCTCCTTTACCAACACCATTTCCTTGACCTGTGATAACAACAAACATGTTTCCTGTTTATTTTTAGATTCTATCCAAAGCCTATGACACTCTCACACTCTCTTCTTCTTTTAATTTCTCTCCTGCTACTGTCACTTGGTTTTCCAGCTATCTCTCTGACAGGTTACAATCTGTGAAATGGCTTTCTGCACTCTCCCCCTCCCCTCCCCATAAAAATGGGAGTTCCTCACAGATCCATATTGGGTCCGTTGCTATTTAATATCATTACCAATCTACTCTACACCTCTTGCCTTTCGTCATCTCTTGTTCAATATGCAGATGATTCTACTGTGATTACCATCTCAGACTCTTCCTCTGGTCTCATTGCTACTACTCAAGCAGCTTTTACATCAGTAGAAGCCTGGCTCACCAACAACCAACTAATCCTAAATCCAAAAAAAATCAGACCCCTATTATTTCTCCCAAAACCTCTTACCCATCTTAAATCTACTTTTACTATACTGTCCCTTAATAACAATCCAATAGTACCTGAACCTAGCTCCAAACTCTTAGGTGTCATTATAGATGATCAACTTGGTTTGACTTACACATAAACAACTGCATTAGGAAGTCCTACCAGAAACTAGGTCTCCTATACAGAAATAGACAGTTTCTCACCTGCAAAGCTAAAGTAAATCTATCTCACACCTATCTACTACCCAGTTTACTATATGGTTCTCAAATATTCACAAACCTTAACACCTCACTCCTAGCAAAACTTAACTCAGCCTATAATAAAGTAGCCAGATTCTCTCTGCCCAGCATACTTATAGAACTCATCACTGTGTCTCACTTAAACGCTTAAACTGGCTGGAAGTATCTAACCTGTTTCTGCTCTATCAGTTTCAGACTTTACACTCTATAATATATGAACCTCTCTACTGCCCTAACCTATTCCCCTCATATCCAACTATTCTACAACTAGATTACGCGGAGCACTGACCAAGACTTACGACTTACCTATAAACCTAGGACAAAAATGGGAAGCAATCTATATAGTTACCATCCTACCATAGCATAGAATATGCTTCCACTTCAAATTAGATTACTAAATCAGTCAAAACAATTCAAAGCAGCCACCAAAGAACACCTAAAAACACTCTGGCCCTGCCACTGAACTCATCCACCATGTACTGCTGTCTGACCACTTCTCCTAAGTTTTTACTATTACTTTCTTACTGTCTCAACACTTCTATTCTTCCTGGACTGTCTACCTGTACTTTGGCAAATCCTGACTCCTATATACTTCAGCATAATCTCTCTCCCTTACATTTGTCCCTTATAATCTTGATCTGACAGCATCATATGTCTGGACTGAAGAAATACATAGACTGTTAGAATGTCTTTTTACCACACTGACTGCATTACTAATTGACTTGTAAGTATTTGATAGTTGTACAACTGCTGTAAATACCAGCTAAAACATCTCTGTAATACCTTTTTGATTTTGCCTCTGTATTTGTTTTACTGTACTGTCTAATGAATGTATTACTGTAGTTTATAATAGTTTTCTGGAGCATTTCTCCCCCAGGCCTTCGCTGAAAAAGGGCTAATTGTAGCTCAGTCAGCCTACTTCCAGTCAACAAATGTAAAATAAATAAATAGATATTCCTCCCACATGTCCTGTATGTCTTCCAGGCCCTGCCTTTGTTTCCCAGAGAAGACTTACATCTATAAAGATAAAAAGACTAATGGCTAAGTTTCAGTAGAAATCTAGATGAGTGAGACTAGCTTGGGACAAACTGATCTCAGAGATCATGGAGAACTGGTGACCCTAAATTTTAAGATGTACAAGAGGGCAGCCCACATCTGAATATTTTGCTTTTGGGGTGCAGGAAATCAGACCCCTTCTGTGGGTTGGGCAAAAAGAAAAAACATTTGTGCCGACCAAGCTGCGGGATGTTTCAGGATAGACAGTTGGACCAGAATATAAATGTAATAAGGGGTATAGCTGATGGTTTTTCATGGCCTTAGGAATGAAAGGTTGTAGTGATATTCTGGTGCCTTTAAAGATGAGTATGAAAAACAAGTCCCAGTTGCTCCTTTCTCACAAAGGAATCACATCTCAGGCAAAGACTGTGGGATACTTTGGAGGTGAATGATTGGGATCACAGCAGTGCACACCTGGGATTTCAATCAGCAGATAACCTGATTAGCTGAGGTTTAGTGGATGTGTTTTGTGCAAAAAAGGGGCTTTTCCCTCTGTACCTAGCCATCACCCAAGTGGGCATCCTTTGTTCATCAGAATATAGTTGAGGGTGAATATAGTTGAACAAAAAAATGTACCACCAACTCGCACAATATAAGGATGAAATTCAACTCGATGAAACACCGCCACACTAAAGACACATGATGGCAGATTGAGTGATGACTCATAGGTATGCCATCTGAAACAATATAAGATTAAATTTTGCCAGTTCATATAATAATTCTGGCCAGGGTTGAGATACGTTGATTGGAATCTTTTTCTTCTGTGGACCAAATTAAAGGGGGTTTGGGGATGATAGGAGAGGGTCTTGATCTTGTTACTTCTACTGGAAGCTAAGAAAGCAATTACAATGAAGTTAAAACAGTAGGACCCTCCACTGACAGAGGACGTTTACAAAGTCTTGCAAGAGGTAGCAAGAACAGAGGCATGGAGGCTAGATAAGCAGACTAGAAAGAAGTATGCATGTAAATGGCTCCCTTAGTTTTCAACATACAGTGGCATAATAGTATGAGGATGAAGCATAATAACAATAGTATGAGGGATGAAGCATAATAACAATAGTATGAGGATGAAGCACAATAACAATGGTATGAGGGATGAAGTACAATAACAATAGTATGAGGGATGAAGCACAATAACAATAGTATGAGGGATGAAGCATAATAACAATAGTATGAGGGATGAAGCACAATAACAATAGTATGAGGGATGAAGCACAATAACAATAGTATGAGGGATGAAGCACAGTAACAATAGTATGAGGAATGAAGCACAGTAACAATAGTATGTGGGATGAAGCACAATAACAATAGTATAAGGGTGAAGCACAATAATAATAGTATGAGGGATGAAGCACAATAACAATAGTATGAGGGATGAAGAGGTAATATAAATTACTGCAGTAATTAGAAATGGTTGTTACAGAATACATTTATAGTAGTAAGAGAGAAATAATTTTAGGGCATTTACCTCTGGATGCTTACATATTGATGCTCATCTTTGTGAAAGGACTGCATCCCTTTAAATCCTGAACATCTATACAATTCCCTTCTGTTCCCTTGTGAATAATGGGAGAAGTATTAAATGCAATACCTTTTTTTTCAGTTCAGCTAGCCTTTGTTTTTACCCTTTTATTAAATTTCATTATCTTATTATGTGCTTTTCTCCACTGAATGCACAATTTTCTGCTTGTTCATGGTACTTTTCCTGAGATGGACCTTGCATTCCTGACTGCACCTCCTATTTTTTTTTTCTCCTATAACCTTCCCTCTCCTGCTTTCCACCCTGTTCCACCTCAATAATGGGTGCTAACCCTAAGCCTAACCATGCCCCCTTCCTCAACCCTACTGCTACACCTTTACTTAAAAATAAAAAATTCCCTTAATACAAAGACAGACTCGGATACAGAAACACACACTACAAACATAAGATCTAATTCCTGACCTAACCCTGGCCTTGAATACACACACTCACATGCAAACACACAACACCTATACTGTTACCTGAGCCTTACCCTAACCCTAAGACCCAAGCACAGGCAAACATGTTCTAAGCCCCTTTCCAGTCCCCACTTACCTGTTTTGAAGAACTGGCACTTTGAGATATCAAACATTTGACAATCTCAACCAGGCCTAGTGTTTGTCGACCAAAGCCTTAGATACTTCCAGCCAGGAAATAAAAATAGCACAAATTCGTCTCAGGTGCAAATGAAATTAAAAAATAAATAAATAAATAAAACATATTTTTCTTGTTTTACATAGTACACTGAGCACCTCAGGAAATAGACTGCTACAAGAGATTCAAGTTGCAGACATCGCCCAGGCCTCAGTTTCAGCTCTCAGTCACAGGTGCTCTTATTAGTGCACTCTGTGACTTCGCCCTGACTGGGCCAACATGCTGTGATTGCAAGATCTAACTTCCATGAGAAAAACTAACTTCCTGAAAGCCTTGGGACTGGGAATCTCCTTTTGTAGTATGCTAATTGGTAACTAAAAGCTCATTATTTCCTGACTAAGTCTTATGAAAATGTTCCAACACATATTTAAATGTACAATACCATATTACAATGTGCATGTATGTGTATTGCATGTGCATTTGTGTGTGTATACACACACACACACACACACACACACACACACACACACACACACTTAGATAGATTCATAGGTGATTACTAGGCCTTTGGATATGTTTTTAAAACTACTTATGCTTTCCAATTTGTAAATAGGGCAAATTACCCGGGGGCATTTCATCTAGTGAGTTTAGGTGGCAGAGCATGTACATGCTGTCTCTGTCCAGCAGGGGCATACATACCAGTTCAGGACCTTCCTTACAGAAGTCCAGGATCAATTTATTGTAATTTCATTTTAAACTGAGAAGCTAAGAAATGGTATTATTTTTGTCTTCTGATTAGATGTAATAAATCTCCATTTCTTTAAATAAATAATATCTACAAGGAGAAGACTGGCAAGCAGTGCATGTACTAAGAGATAAATCTAACTGACAGAGAAGAGACAACACCACTCAAGATGAACCAAAATCTTCTTTAGTCACAAATGCTGTCACACGCCACAAAAAACACAGTCAGCAGTTTCACTCATAAGGAGCCTCTGCAGTGCTAAGTAATGCAGTTAAAAGACACCATTTAAAGATTCACCCCCCCCTTGAAATGATCAACAATTTATGGTACTTATGTATTATTGCAACTATGGCTGCACATGAAGAAATGCTTCCTTTGTGTCACTTCTCAGCAAGTTGTAACCTGTATAACATAAACAAACATTTAATGTTGTATTATTTTGTACTGTAATCTAACTCATGTCTTGGTTTAAAATAATTGAGGGAAGAACATTCCTATGTAATTCACAATGCTTCAGCCAGTTTCTTCATGGCGTAGCCCTTTTACAGTCCTCATTCTCCCGTTTAGCTCAGTCCCCGTTGCTTTTGTAACCCTTTTTAGTTTTCGCTGTTCTGCTTTCAAGTACAGTGCTCCCAATCCGACCTTAGGAAATATTCAGCACCCTGTATGACAGTAATGGTCGGATCCCACATTCCTGAACTAATTCTGCCTGTCCTAAACAACAAGTGATGGCGGCAGAATAAAACATGTCAATTCCGTTAACGTGTCCTAAAGCTGCTGTAATAAACTTACAAACTTGATACAATAACAACTTTTGTTTACACGTGTTTTCTGAAGGATATGATGTTTGAATTTTAATAGCTGGCCTACACATCAATGTTTTTCAAGGAGACAGACACCTCGTGCTCTATAGAGAAGGAGACAGTATACCACCGGGCCAAATAAACATGAACAGCTAGGCAGAAACATGTGATGCAGATCGAGAGAAAGCTGTGCTTTAACGATGAATTTGAGGTGCAGAGTAAATGTAAGTAAAGGTAACTGATACAGTTAACAGTATGTAAAGAAGGGAAGAACATGGTCTTACACCTCACTGTATGAAACTCGTGAAAACATGTATAAACGGTAAATTTGGCAGCCTGAATAGCTGCTGCTTTGAAATTTTGCATTGAGTTGTAACGCTAAAGGATGCTACCCAGGAAGAGGAATTTAGCCTTTATTCCTGTTCCTGTTTCAGAAGCAATATGAGACAATAGTAATTTAGAGTGTACACAACACTTTTCACTTTCATTTCGCTATAACTTTACGTATTGCACAAGCTCAGAAACAGAAATCTGGTTGCGATAATATGTAAATACCCAATTTATATAAAATATATATATATATATATATATATATATATATATATATATATATATATATATATATACACATACAGTTCCTCTTCACAAGATCGAGTTGCTGAAAGATCGCAATTCATAAGCTCGAGCCCAGTATATCAAGTTTTCAGTAACTCGAAATTGTGAAGGGAAGAGGATTTGGGAAAAATTGTTTGATATTCTTGGGAGTTTTGTACAATTTTCAAGTTCCAAGATAAATATCACGAAGATCAGAAATCTACTGGTGCATTTTGTTCCCTCGCAGTGACTGTGAACGCAGTGTTCATATCCCTGGAATGTAAGTTTACATACTTATGGATGCACATAGCCAATAGTTAGCCAATAGAAAATAACCAAACAAAAGTGAAGACCTATTCAACCACTATGGTTAAATGCAAGGCTGTTTCAGAAGTGGTACTCATTAGCCATGGATATGTCCCTTCAAAACTTCTACTCTGCAAACTAAAACCTTGCTCTACTTCTGCTGATAACATTCCTTCCTACTTCCTCCAACTAGCTGCCAGTACTATTGCTCTTCCTGTATCTATCTTGATTCATGTTCCATCAGTCTGGAAAGAATTCTATACACTACCTATCCACAAAGGAGGAAATTCCTAAGAAATCTCTAATTTTAGACCAATAGTCATTCTGTCACCCTCTCAAAGCTACTTGAAAATGTATACACAAGCAAACTCTTCAATATCTTTACAGGAAAACCTATTTGCTCCCACTGCATGGATTCCACCCACAGCACTGTAAAAGTACTGCCCTAATCTCCTTTACCAACACCATTTCCTTGACCTGTGATAACAACAAACATGTTTCCTGTTTATTTTAGATTCTATCCAAAGCCTATGACACTCTCACACTCTCTTCTTCTTTTAATTTCTCTCCTGCTACTGTCACTTGGTTTTCCAGCTATCTCTCTGACAGGTTACAATCTGTGAAATGACTTTCTGCACTCTCCTCCCTCCCCATAAAATGGGAGTTCCTCACGGATCCATATTGGGTCCGTTGCTATTTAATATCATTACCAATCTACTCTACACCTCTTGCCTTTCGTCATCTCTTGTTCAATATGCAGATGATTCTACTGTGATTACCATCTCAGACTCTTCCTCTGGTCTCATTGCTACTACTCAAGCAGCTTTTACATCAGTAGAAGCCTGGCTCACCAACAACCAACTAATCCTAAATCCAAAAAAAATCAGACCCCTATTATTTCTCCCAAAAACTCTTACCCATCTTAAATCTACTTTTACTATACTGTCCCTTAATAACAATCCAATAGTACCTGAACCTAGCTCCAAACTCTTAGGTGTCATTATAGATGATCAACTTGAGTTTGACTTACACATAAACAACTGCATTAGGAAGTCCTACCAGAAACTAGGTCTCCTATACAGAAATAGACAGTTTCTCACCTGCAAAGCTAAAGTAAATCTATCTCACACCTATCTACTACCCAGTTTACTATATGGTTCTCAAATATTCACAAACCTTAACACCTCACTCCTAGCAAAACTTAACTCAGCCTATAATAAAGTAGCCAGATTCTCTCTGCCCAGCATACTTATAGAACTCATCACTGTGTCTCACTTAAACGCTTAAACTGGCTGGAAGTATCTAACCTGTTTCTGCTCTATCAGTTTCAGACTTTACACTCTATAATATATGAACCTCTCTACTGCCCTAACCTATTCCCCTCATATCCAACTATTCTACAACTAGATTACGCCGGAGCTCTGACCAAGACTTACGACTTACCTATAAACCTAGGACAAAAATGGGAAGCAATCTATATAGTTACCATCCTACCATAGCATAGAATATGCTTCCACTTCAAATTAGATTACTAAATCAGTCAAAACAATTCAAAGCAGCCACCAAAGAACACCTAAAAACACTCTGGCCCTGCCACTGAACTCATCCACCATGAACTGCTGTCTGACCACTTCTCCTAAGTTTTTACTATTACTTTCTTACTGTCTCAACACTTCTATTCTTCCTGGACTGTCTACCTGTATTTTGGCAAAACCTGACTCCTATATACTTCAGCATAATCTCTCTCCCTTACATTTGTCCCTTATAATCTTGATCTGACAGCATCATATGTCTGGACTGAAGAAATACATAGACTGTTAGAATGTCTTTTTACCACCATGGTGTATTTGGCAATGTGTGATAAGTGTCCGTCATATTACGTGGGAAAAACAGAACGAGAATTAAAGAAAAGAATATATGAACACGTATATGATATGCAAAAAGGGAAAGAGACTAGTGCTTTATTTAAGCATAGCAAAGAATGTAGAGGATGCAAATTTTATTTCTTCGTGTTACAACAGGTGGAAAAGGATAGAAGAGGTGGTATTTGGGAAGAGATCTTGGAGAGCAAGGAATTGTGGTGGCAGGTGTATCTGGAGACTATTAAAAAACCAGGGATAAATGATTATTTGAGTATATCATCCTTATTAAAAATAAGGGCCAATAAAATTTAGTAGTTTTTAACAAATATAGTAAGTGTTAGGATTTGATGTATGATTTATGTTACTTATTTATGAAATTATATTTAAGCAAAGTACAACGTACATATGAATATTAGTTCAGTTAGTTTTCAAATTTATTTTTGTATAAAGGAAATGGTATTTATTGTGTTCATGGAATATTATGTGCAATAATGAATCTTGACAGTAGAGGGAGATGTTTCATTATGTTTACACATGCTAGTAAGCACAAGCACTTTATTTTATAATGGTTGTATGAATTATTGTAACTAATTTAAGGTATGTATTTATGTATTGTATTTATATATGATTATAATGTTTTTAGGTTTTAATGTACTTAGACATTTTAAATGTTATGCATATGTATTTTATAGTTCATGTTTTAACTCAACGTTAATATTAATGAGGCTTGTCGGTTCATAGGTTAATTTTGAATGTGTTTGGGGCTTTACATTGGTTGGAGGGTTATTAATTTAGTATAAATGGATTAATTAAATGGGAATACATTGTCTGATGAAGTCCAAGTGTTTGGATGAAAACGCTGGGTATTTATTCTGTGTAATTGCGTTAATGTGGATGGTTCGTGGAGCTGTTTATTAAAGACTTGAAGTGGACTCGTGGTTGCAGTTTCCTTTGGCTCGTAGCACTTGTTTGGTGTTTGTTGGTGCTTTCAAGTGCTTTCAGTTGTTTGTATTCAGTTCGTGAGTTCTTTGGGCTAAGGGAAACTTTTTTACAAAAGAGAAAAGGACAGCAATGAGTTCGGAAGCATCGGAGGAGCTCGGCCAATCAAGAAAGCTGATTGGACAGTTGACCGAGCTCATAGATCTACTCACTCCCCTTTGCCACAGGATGTTAGGGAGTCAATCCAAGGTTGGTTGCGGTGAACCTGAGTTTGAGGAAGTATGGCAGCATAATGGTCGAAGTAAACGGAAGAGGCAGCTTATGGGCGAGGATGATGACGACGCCGGCGACTTTTCCGAGGGTTCAGCAACTAATTTCAATCCTTTACTTACTCCAAACATCTTAGGGGTGGAATCTGAAGGGACTGCAGTGGCTAATGAGCGTCGAGGAACAGCTGTAGGAGCTCAACGGAAGAAACCAGCTCGTACGGATCTAAGCAAAGGTACTGATTATTCTAACCATGTCAGCATTAGAGACTGGTTGAACAAGAATATTGACTTTGGTTTTGATTCACATGTTGGTTTGGACAGACAAGAAGGAGAGACTTATGTGGTCAAAATTGACAAGCTTAAAAGCCTTATGACTAGATTTAAAACGCTACATATAGAAAACGCATATCTATCTGAATGCTTAAAAAAGGAAATTGTTCCAAAAGGTTTGCGTATCTGTAAATATCCAAACAATGTTATTAGTGGTTCTATTTTTCATAAAAACTTGCTTAAGGTTTTTAATCAATGTGGTTTAGATGTTATTAAATTAATAATGGAAGAGAATGAAAGAAATATTAAGAGCCTGACTAAGGACATTGATGAATTGGATGATGCTATTAAAAATGACCTAATATTTAGTATTAAGGAAGAGAAACAACAATATTATAATATTAGGCATGAAATTGATGAAAATGTAATGTGGTTATGCAACGTAAAATAGGAAAATTACACAGGGACATCAATGAATATGAAAATGGGACTAACTATCCAGAACCTAATTTGTCTAAAAAGAATGTGAATAGTTTTGCTAATAATAGGAAATGGAACAAACCCATTTATAGTCACTCAGATTTTCAGGACAATTTTACCTATGACCAAGAGTTTCCTCCTTTAGTAAGGGAAACAGAAGATGTATATAAGCCTCATAATTATAAGGAAAATTTTTACGGGAGGGGGGGGAGAAGGGGGAGGGGGAGGTATTGATTAACACCCTCTCTTCAAACAGTTTGATTTTTGATAGAAATGAAGTAAGTGATATTAATGTTGTAAATAAGGTTATTCATATATATAAGGACTTTTCAATTTATAATTATGGTAATTTTGAGGTTAAGGTCAACCACTTTAAATTACTTAGTAAAGGTTTTAAATTTATTCCTAGTTCAAAGGGTGACACCGCCACCACAATCCTGGACACCAAGTTGTTTATGCGAAGAATTAATTTGAGTGTCTTGGCAAGTAGTAATGGTTATATTAGTGATAATAGAGATACTAAATTGAAAAGAAATCTACTTTTAATCCACCTTTGTTACCTCAGTTACGAAATTTTGAAAGAATTTTGGAAGAAGGTATTAGATCTGAACATAAAAATTATAATGGGAAAATTTGCGATAATAACTTAAATAAAGATGAAAAAGAAGCATTAACAGAATTAATTAATGAGGACACGATCAGAGTGATGAAACCTGATAAGGGGGGGGGTGTTGTCATCATGGACAATATAATTTATGAGGGAAAGATGAACATGATATTAAGAGATGAAACTAAATATTCAGTAGTCTCTAGAAACGAGGTAAATGTGGCATATTTTCGAATAGACAACATGCTGAATGATTTTGTGCTAGAAAAAGTGTTGAAACCTGAATTACATAGGTTTCTAACAGTTACAAAACCTAAGATGGCCACCATGTTCGGAATCCCGAAAGTCCATAAAAATGTGATGGACCCACCCTTAAGACCCATAGTTACTGCAGGAGGGTCCAAAACAGAACCCCTAGCAAAATATATAGATATCACAACTAAACATATTTGGATAAGTAATAGAGTAATACTGAAAGACTCATGGGATTTTTTAAAACAATTAACACCTGAATGTTATAGTACTGACCTAATATTCATAACTATAGATATAGTGGATCTTTTCTCCTGCATACCACATATTAGTGGAATGAAGTGGTTTGAGGAATGTGTATTTTTGGACAAAACTATGACACAAGAAGACAAGATTTTATCAGTGGCACTCATGGACACCGTCCTAAAATATAATTTTTTGTTATTTGATGGAGAATATTTTCAACAGAGGACTGTGTTGTCCATGGGTGCAGCATGTGCACCAACATTTGCCAATATAGTCTTGTCCAAATGGGAAGAAAAATACATATTAAAATCAGAGTTTAGGAAGGAATGGATCCTATATAAAAGATTCCTAGACGATATAGTTATTTTTTGGATAGGGGGGTATGAAAGATTTAACGAATTTCTAGAATATATTGGGAAAACCACAAACTTCCTTAAATTTACATACAATATGAACCAAGAGGTTCTACAATATTTAGACATTGAATTGGTTAAAATAACACGTCGAAGTCTTTTTCATCCAGGGTATACAGGAAAAAAACTTACGTTAATTCCTATTTACATTATGAAAGTGCGCATCCCCTACACTGCAAGCGTAATATAGTTAAAGGGCAGTTCGTTAGGGGATCAAGGATGACTACCCTGGATGAAGACTTTTTGGTTGAATGTAACACTCTGCAAAAAATGTTTATAGAAAGGGGATATCCAGAGAAATTTGTAAATGACATTAGAAGGGAAGTGGAAATTGGTAGGGCAGACAGATTCAAACCAATTATGGGTAGAATGGACTTTAAAACAATAAGAGAAGAAAGTAAGGATAGGGTGACTGAGGACAATCAGTACCATAAAAATCTCATAATTGAGTACAATAGTTATAATATGGGAATAAGAAACATTTTAAGTAAAGAATGGGACAAATTTGCTGCTTTAACGGATATAGAAGGAATTAATTGTTTCAAACCAAAGATTATTTTCAGAAATTCAAGAAGTATAAAAATATGTTAGAAAACAAAAGGATATGGAGTACAGGAAGAATGATGTGGAGGGAAGAAAGTAGGAACGCATAAATGTGGACGGTGTAATCAATGTACATACATTAGTAATAAGAGTGAGATATTTATAAATAGTAGAAATATCCTAATCAAGAGTAAAGGTAAATATAGTTGTGATACAAAAGGGGTGGTGTATTTGGCAATGTGTGATAAGTGTCCGTCATATTACGTGGGAAAAACAGAACGAGAATTAAAGAAAAGAATATATGAACACGTATATGATATGCAAAAAGGGAAAGAGACTAGTGCTTTATTTAAGCATAGCAAAGAATGTAGAGGATGCAAATTTTATTTCTTCGTGTTACAACAGGTGGAAAAGGATAGAAGAGGTGGTATTTGGGAAGAGATCTTGGAGAGCAAGGAATTGTGGTGGCAGGTGTATCTGGAGACTATTAAAAAACCAGGGATAAATGATTATTTGAGTATATCATCCTTATTAAAAATAAGGGCCAATAAAATTTAGTAGTTTTAATAAATATAGTAAGTGTTAGGATTTGATGTATGATTTATGTTACTTATTTATGAAATTATATTTAAGCAAAGTACAACGTACATATGAATATTAGTTCAGTTAGTTTTCAAATTTATTTTTGTATAAAGGAAATGGTATTTATTGTGTTCATGGAATATTATGTGCAATAATGAATCTTGACAGTAGAGGGAGATGTTTCATTATGTTTACACATGCTAGTAAGCACAAGCACTTTATTTTATAATGGTTGTATGAATTATTGTAACTAATTTAAGGTATGTATTTATGTATTGTATTTATATATGTTTATAATGTTTATAGGTTTTAATGTACTTAGACATTTTAAATGTTATGCATATGTATTTTATAGTTCATGTTTTAACTCAACGTTAATATTAATGAGGCTTGTCGGTTCATAGGTTAATTTTGAATGTGTTTGGGGGCTTTACATTGGTTGGAGGGTTATTAATTTAGTATAAATGGATTAATTAAATGGGAATACATTGTCTGATGAAGTCCAAGTGTTTGGATGAAAACGCTGGGTATTTATTCTGTGTAATTGCGTTAATGTGGATGGTTCGTGGAGCTGTTTATTAAAGACTTGAAGTGGACTCGTGGTTGCAGTTTCCTTTGGCTCGTAGCACTTGTTTGGTGTTTGTTGGTGCTTTCAAGTGCTTTCAGTTGTCTTTTTACCACACTGACTGCATTACTAATTGACTTGTAAGTATTTGATAGTTGTACAACTGCTGTAAATACCAGCTAAAACATCTCTGTAATACCTTTTTGATTTTGCCTCTGTATTTGTTTTACTGTACTGTCTAATGAATGTATTACTGTAGTTTATAATAGTTTTCTGGAGCATTTCTCCCCCAGACCTTCGCTGAAAAAGGGCTAATTGTAGCTCAGTCAGCCTACTTCCAGTCAACAAATGTAAAATAAATAAATAGATATTCCTCCCACATGTCCTGTATGTCTTCCAGGCCCTGCCTTTGTTTCCCAGAGAAGACTTACATCTATAAAGATAAAAAGAC
Organism: Protopterus annectens; assembly: GCF_019279795.1. NCBI lineage: Eukaryota > Metazoa > Chordata > Ceratodontiformes > Protopteridae > Protopterus > Protopterus annectens. The sequence goes on along the minus strand of NC_056739.1, from coordinate 867,206,674 downwards.
TAATGGCTAAGTTTCAGTAGAAATCTAGATGAGTGAGACTAGCTTGGGACAAACTGATCTCAGAGATCATGGAGAACTGGTGACCCTAAATTTTAAGATGTACAAGAGGGCAGCCCACATCTGAATATTTTGCTTTTGGGGTGCAGGAAATCAGACCCTTCTGTGGGTTGGGCAAAAAGAAAAAACATTTGTGCAGACGAAGATGTGGGATGTTTCAGGATAGACAGTTGGACCAGAATATAAATGTAATAAGGGGTATAGCTGATGGTTTTTCATGGCCTTAGGAATGAAAGGTTGTAGTGATATTCTGGTGCCTTTAAAGATGAGTATGAAAAACAAGTCCCAGTTGCTCCTTTCTCACAAAGGAATCACATCTCAGGCAAAGACTGTGGGATACTTTGGAGGTGAATGATTGGGATCACAGCAGTGCACACCTGGGATTTCAATCAGCAGATAACCTGATTAGCTGAGGTTTAGTGGATGTGTTTTGTGCAAAAAAGGGGCTTTTCCCTCTGTACCTAGCCATCACCCAAGTGGGCATCCTTTGTTCATCAGAATATAGTTGAGGGTGAATATAGTTGAACAAAAAAATGTACCACCAACTCGCACAATATGAGGATGAAATTCAACTCGATGAAACACCGCCACACTAAAGACACATGATGGCAGATTGAGTGATGACTCATAGGTATGCCATCTGAAACAATATAAGATTAAATTTTGCCAGTTCATATAATAATTCTGGCCAGGGTTGAGATACGTTGATTGGAATCTTTTTCTTCTGTGGACCAAATTAAAGGGGGTTTGGGGATGATAGGAGAGGGTCTTGATCTTGTTACTTCTACTGGAATCTAAGAAAGCAATTACAATGAAGTTAAAACAGTAGGACCCTCCACTGACAGAGGACGTTTACAAAGTCTTGCAAGAGGTAGCAAGAACAGAGGCATGGAGGCTAGATAAGCAGACTAGAAAGAAGTATGCATGTAAATGGCTCCCTTAGTTTTCAACATACAGTGGACAGTATATTGTGTAACGTTTCTAACAAGTAAAGAAATAGTGCCAAGAGTATAGAGTAACGGATCTGGTCATAGAGAATTACGAACATGACATGATCCAATAGCGAGCAATGGATCTAGTCATAAAATATTGTAAAGATCACGTAAGCCAGTAGTGAGCAACAGATCTGGTCATAAGAACTGGGAACATGACATGATCCAATAGCTTGTATTTTGTAAAAAAGTCTGTTTCCAGTTTTTATCCAATGACCAATTTTTCATAATGATTATGACTTGATGACTACTGGTGTTTTATACTGCATTTAAAACATATTGGACATGGGCAGCCACTGTGGTGCAATGGTTAGTATTGCCACCTCACAGCAAGAGGTTCTCTGGTTTGATCCTTGGCTGGGGTGCCTTCTGTGTGGAGTCTGCATGTCCTCCCTGTGGTCGCATGGGTTTCTTCCGGGTGCTCCGGTTTCCTCCCACATCCCAAAGACATGCTGTAGGTGGATTGGATACTCTAAATTGGCCCTAGGCATGAGTGTGTGCATGTGTGTGCCTTCTGTGGAAGGTTGGGCGCTGGGCTGGCAACTCAACACCGTAAAACTCCACTGTCAATCATGAGTGGACAGGTGATCTGCTGTGGCAACACCTAACTGGGAAAAGCCGAAAGAAGAAGGACAGTGCAATGGTGTAGCGGTTAACATTGTTGCTTCCCAGCAAGAGGTTCTCTGGTTCAATTCTTTGCTGGGTCGCCTTCTGTGCAGAGTCTGCTGCATTCGTGTGGGTTTCCTCCAGGTACTCTGGTTTCCTCCCACATTCCAAAGACATGCTTCTGGAGTGTTTCTCCCTAGGCTTCCACTGAAAATACACTCTGTTCTAGTTAGACTTTCCCAGTCAATAATAAATAATTTAAAATTATTCATTTTTAAATTATTTTTAGTTTAAAATGCTGCATAAAAGGATTTTATCTAAAAGTTAGTACTTTGACATCGTTAGCTGTCTCTGCACATTTAAGATTGTTATGTTGTGTAACAGCAGTGCTGAAAATGCCACAGAGATAAATACAAATATGATTAGTCATACTTATTTTCCCTTGATGGACATTATCATGTTAGCAATGTCAATGGCTCAGCAGGTAGCACACTCATTTCTGATGCTGGAAGATCAGACGACTATGTTCTAGTCCCACCCCAGGTGATTGGATTCATTTTTCTACTAGTGTTATTGCAGTGCAGTATGGGTGTGCCACTCTTTGAATGGGATGCTATATCGAGGTTCTATCAGCCTGAGCTGGGGCTAGTTCAGGTAGCTATAAAAGATTTTGTGATGTATATTAAATACAGTAGTGGTACTATATTAAAATAATGACAGCACTTATACACAAGATGTTAAATGTATAAGTTATAAAGATATGTCATAATCACAGTTTAATCTTTTTATATGCTTTCTTCATAGACTACATTTTACTGTACACATTTTCTTCCATTCTCCTTTTCCGTTGGTGAACAAACTGCTTAAAAACAAAGTGAAGTACATTACTGTTCACTTTTATTAAATAACAATGTAATAATAAGTGATTTTGTCTCATTACCAACATTTAAAGAGACTTCATCAGACATATTCACTTTATAATCTACTGTTAAATACTGTGCTTAATCACATGATGCCATTGTATTATGTAAAAGCAGTAATGTACACTTGAAACTTGCTGCTGCATAATTTTGATTTCAACACACACATATAAAATTAATGTAATCCTTAAATATTAGTTGTCATTTATAGTCCGTGTATTGTAATCTGTTGTCTCTGTCATCTCATGTAATATTCACTGGCTTGTGATTTAACAAATAAAACAACCATCTCTTAAACATTTCACATTGTATTTAATGCCTCTGTAAATATCACATATTTTCTTTAACCGTGTTCATAGGTGCATAGGTGTGTACTAGAATAAGGGCCCTGGAGCCTTTACAAGCCTAGCCCATAGAAGTGCTCTGGAATTGTGCCATCCGATGTTAGTTCCCAGTGCCTCTATCAAGTAGAGCCACTGGAGTGATCCCTGGTGTGAACTTTCTATTTCCCATCCAGTCATCAAGATTTCTCATTAAGAGAGCCATTGAGGTGCTCTGCTTGACATGTATAGGAAGTCTATTCTAGAACGTGGGCAGTCTCTGGGTTATGAACCGGTCCCTCCAGCATGTTCTGTTGATTGTGATAATGAGGTTGAGGTCTCTGGAGTGTGTGGTGTGGAGGGATTGGGATTTCTTTAGATGTAGCATTTCTCACAGAACTGGGTCAGACATGGCTTTGTAAGTCAAGCAGAGATCGCCTCTTAGTAGATGATGTGAGACAGAGAATAGCTGGAATTTTTTGAGTCTGTCCATGTAGGGCATGTGTTTAAGGATTAGGATCCTCTTCATGAGGTACTTTTGTGGCCTCTCCAGCTGTTGCGTGAGCCTTGTAAGGTACATGCCAAATGGGGCATTATACTCGAAGAGTGGTCTAATGAGGGAAGAGTAGAGAGAGATGATGTCCTCTTTCTTCCTGGAAGCAAAACCCTTGGTAATGAGATGTGCCACATATAAGGACTTTCAGACCACAGTGACAGTGTGGTGGTCAAAGGAGAGGTTGCTGTCAACCTGTGTCCCCAGATCTCTTATAATGCCTTCAGTGTTCAGTGGGCTCCCACTGATATGTTAATTAGTGGGAACTGAGTTTTTCCTAAAGAGGATAATGACACATTTTTTGGCATTACGTTTAAGGCCATGGTTTCGACACCAGTCATTGGTCTCAGTGAGGCCTCTTTAGGATGTCTACATCACTTGGGGAGTTAATAATGGCTCCCAGCTTGCAGTCATCTATGAACTTGGTCAGCCAGAATCCCTCCATGTTGGCCTGGACTTCTGAGAAGTAGATGCCAAACAGAAGAGGACCCAGGACCAATCCTTGTGGGACTCCACTCATGACGGGTCGGCAGTCTGACTTAGAGTCCGCCTAGTTTGGTGAGTTTATCAATAATTCCTGAGTGGGGAATAGTATCAAAGGGCTTGGCCAGATTGAGGTAGGCTGTATGAACTGCACTGCCCTCATCCACAGCTCTTGTGACTGGCTGAAAGAAGTCAACCAGGTTGAGCATGCATGATCTACCTTTCACAAAACTAAAATGTGTGGGAACCTGGAGTTTGTACATTCCCTATATCCTCGTTAATTAGGTCCATGATGATGTGCTCCATAGCTTTATATATCAGACTTTTCAGGCTAATGGGGCAATAATTCCCAGGGTCTGTAGTCTCTCCCCCTTTATGGAGAGGGATAACTGTAGCAGTGCACCACTCAGTATGGAAAAAGCCTGAGATGAGGCTGTGATTGAACAGGGCACACAGATGTGGTGCCAGTTCATTTTCTAGTTCATGTAGAACACATCCAGGGATATTGTTGGGTACAGTGGAAGCTGTATTCTTGGTCTTGGACAATGCAACTTTAACCTGGGCTGCAGTAATGCTGGGTGCCTGGCATTCCTCCGGTATTGTGAATGGTCCTTTGGGGGGGGAGTAAAGTTGGCACTGAATCTGTCAGCCAGTATGCTGGCAATATCTGTTGGCTCAGTATAGGAGGTACCATTGTGCAGTAACTCAGAGCAAACCTGGGTATTGCCGTGAAGATTCTTGATATAACTATAAAAGGCTTTGTGGTTGTTTTTAGTGTCTGCCAGAATTCTGCCTTCATAGCTGGCTTTAGAGGTTTTGATGAGGGATTTCAACTTTTTGTTGAGGCTAATAAGGGAGTTTTTCCAGTCTTAGGACTTGACCTTTTTCTGCAACAGTTTCTTCCTTCTGTTGTAGAGTTTATTAATGGCAGGGGACCACCAAATTGGCTTCCTTTTTTGGAGGAGACCGTCTTTGTTTTGTTGGATATGGCGAGCTCCATGCATTTATGTACTCGTTCATACAGTACACTGGTGTATGATTCGGCAGTCATGCATCTATTTTCCATTGACATGGGTGCCATGAAGTTAGCCACCTCTGCTTTTAGGAGCCCAAAGTCAGCTTTGATGAAGTTTGTCATGGTGGTTACCTTTTCGGGGGGTGTGGGTGAGATGTGGATTTCCATGGTGATTAGTTTGTAGTCGGGTCTAAGCAGGTAGGAATTAACTATTGGTGTAGAGCAACTACTGCCCATGTTAGTAATAACCAGGTCAAGGATGTTGCTTCTTCTAGTGGGGGTAAGAATGAGCTGGTCCAAGGCACTGGAATTGATGAATTCCAGGAAGCGTTGGGCCAGTGTATTGGTGCATGAGCAGTTTTCCCAGTTGATGGAGGTGTAGTTGAAGTCACCTAGTATGAGAGTGTTGGGTTGGACCTAACAATTTCTAGGGTGCTTAAGAACATCATGTGAAAGTCTTGGGACATGGTTGGGGACCTATAGCAGGCTACGACCTGAATCACCTTCTTATCCAATGTTAGCTGTACCTGAAGTATCTCAGATGCGTTATGCTGGGCTACTAATCTGGAGGTGTGCATATCCTTTATGAATATGGAAACACCACTGCCTTTGGAGCTTTGGTCTATGTTCTGGGGCAGAAAGGTGTGGAATGAGTTATACCCTGGTAGTGCAGGGGTGCTTTCTGCTGCTTTAAACTAGGTCTCCATTACAGCACAAATGTCGATGTTCTCCATTTTGAGGAGTGCTTCGAGCAAATGCATCTTAAGATTTAGACTTCTAGCATTGAGCAGCATGACCCTCAGATTACATTTATTTATAGCTGTTATGGTGGTAATTTGGGCTTTGGAACATCACCTAAAAATGGCACTATAGGGATAGCAAGAGCCTTAGCCAGTATCCAGAAACCCAGGGGTGACAGATGCAGGCCATCTCTGGCAAAGCATTGAAGTCTGTTAATCATGTCATCCCAAGCAGACAGATACTGGATTCCCTTAGAATGACACCAGAAACTTAGCTAATTGTTGAAGTCAGTCATTTTCTGCTTGCACTGCGGTATCATTCTGGGCAGTGGTAGAATGCTGCTCAGGGCTAGGGTCATACCTGCTTGGGCCACATAATCCAAGAGCTCCTCCATGTTTCTTTTCATGTAGTCCAGGGAGGTGCAGCTCAGGTCATTCACACCCACATGGACAGTAACAGAGTCATACTTGTACTTGTTGTGGAGTGACCTGAGTGCATGTGTTATGTGTCGGATTCTGGCACCTGATAGACAGCTGACTGTTACCTTCTCCTTATTCAAGCTAGTGAGTGGGACATCAGTGTGCCTCACTATTGAGTCAACTATGATTAGTGTATTGGGCAAGCTGTTATGCCTTAGGAGCTTAGGTTGAGGGGCACACTGTGTAGGTGAGATGTGTTTTGTGGTTTGTGCTGTGTTGTAGTGGTTGAGTGCATTTCTGCCTTGGAAGTCTCTGCTGTTTGGGTAGATTTCTATTGAGAGCCTCCATGAAGGTGGGTATGTGGTTTGTGTTTTTAAGTGAGAGCTGTGGTGGGTGTTCTGGAGGGCTATGTGTCGCATGTGGTGTGGTGCAGATGTTGACCTTCTCCTCTTGACCAGCTATTCCAGTCTTGGCTTGAGAGTACATGGCTTCCAATTTGGATATACAAGTGCATCTCTCACAAGGCTGAGTGCTGGGAGGTCAGAGGAGAGGGTTGTCTGTGAATATGAGGCAGCTGCTGCACTGCCTCAGAATGCCCAAGTTCACGAGGTTAATAGGAGAAAGCACAGGGAATTGACCTTTAGACAGGCCAGGAGGGATGGTCATTATTCCTAAGTACTGGAGCTGTTTCCTTATATATTTCTTTTACAAGAAAAATGTCCCAAGGTGTCTGAGTCTGTACAGAGCACTGCCAAACACTTAAGAGGAAACTAATACATAGACCCTGAAAATTTATGGATGAAGTATTCAGACAGATATTCTGAAGTTAGAAAGAAATCAAGCCGTACTTACTGAAAAATAAAGAATTAGCTTGTCAAGAATGATGAAAAGAGGGGAGTCACATGAATGGCTACTGCCTGGCTACCACTAATACTGGTCTCAGCACAGCTTCACTCTGTTGGGATACAGTACTCCATTGCTTCTTCTCTCACCAAAAGCAAAATCTTAGCATCAATCCCAAGAAGAGAAGCAGATCACGGCCTGTTTGGTGATCCAGAGTCTTGTCCCAGATGATAGAAGGGTCTGCAGGCTTGTAAGCTTTTCTGGTAGATGTCTCGAACAGCAACCAGACCAATCAGGTATGTTAAGCACAGACACTCACTCTCCAACCAGAAAGAGTCAGGAATCAATGCACTCTGCTCCTATTCTCACCAGGATCAGAATATAAGCACAGATTCCAAGCTGTCACCTATAAAGCAATTATTAGGCTTTCTGGTGATCAGCAGTCTCCAGGAAGTAATGTAACTGCACTCCTTCTCTCACCAGGAGAAAACAGAAGCACTAATCCCAAGATGACTACTGAGAAGCAGAATGTGGGGTCTCCACTAACTGGTGGTCTTGCAATAGATGCTTAAAGGTAAGATGAAAAAAAAATAGTTTATCCTAAACACTGCGGTGTGCACTAGAGGAGTTAGATGTAAAAGTAGGTAACTTAAGTTTTACCTGTGTAAAAAGTTAAGTTTTAGTAGACAGTCACTATTTTTAAAACAGCAAGATAGATTGAAATGGGGTGGCCACTTTTGTATTCTGGTACTGTGGAATACAGTAGGATGACTAATAAATTTAAATAGTTGAAGGGGAGTGATTTCACAAAATGATAATTTTGTGCTTACTCACACCAGCCAGTAAAAGCAGAGAGGAAATGAGATATATGGTCAAATTAACATAATGGGCAGGCAACTAGAAAGGCAGTAGTGTTTAAGAACACAAACACAACAACAACAGAGTGGGAGGGTGGGTAGAAAAAAATTCTGTCAAAATTCTGTCTGACTCACAAGAGACAGAGCTGTGGTCTCTTTTCAAGTTTTAATATGCAGTTAAAAGCAGAATACAAGTAAAACACCCTGTAAAGAAAATAAATCACAGAATACAAAATAGAAAAAGGCAATAAAGTAATGCAAAATGCAACAAATAAAAAGCAAACTAACCTTTCCCTTACAGCAAACTGTAGCAGAGTCTGGGTGAGCCTTTCCAGCAAAGCTAATGTTTTACTTTACCCTGCATAAATGTGTTCATATATGCAGGTTCCCAGCTTCCACTTAACCTTGTCTACATAAAAAGCTGCAGCATTCTGCTGCGTACAACACACAGGCAGAACTACATGTGAAAATGCCAGTTAGGGAATAGGTTTTGTCACTGGACTGTTACAGTTAAGCCCATTAACTAAGAAACTAAAACAGATGTAAGACTTACACCTGAATACAATAAATATGATTTAATATTTCTTCTAATAATTCCCATCTAAAATTTATTATATCTATGCATACCTCTCAATCTCTTAGAGCAAGAAATCTGGACAAAGTCTAAAATAATGTGTGTAGGGGGGCAAAAGCCCCAAAATAGGGACATATTTTAAGTACTGCTATTTAAGCATAGAAAGTTGCTAGAATAACATAATCTATGTTAGCATGCATTTTCTGAAGGATATGAAGTGTGAAACTCAAATGCATGTCATTATTTAGTGACTTCAGTCCTCTGTGATTTGCTGAAAAAACACAAATTTTATGAGGATCAGACCAAAAATATGAAGCAAAAGTCTGGACATTCTGTGGAAATCTCAACAGTTGAATGGTATGCCTCTATTCATTCTATATTGGAATAGCTAACCAGTCTTCATTAAATAGACGGGTTCCTATCACGAAATCGAACAGGCTGAAGAGCGAATGGCTTTAACATCGGAAATGCTGTTCATCTATGTGTTTTTTGTAAGATCGAGGTACAGTGAATATTGGAAAATTTGCCCTTTCCTCACTGTATTGCGATCTTGGAGTTGGCATATATAATTAGTGGGGGGGGGGGGCAGCCCCCGTAAGAGTGACTTTGAGGTACAGCATTTTCGATGTTTCGCTGTCTGGTCTTTTCGATCTCATAATACAGATGCTAAATAGACGACTACAGCTATGGCTCTTGCCTATCTGTCTGTCTATATATCTATCTGGCTACTCACTCTTTCACATAATGGTGACAGTATAGCTATTTAAAAAGCTATTACCAAGAACTGGAGATTTGTTTAGTATTTCCAGTCATTTTTAATATATTGGGTTTGAAGCCAAGATTTGTTAATAGAGCAAGAAACTTTAGAAGTATGTTTAAGAAGGGTGAAGTCATAATTAAGAAGTGTAACAGGAATGGTATTATCATGATATCACATTTGGAAAAAATAAAAATCTAAAATACTCTTCCCAAATATGCAACTCCCTCATTAATCACTTTGTCACATGATGCTTTGCATTCCAAATTCCCTGTTAGCATTCGTACCATAGAGAGTGAATGAGCAGAAGATAATCTGCTGTGCCATAGCCTTGACCCACTCAACACACACACACACACACACACACACACACACACACACACACACACACACACACACACACACACACACACACACACACTGTCTTTCTCTCTCATTCTTCAGAACTACTGCTAAACAACTATCTGTTATGCTGCCCCTTCTTAAACGTCTGTCCCCCTTTTCATCACTTCTTAGTTGTTTAGCTGTTTAAAATCCCAGGACTCACATTAATAAGTCCTAAAAGGAGGAGCCTGTACTCACTTGAATCAGGCAGTGTACTGAACCAGCTATTAAGCTGATAATTTTTACTTTGTGTGCTCTCCTTTAAGGTAAATACTCTGATCAGCTGATAAACCCCCCAAAAATTACACCTGTTTCAGAAAAATTGGCCAAGTGATACAGGATAATATGGCCAAAGAAATGAAGTGACTAACTTTGTATCTCATTTCTGTTAATTTTATGACAAGATAAGGGGTACAAGAAAAAAATCTAACCATGTGCATTAAGTTGACATGTTCTGAGCAACTGACTTCTTACGTATAGTAAAGTAAACCGCATCTAGATAGGGATGTATTTTAAGTTACGATTTGTACTTGTATATCATTCATTACCTAAGTCATATGTATTAGAACAAAATGTGTCGTGATAAGTTCATCTGTCTTCAGTGACTTTGTCCTATATGAGTGGTGGCATGTTATGATATCACAACAGAGAATTATGATTTTATTTGGGTAGTAAATTGGATAGGTAATGAACTCAGATGCACCACAGTGGAAGTACACTGAATTTTATGCATGTTAGTTTAATCTTAATTATCAGGGGAGGTATACTATGGAATTCTTATGAAATGCAGATGTAATTATATCTAATGATTACTTGGTTAATTTTTAGTATATTGAACCACCATTAAATGAAATATTTGACGAATCAGGTGATGTTGCCTGACCTGATGTCTCTGCTGCCAATGCCTGTTACATAAATTAACACTCTGTTGTGCATTATGATGTCAATTTAAAATCCTTAGTGAAAAAAGTCTTCAGTTTTTCTTACGTGCATTGGTTTTCATCATAGTCAGTGGCATTCATTATTATATAAAGAACTGAGATTCCATGGCTTTAACTTTCCTTTTGCAGTGTTATGAATTTGTTTGTGTTATGCCTGTTCTCTGAAACAGCACAGTAGTACTGCAGTTAGTTGTCCAGCTGAATTCTAGGCAGAGATTATTTATTTATTGTATAGCCTGTGCATCCTCCCTGTTGCTGCATGTGATTTTGCTGGATGATGTAGTTTCCTCCTACATACCAATAATGTGCATATGCTACATTGACAATTCTTCAAATTTTCCATATATGTGCATGCTGAGTGAGTCTGTGTATACATCCTGGGAATGACAGGAGGCTGAGTCTGTGCATACTTCCTGGGAAGGATGGGAGAGTGAGTCTGTGTATGCATCCTGGGAAGGATGGGGAAGTGAGTTTATGTATACATCCTGGGAAGGACAGGAGGGTGAGGCTGTGTATACATCCTGGGAAGGACAGATGGGTGAGTTTGTGTATACATCCTGGAATGAATGGGAGAGAAAGTTTGTGTATACATCCTGGGAAGCATGGGAGAGTGAGTCTGTGTGTGCATCTTGGAAAGGACAGGAGGGTGAGTTTGTGTATATGTACCGGGATGAATGAAAGAGCAAATTTGTGTATACATCCTGGGATGGATGGGAGAGCGAGTTTGTGTATACATCCTGGGATGGATGGGAGAGCGAGTTTGTGTATACATCCTGGGATGGATGGGAAGGAGGTCCAGCAGAAGTTTCTTTGCCTTGTACTCATTGAGTGTTGTGATGGGCTTTAGTTTCTCATGTGACACCAGGATGGATAAAGAGAATAACTGGAGAATAAAATTAGTAGTTTTAATTAAATGAGCAAAGGTCTGTATAAAAGATGTACATGCTCAAGCTGAATAATTTTATCAAGAAGCTAAACTGTCTCTGTAAGCCAGTCAAATGACCTTGTTCATCTTCTTCTAATTAAGTAGAACAAGTTAAGTTGCTTACATATGAAATGAGTAGCAGACAACTGAATTATTTGTTTTATATTACCAGGGTTGGTTTAGTCCTGGGCAGGTATTCGTCCTTGATGAATACTGTGCGCGATATGGAGTTCGAGGCTGCCACAGACATCTTTGCTACCTTGGAGATTTACTTGAACGAGCAGAAAATGGAGCGATGGTTGACCCCACCTTATTGCACTACAGCTTTGCATTTTGTGCTTCACATGTTCATGGTAACAGGTAACCTAGTCACACATATTCCTTCTTACTGCTAATGATCTCATCTTTCTTCATTTGCAGGTGCATTAAGTCTAATTTATACAATGCATTGAATCACATTCATTGGGTTGGATTTTATACCTGGTAGACTTGGTTCTTTGATCCTGTATCATTACATATACATAAAAAAGAACATACCATCTAATTGTTGGTATATATTGTTATCTACTGCAGATGGTAATTCTTGGCCCTAAGATCTGATTGCTCCATATAAATTTGTTTGAGGATCTTACATTGAATACATTCAAAGTCCAAATAAGAATGAAATGTTTGGGAATATTTTGGACAGTTGGTATTTTCCAGGAAATGTACACTGTACTGATGGTCAAAATTTGAAAGAATGATTTATGCATCAAATCACTTGGTTAGATATTCTTCAAGCCAGGAACAATCAGTGTCTTTTTGTACAGACATATTTCCTAGAATGACACACATTATCTTGCTTCCTAAGATTTAAGCCACAATTTTGCCCAAATTGCTTTATTTTTTTTCTGTTTTTTTTTCATGTTTTGCCATAAATGCCACTAAATATATTGAATTTCACATTCTTAATTGTTTGATTCCATTTTTGCATTAAAACTTAATTGTGCTGCATGCATAATATGGTATTGTGAAATTCATTACCTTGTTTCTACAGCTGTAGAACTGAAATGCATGGTATTATATGATGTGTATCTCTAATTTCTCTTGTGTTAATGCATGTTTCCCTCTGTTTCATTGCTTTTCTTTTGTTTTATTTTTCCAATCTTTGCTTCTGTTTTTCTTTTACTTTGTGGCTGCCTTTGCACTATATAATAAATTCATGCCATCCACTTCCAAAAGTCAACAAATGCCACAGTTGCTTACTGGGTTACAGCAAAGTACAGAAGTTGAAGGGGATAAAATGACCAGTCCCTTAGGTAATGAACCTGAAAGTAACATAAAAAGGGATTCTAAAAGAGATTCTAAAAAAAGAAAGGATTCCAGATCTCAACCAAATTCTGAACTTAAAAGGTAAGAATCAGAAAAGCACAAACTGAGTTGTGATTTAACAATGTAGATGCTCTTAATATGTTTCATAACACAGTGACTTACTCTAATCAGAAAACATTTATTTAGTTGACAGCAAATGCACACCTGCTAGTTCAGTTTAAATGAGTTCTTTCTACCTATAGTGATCACTTATGAAATATGTAGTAACAATGACCTAGACCGTCTGCCTTTTAGGTACCTACCCTTGCAGCTGTTATCAGCATACCTTAAGTGTTACTAAGGCTCTAATATACATATTTATTATGGTAACATGTTTCTTTGACTTCAACAATTTGAAACTGAAAGTATAAACACGGCTAAGTCTTCTGCAATATAGATTTTTTAAATATATAAAATATTTCTAAAGTTGTATTGCAGTTGTATGAAACTTAATAGTAGTGGTATGCCTTTTCCCAAGGAACTGTAAAACATTTATATGATAGTTGACATCACTGAGTGATGTAGTATGGTATGGCACTTTGAGTACTTTAATGGGATGCACTGTTTGTGATGACATCATGATTCATAAATTATTATGTAAAGTATCATATAAAGTCTGCAAGGTGAAACCAATAAAAAATATGTTTTTACTGGAGTTTTAAACATGAATGTTAATATAATGTCAAGATTTAAGGAAATGGGAATGAATAGGAAAGAGACTCTGTGTATGCATCCCAGGAAAGATGGGAGAGTGAGTTTGTGTATGCATCTCAGGATGGGCGGGAGACTGAGTCTGTGTATGCATCCCAGGAAAGATGGGAGAGTGAGTCCGGGTATGCATCTCAGGATGGGTGGGAGACTGAGTCTGTGTATGCATCCCAGGAAAGATGGGAGAGTGAGTCCGGGTATGCATCCCAGGAAAGATGGGAGAGTGAGTCCGGGTATGCATCCCAGGAAAGATGGGAGAGTGAGTCCGGGTATGCATCTCAGGATGGGCGGGAGACTGAGTCTGTGTATGCATCCCAGGAAAGATGGGAGAGTGAGTCCGGGTATGCATCTCAGGATGGGCGGGAGACTGAGTCTGTGTATGCATCCCAGGAAAGATGGGAGAGTGAGTTTGTGTATGCATCCCAATAAAGATGGGAGAGTGAGTCCGGCTATGCATCTCAGGATGGGCGTGAAACTGAGTCTGTGTATGCATCCCAGGAAAGATGGGAGAGTGAGTCTGTGTATGCATCCCAATAAAGACGGGAGAGTGAGTCCAGGTATGCATCTCAGGATGGGCGGGAGACTGAGTCTGTGTATGCATCCCAGGAAAGATGGGAGATTGAGTCTGTGTATTCATCTCAGGAAGGATGGGTGAGTGAGTCTGTGTATGCATCCCAGGAAAGATGGGAGAGTTAGCCTGTGTATGTATCCCAGGACAGACAGGAGAGTGAGTCTGCGTATGCATCCCAGGAAGGGCAGGAGAGTGAGTCTGTGTATGTATCTCAGGAAGGGTGGGAGAGTGAGTCTGTGTATGCATCCTAGGAAAGTTGGGAGAGTGAGTTTGTGTATGCATTACAGGAAGGATGGGAAAGTGAGTCTGTGTATGCATCTCAGGAAGGGTGAGAGAGTGAGTCTGTGTATGCATCCCAGGATGGACTGGAGAGTGAGAGAGTGAGTCTGTGTATGCATCCCAGGATGGACTGGAGAGTGAGAGAGCGAGTCTGTGTATGCATCCTAGGAAGGGTGCAAAAGTGAGTCTGTGTATGCATGCCAGGATGGACAGGAGAGTGAGTCTGTGTATGTATTCCAGGATGGACAGGGGAGTGAGTCTGTGTATGCATCCCAGGAAGGATGCGAGAGTGAGTCTGTGTATGTATCTTAGGAAGGATGGGAGAATGAGTCTGTGTATGCATCCTAGGAAGGGTGCAAGAGTGAGTCTGTGTATGCATCCCAGGATGGACAGGAGAGTGAGTTTGTGTACGTATCCCAGGATGGACGGGGGAGTGAGTCTGTGTATGCATGACAGGAAGGATGTGAGAGTGAGTCTGTGTATGTATAACAGGAAGGATGTGAGAGTGAGCCTGTGTATGCATCCCAGGAAGGGTGGGAGAGTGAGTCTGTGTATGTGTCCCTGGAAGGAAGGGAGAGTGAGTCTGCGTATGCATCCCAGGAAGGGTGGGAGAGTGAGTCTGTGTATGTGTCCCAGGAAGGAAGGGAGAGTGAGTCTGTGTATGCATCCCAGGAAAGGTGGGAAAGTGAGTCTGTATATGTGTCCCAGGAAGGAAAGGAGAGTGAGTCTGTGTATCTGTCCCAGGAAGGGTGGGAGAGTGAACCTGTGTATGTGTCCCAGGAAAGAAGGGAGAGTGAGTTTGTGTATGTGCCCCAGGAAGGATGCGAGAGTGAGTCTGTGTATGTGTCCCAGGAAGGATGCGAGAATGAGTCTATGTATGCATCCTTGGAAGGATGTGAGAGTGAGTCTGTGTATGCATCCCAGGAAGGGTGTGCGAGTGAGTATGTTTATGTATCCCAGGAGGTGTGTGAGAATGAATCTGTGTATATATCTTGGGAAGGATGGGAAGCAGGTCTAGGAGAAGTTTCTCTGCCTTGAACCCATTGAGTGTGGTGATAAGCTTTGGTTTCCCAAGTGACACCAAGTAGAAATGGCAAAGAAAACTATGGACATTTCCATTCTAATCTTGTTGGGAGTAGACTAATGCATGATGGTCCTAAGAGTAAGCAATGAATGCTGCAAGGCCACTGTACCATTTCTTCTAGCACAAGCGTTTCACATACGGGCCTTAATTTTAAACCTAAAGTGTGCAACTGCTTTCATTGTATAAAAATAAAAAGCCATAAATGAATGATTTCATTTTTACAGAACTGAGCTGGAAATTTAATAATTTCTTAATTGTGTGCCATTTTTAATGTAACTTGTATATTGGGGATGGATGCAGGATATACTCCCTGAGTATAGCCTCTGGTATGCCTGCAGCAGTTTTTCCTTGGGTTTTTATCAATTTGCACAAAAACTGTTTTATGGTCTAAAGCATAAGCTGTAAGTTTCCAGTCTTATTTTACTGTTGAATATTTTAATAAACCTCAGGTCTTCATATTGCATTAGGTCTAAGAAATTTGCCCTACTATATACGGTATCATTAGGACCACCTCGTTCAATAGTCACTCACTTAGGAATGATGACATGCACTTCAGTTGTTTTATATTATGAAGCCCCATTTATACAATTTCACTGATTTACATAACTATTAAAGCCTAGCTCAACAGTGCATCCTCCTTTTTTCTCCAACATTTCTTCTTTCAGTTTGTGCACGTCTAGCTTTGCTACAGTGTAATAATTATTCAAGCAATCTGTCACATTCCCAAGGCATCCCTATCATATTTAATTTACTCACTTTGCCCTTTCATAGACATTCTCTATAGTTGGATCAATCATTATCATAAGTTGCAGTCCAAAAACTTGCCTGTTGCCATCTTTCCCCATCTCTCTTAGTGTAAGTTAAAGACTTTAATAGTTCTGAAAACAATGAAAATCTAACCGCAGTTCCTGAGAAATGACAGTGAACCTTGACCCCCCCACACACACACACACACTGAGGGTGTGCTGCACCTCTACACCTCACTACAAGATTGCTTTACCTTGTAGAAGAATTAATTATACAAGTTACAGCAATATTTGCCTAATGTACATTTCCCTAATCACATTTAAATGTTAGCACTTCAGAGTGTCACACTTACTGATCCTCATCATATAACAGGAACCATACCTCTCAACTGTCCAGATTTTCACAGAATGCCCAGATTTTTGCCTTATATCTTTGGCCCGTTCCTCATAACATTTGTGATTTTCTGGATTTTTGTGGTGAACCATTAAAGAGTGACAGGCATTTGAGTTTCAGACTTCATATCATTCAGAAAATGCCTGGTGGGGGGAGTGGCAAAGATGGTGTCAGGTTAACAGGACTTCTTATTTGCTCTCCTATCTTAAACATATTTCTGACAGGAATTTTCAACTACCTAAGAATCTAGATTTTCCTTTTGCGTTCTTCTTCATCCACCAAGAACCCTTGAAGGATATATTCATTTTTTTTAAACTGTTCTGTATCAAATTCCTGTCATTTACAAGCAAACAAGACTCTGAGAGTTCTTCAGTATGAACTACTCTAAGAATAATTCTCAAGATTTGTCTTTCAAGAAAGAATTACAGTGCTTACTTACTAGTATACATTATTTATCGATAAATAGATAAAATGGACAACAAGTAAGACACCATTAATGAAGTGTGTAAAAATCAGATGAATCAACTAAAGGAGATTGCCTTACTTCAGAAAATCCAGATATCCGACATCAAGAAATCTTTAAATGATATAGAGGGAAGAGTTACTGAAGAGGAACAACAAGTAGAATTTCTTTTAAAACAAAATACTTCCTTGCTACAGAAAATTGATGATCTACAAAATAGATTTTGGAGAAATAATCTTCATATTTATGGTCTGACAGAGAAAAATGAAGGTGACAACATAGGAAATGTCCTTACTACCTGGATTCCTGACATTCTGAATTTACCTGATCGCTTTCATTTGGAATAGAGAGAGCACACAGGTCCTTAGCATCTCCCATGTCTTCCACCAAACCAAACTATAAACCAAGATCTGACATAGTAAGATTTTTCTCTTTACAAGACAAAAAACTTGTTTTAAAGACAGCATGGTAAAATTCTCCTGTCAAATACAAGAACCACATAATAAGATTTGAAAATGGTTATTCCTCTACAGTTATTTCAAGAAGAAAAGAGTTCATCCCTGTAAAAAAGGAGTTAAAAAAGAAACAAAACTCATCTGTTATTTCCAGCCAGACTTAAAGCTTTTCCTCCTGATGGAATTGAGATATTTGACACATTAAAATCAATTATTTCTTTTCTGACTTTTAGCAACATCTTAGAACAATCAGAAGGTATGGACTGGAGCTCTACTTCAGTGAAGTGACAGGTTGAGAATGATTGGAAAATTGCTAAAGCCAAAAAAAAAGATGAAATGAAAAAAAAGACAAATAAGCCTTTTGTTTTTACTTCTGCCACCTAAATTTTATATAAATGAATTATATTTTGCTATACTAATTTCTACTAAGAAGGAAGATCAGTTTGCTATCTCACACTGACATATTTCACTTTTGTGGAGTGCATATTTAAGGTATAAACAAGGTGATAAATAATTTATTTTTATTTTTATTTATATTTGTCTTTATATGCAGTTTTCAGTTTTTATAATATAACTTTTAGATCTTATCAGTAGTTTTATTAATTTGATTTATATTGTTTCTTTAAAAGAGAGAGGAAAAGGAAAGAAAGGAAAAAATAATTAATAATGCTATTTTTATTAGTACTACTGCCTTTCAGTAAGATAGCTTGACAAGAGTGATCATTTTTATAGGAGCTCTTTAATCATAATCAAAATCTTTCAGTATATTTCTTAAAACTCTATCTTATGTAACAAGTAGATGTATACCTAGCACCAGTTATTTTTAAAAGCTCTATAGTTGATTTGATGTTTGGCATTCATTATTACTGTTGCTGTATATTTTTACATATTTGCTTTTATACTGCTTCCGTTTCATGTTTGGACATTTTTTGGCATTTATTTTGCTTTGCTTTGATATACTTATGGGAATGTACTCTCATATTTAATTATGCTTGTGTAAAAAAGGTAATTCTTTGACTTGAAACTCTTGCATATCAAAGCCGTTGTTCTCTTTCTCTGCTTGCGATACACTTTAAGTAATAAAATAAGTTACATCTCTTCTCGCTGAGATCACGAGCAGAGATAATTCATTCAGTCATGTTCCACTTTTTTTTTTAATACTTTAAGCAGCATTTTTTAATTTAGCCTTGTGAATGTACGTATCCTTGTCAGATAACAGTATGTCTATGTGATTATTAAGGGTAATTTCTGAGCCACTCCTGCATTCTACCATTTTAGATAGTTAAAAATTAGATTAATGTAATCTCAAAAGGCATTGAGCCCTTAAAATAGATTAATTTTATATTGAAAAGATTCATCTGATTCATTGCTTTTGAGTTTTTAACACAATTTAATACCTCATACTTAGTTCTTAGTGGAGGTGGCATGTCTGTAATGATTAGTAAGAGAAGTGGGCGTGGAAATGACTGATGCTTGACAGCCAACCAATTTTTAGAGTGACTTGCTTATTATGCTCTTGTCACTTGTTTCTGCATACACTTGAATAGTAACTGATTCTAGGTAACAATGATTAAATAGAACAAACAGGGGAACAACAGAAAAGGAGGAAAGAAGAGGGCAAATAAAAAGAAAAAAGAAACTTAGTAATGACTATTGGTATATCATCATCAGATGTAATATAAAACACATATGCCCATTCCATTGAATATACTAATGACTAATTTTGAATTTTTATTATACTATATGGCTTTTTTTTCTTTTGATGTTATTTTAAAGAGTTTATCACTTAGCTAAAGGGATCACTAATAACAATAAAGTGCATTGTAAAATTTCACTCATTTTCATTATGATTTCTACTGACTTACCACAACTGAATAGTTTAATATATAAAGTGACAGGTACTTTATTGCATAAGTCTTTAATGAGTGAATGTCATTATAGCTTCCTAACACTGGAAATCATATTTGTTTAATATGGAAAATTGCCCACTGTTGCTTTTAAATTGTTATATGGCACCTTAAATGTAAGTACTAGTGCTTATTTACTAGTGTATAATTCCCTTAGCAGTTACACTAAATATGGAGCACTCCTAAATAAATAAGAGCTCCCCCACTTGTTTATTCTATACGTGAACAATTAAATAACTTCTTTAAACTTATATCCTTGATATTTTAATTTGAGATATACATTATGTTTATATGTTTGTTTATTGTCATAGCTTAATTAATATTTCATTTCATCATTAATTTAATGATGTTTTACTTCTGGTTCTCATGAGGGTGCTTTAATGTTTATATTCCATAAGATCCTTATGGGTTAAATTATATTTTTCTGCCTTGTTGTTAAATATAAATAAGATGATTTTTTTTTCCTTTTTACTTACTTGTGCAGTTAAAAATCTAGGCAGATTTGTTATATATTTTTATATAGCAATCCAACTGATTTGAGTATACATATTTGTTCTCATATTAAACTTTTTAAAATTTTTATTTAATTCCAAAAGCTTATGTTGCCATGTTATAATTATAACTCAAGCATTTATAAAAACTACTGTACTATTTTTAGTATAGAGTCAATATTTTAGATGGTTAGAGCAAAGAACTGGTCTTGTGACTGAGCTAGAATGTACACTTGAATGGTAACACTATTCAAGTGTGAGGGTTTTGTACCTCAAGTTGGGTTTAGTTTGCTATTTTATTTTGATGTTAATGGTCTTCGATTTTAATATTTGATTACAGGTGTCCAAGATTACTATCTTTAAAATACTAGAAGATAAGTATAATTGTTTTTTTTCTTTTTCAATATATCAATTTTCGTATTTCTTGAAACAATATTTCATGTATGTATATATATATATATATATATATATATATATAGAGAGAGAGAGAGAGAGAGCTAAATGCGATTTTAATCAGAATATATGTAATAAATGTATCTCCATTAATGTTAGTAGTCTAAATAACAATTGTAAGAGGGGAAGTCTTTTTAAATATCTAAACTTATTTTATGCTCAAGTTGTTTTTCTTCAGGAAATGCATTAATTACAGGGGGATATAGACAGACTTAACTCAAACACCTATTCGGTCTTAGTAAGTTCTCATCATAATAAAAAAGAGGGGTAGCAATTTTGTGGAGAAAATCTGCTTTGATGCCTAAAATTATAAACATTTATCATGATAATTCTGGAGTGTTATGTTTAATATCCCTCAAAATAAATCTAAACTTTACACATTAATTAACTTATACTGGTTTCCTGGGTTAGGAGTCAAAATAATCAAACATCATTTTAAAGATATTATACAATACTCCAAGGGGGAAATAATACTTGCAGGAGATTTTAATTGTATTTTATTAGATGAGGATACTGATGCAATGAATACACACAGAAAATCAGCCATATCAAAAGCATTATTAGACTTTATCAATACTATTAATATTATGGACCGTAATGATTTTTCTGACCCTAATTATTTTTTTTTTACATATTATACCCACGGTGGTGCTGCTGCGGTAGTGTTGTCACCTCACAGTAAGACACTGTCCGGTTTGATTCTCAGCTAGAGCATCTTCTGCATGGAGACGTGCATGAATGGGCATACCTTTGTTGAAGGTTGTGCATCAGGGCTGGTAACTCGGCACATAAAAATCAACTACCAATCATTAGCAGACTGGAGTTCCGCTGTGGCGACCCCTAACCAGGAAAAGCCGAAAAGACACAATGACAGCAACAACAACATTCTCATTGCCATGGTACTCATTCAAGAATAGATAAGATTTATATTTCTAGAAACACTTCTTCTAAAATTGATAGATTTAAGGTAGTTGCATGACCCTTTTCTGATCATAATGCAGTCACATTTGATTTAATAATGAATCCCAAACAATGTCTAAACATTACAAGAATCCCAGCTTATATAACTAAATTAAAAGTCTTCAAGGAATATTATTTTAAGGAAATTCAAACGTTTTTGAAAATAAATCATACTGTTGATATTTCAGAAATATTTGTGTGGGATTCATTGAAGTCTTACTTGTATGGTAGAATATTAGCTTGATTTATAAATAAGAAAAACATTGGGATAAAGAACTTCAAGATTTACAACTGAAATTGGATAAATTAAAGCTAGATATACAAAAAGGAGACACTAGTTTGCAAAGGAAATATGATGAGATAAACGTTATTTACAGATACTACATCATAAAACTATGATTAGCTTAGAAAAAAAGAAAAAAAATTTACTCCATGAAACTCCTAAATCAAAGATGAATAGCAAATAGAACAAAAAGGTTATACATTCCAATCAGATTAAAGAATTATATCTCCCTGGTACCAAGAAAAAAGTCTATGATTTAGAAAGGATTTTAGAATATTTTAGGAAACAATTTACCTTATTTAATAGTAACTTTATAGAAAATCAACCGGAAATTGTAGTAAAATCCTTTAAAATTTCATCAAAAATAAACAGAAGAACATATAAAGTTGATCAATAAATCAATTACATTATCAGATATTAATTCAAAAATAATAAATTAAAATTAAATAAAGCACCTGAAACTGATAATATTATCCCCGAAATGTACAAGTTATTACCCAGAGAAGCTTTAAATTAACTTTTAAAAGTTTATAATTTAATTAAAGAAAATAATAATAGCCCTTCTTCTTGAAAATATACCCTGATACATCCAATTTTAAAATCAGACAAAGATCCTAAAAAGTGCTCCTCTTATAGATCAATATCACTACTAAGCATTGACTATAAAATGTTTATGACCACATATGCTAATACAATTAAACATTTGATAGGTTCATAGGACGATACTAGGCTTTAGGCCCAGAGGCCCATATCAGCCTAGCCAAGAATTTAACCCATGTTCTCACAAAGCCAGCACCTGTTTTCTCTGTCCAGCAGGGACATAGGTGGAATCCCAGAGGTATATTTTTTGTTTCTCATCCAGTCATCCAGGTTCCTCTTAAAGAGGGCTAGTGAGGTACTCTGCTAGACATGGAGAGGAAGTCTATTCCACAGATGGGGAGTCATTGGGACACAAATCAAACCTGCCAACAAGTTCTATTAATGTCACAGACTAGGTTGAGACCTTGCGTGTGGGTTGCGCGAGTGGAGTTTGACTTATAGATATGCAGCAATTCCATGAAGGCTGAGTCTAAGACGGCTTTGTATGCCAGACACAGGTCACCTCTGAGCAGTCTGTATGAGACCGAGTAGAGGTACAGGGCTTTTAGCCCATCTGTATAGGATAGGTGTTTGAGACCCTGGATTTTCATGGTCAGGAACTTCTGTGGTCTCTCCTTCTGCTGCATGTGCCTTGTATTTGATAATGGGTCTGATAAGGTAGGAGTGCAAGGATGTTATGACCTCCTTGTTCCTGGATGAAATACCCTTAATTATGAGGTGGGCCATGTATAAAGCCTTCCATACAATGGAGGCAGCATGGTGGTCAAAAATCAGGTTGCTATTAACCTGGGTGCCCAAGTCCCTCACAACTGATTGTGTGCTTAGTACATTATTATTAATGTGATAATTAATGGGGACACAATTTTCTCCAAAGGGGATAATGGTACATTTCTTGCCATTTAGTTTGAGGCCATGCTTCTGGCACCAGTCATTAGTTTGGTTAAGGCCCTCTTGGAGGATGTTCACATCACTACAGGAATTTATGACAGTGCCCAACTTGCAGTAATCTGCAAACTTGGTCAGCCACAGACCATTAGTTTTGGCTTGAACCTCAGAAAAGTATATCCCAAACTGTAGAGGCCCCAAGATCGATCCTTTGGGTACACCACTTCTTACAGGTTTACTACTAGAGGTGGGTTCCCCTATTTTGACTGAGTAGGTTCTATCAGTGAGCCAGTTAGCTACCCATCTGGTAACATATGGGTTGATGCCTAGCTGGCAGAGTTTATCTATAATACTTGAGTGGGGAATAGTGTTGAAGGCTTTGGCTAGGTCAAGGTAGGTGCTGTGCACTGTTTTGCCCTCATCCATGGCTTTGGTGACTGTTTCAAAGAAGGCAACCAAGTTTAACAGGCATGATCTCCCTTTGACAAAACCAAACTGTGTGGGATCAAGCATTTGGAGGTTGCCAATGTCCTTGTTTATAAGGTCCATGATAATGCATTCCATGGCCTTGCAGATCAGGCTAGTTAGGCTGATGGGCCTATATTTGCCTCAGTTTGTGGATGCTCCACCTTTGTGCAGAGGGATGACAGTGGCTGTCCTCCATTCTGCTGGGGTGAAGCTGGTGCACAGGCTGTGGTTGAATAGGGTGCCTAGTGGTGTTGAGAGCTCTTGCCTGAGTTTATGTAGGACACAGCCATGGATGTTGTTGGGTTCCATGAGGCTGTATTTTTTGCCTTTGAGAGGGCATTAATAACCTGTTCCCTGTTGATGAGGAGAGGTAGGCAGGTGCTGGGGGTGTCCTGGTTTACTGATGGGGGTGAAGTTTTCACTGACCTTGACTGCCAGCATGTTGGCTATATCTATGGCATTGTTTTGTGTGTGGTAGTCTGCAGCACCAGTTCAGAGCAGATTTGGGAGTTACCTTTCAGAGTGCAGATGTATGTGAAGAAGGTCTTGTAATTGTCCTTAGTGGATGTGACCGATTCGGACTCTAAGTTAGCCTTAGAGGATTCCATCAGTGACCTTATTTGCTTGTTCAAATGAAGGAGAGAATGCTTCCACCTTGGCACCTGCTCCTTCTTGGTCCTGGACAGCAATTTCTTCCTTTTATTATTGAGTCTTTTTATTTCTGCTGTCCACCAGACAGGTTTACTCTTTCTTGAGGAAGATAGTTTGGTCCTGTCAGGTATTGCTGAGTCCATGCAGCTATATAGGTGCTCATATAGTTTTTTGGTGTAGGCTTGGACATTAGTGCTTGATTTAACTGAAGGGATGGTGGCTGTGAAGCTGATTACACCTGCTCTGAGGAGGTTGTAGTCACCTTTGGAAAAGTTTTTTGTTCAACCCTGGTAAGAGCGGGTCAGGGGAGATGGTGACTTTGAAAGTGATTGCTTCATGTTCGGAGCTTACTAAGGAGGATGACACTGTAGGGGTGCTACAGTGGCTAGTCATGTTGGTTAGTACCGGCTCCAGGATATTTTTGCCTCTTATGGGGGTGTTGACCAGCTGATGCAGTCCATTGGCATTGATGAAGTCGAGGAATCTCTGAGCATTCATGTATGAGCTAGAATAGGTCTTCCACTCTATGGTTGGGTAGTTAAAGTTGCCCAGGATCAGGGTAAAGGGTTGAATCTTGATGGATTCAAGTAAGCCCAGATAGGTGGAGTGGGCTTCCTGAGTCATGGTTGGTGGTCTATAGCTAGCTATGATTTGAATAGGTGTTTTCTCAATAGTTAACTACACCTGGAGTGTCTTCTGTGAGTTATACTGTTTGACCAGCCCGGAAGTGTGTATGTCTTTAATAAAAATTGAAATTTCACCTCCATTGGCTTTGTAGCCCTCAGTTTGGGGTCTGAAAGTATGGTAGGACAAGTAACCTGGTAAGGCTGGAGTGCTCTCCATAGCTTTGAACAAGGTTTCAGTGACTGCACAAATGTCAGAATCTTCCAGGGTAAGGAATGTTTGCAATGAGTACAGTTTCATGTTAAGACTCCTAGTGTTTAGCAGCATGACCTTTAAATTTCATTTAGAAGAATTTTTCACATTGGTAATTTTTTTCCTCATGACTTTGCCTAAAAAAGGCAGTATGTGGGGGAGGTAAAAAACTTTGCCAGAAGCCTGGAGCCCAGGAGAGACAGATGAAGGCCATCTCTGGCAAAGAATTGTGGTCTGTCAGTCATGTCCTACCAGGCTGTCAGGTCCTGGATCCCCTTGGAATGACACCAGAAACTAAGACAATTGTTAAAATCAATCATTTTCTGTTTGTACTGAGGCATTATTTTGGCTGACGGCAGGATGCTGCTTAAGGCTAGGGACATACCTACCTGGGACACATATTCAGTGAGCTCAATCATGTCTCTCTTCATATAGTCCAAAGAAGTATGTCTCAAGTCATTCACACCAACACAGACTATAATAGAGTCATAACAGTACCTATTGAGAGACTTGAGTGCGTGAGTGATATGGTGGATTCTAGCACCTGACAAACTACCGTGACTTTCCCCTTGTCTAGCCTTGGTGAGGGGCACAT
This sequence comes from Protopterus annectens, assembly GCF_019279795.1. Classification (NCBI taxonomy): domain Eukaryota; kingdom Metazoa; phylum Chordata; order Ceratodontiformes; family Protopteridae; genus Protopterus; species Protopterus annectens. Next base: position 867,181,068 of record NC_056739.1, on the reverse strand, counting down.
CTATGTGTCAAAATACAGACAACTTCTAACTTCCATGTATTTGAACCCTGGGTCTCTGACACATACAGTAGTAACTCTCCCCATTAAGCTACGTTTATCCCTTTATTAATTGATGAAGACAAAACTGGCTTTATAAAAGATAGGAATACATATGATAATATTAAAAGAATCCTAAATTAAATTGAGTATATTAATTGTAAACAATATGAAACGACTATAGTAAGTTTAGCTATAAATACTGCTTTTAATTCAGTTTGTTGTGATTATCTGTTTCAGACTCTGCATGAATATGGATTTTCACATGCATTTACCCAACTAAACACCTATATGAAAATTCCTTATCCTATATTAAGATGGGTCTTGTACTTCTGCATCAATTAAAAATTACCAACACTACAAAATGGGTTGCCCTTTATCCCCTTTGTTATTTTCTTTAGTCATTGAACCATTTGCAAATTGTGTAAGAATGAATTCAAACATTAATGGAATCAATTTTACAGACACTTTAGTGTCAAAGATTCAACTATTTGCTGATGACATTTACTAACATTGAATGATCATAATAGTTCTTTACAATCTTTATTGGGTGTTATAGAGCACTTCCAGAAAATTTCTGGGCTCAGTTTCAATGAAAATAAGACTAAGATTCTACTTATAAATTCTAATAAGAATAACCTAAATAAACAGCTTGCTAAATATATATATATATATATATATATACAGATAAAATTAAATACTTGGGTATCATCTTAACCAATGATTTAGTTGAAAATTTTAATGTTAATTTTAACAATATCCTAAATAAAATTAAACTTCTCATTGAGAAATAGAATAAGATCTTTTTTACAATGGAGGATATATAGTTTCTAATTAAAATGATAATTTTTCCAAAAATATTATATTATATTGAAGCCTTTTCATTACCTCCTCATAAACTGTATATTCATCAATTTAATAAACGTATACTAAATTTTTATGGCACCCCAAAAAAAAAAACAAAAATTGCATTAGATAATCATTTAAAAGATTGGAAGATAGGAGGAATTAACCTTACAGATTTTGATACGTATGTCTTATCTTCCATTTCCAAAACATTATCCCTATGGATAAACTTTTCATTTTTGGCAAGATAGAAACAATTTCAAGAACAAATATGGTTACAGTCAAATCCCTCTTTTATCTCTCAATATACAAATATTTTAAACAATAGACTGTATTGGATGGTGAAAGATTTTACTCTAAGTAACAAAAATAAACTCAGTCCCTCTAAATTTATATCTAAGATGTTATTTTCTTTTAAAATCTTTGTAAATAAAACCTCCATTATTAAGGATTGGTCTTTCCTATTGTTCCCAATTGCTTACACACAAAATATTTTAGACACTTTTAACACTAATAATATGTATATTCTCAATGGGAAAAATGTAATATTTTGGCATCAATTGATGGACTCAAGAAATATACTTAATTTGAAAGAACTTGTGAACAAATTTTATATAGATAATGAATTATGGTTAGTATTTCATGAAATAAGAAATCATTTTATAACTAAAATCAACCTTATGTGTACACCATACAGGGAAAACTCTCCTAAGTTAATACAATATTTAATTATAATGAGTACTCAAAATGTTCAAGGGAAAGGCCATCTTTCTAAATTGTATAAACTAATTAGAAACACAAAATCTTATTTTAAAGAAAATTATTGCAATTATTATAAAATCATAAATAATCAACCTCCTCCTAAAGATGACAAATACTCATCTTAATTTCTTCAATATGATCTACATTGTATTTACAATGGAAATTGTTCTCTTGTAAATATATTCATCAAATGTATTTTACTCCTCATAAAATGGAGTTAATATTTAGTCAAGAAATAGGATGTTGGAGATGTAAGCTAAAGGTGACTGCTAACTGGGAACATATGTTTTATAAGTGTAACGTACTTATATCTTTTTAAGGAAAAATTAATTATTTTTTGCAAACCATTTTAATGATAATGTCCAGTTGACCAAATCTTTGATTTTGATTAATGCCCCTACTCCTAAATATGCCCTAAATCTAAATATTCTTTACTTTGGATTCTATTAGCCATTACTCATAAAACCATTACTACTAACTGGAAAAGTGAGATTTCTCCCACCTTTATACAATTCAAGAACATCACTCTTAATGTCTTGTGAATGTAAACGTCTACAATCAAGACAAGAACTGAAATAATTACTTCCTATTACAATGCTTGGATGAAAGTTACAGATATACTTGGAAAAAATGACTGCAATTCCATTTGATTTAAAATTTTAAACTGTAAAATCAAAAGTATTTATCTTACTGGACACCCTTGTAAATAGTTTGATGTTTTCTAGGTTTCGGATGTTTTAGATTTTCTTTCCAAATGTTTGATTGATTTAATGTCTACATGTTTATTTCTGTTTGACAATATGTAATATGTTTATTTTTTCAAAAAAAAATTTTTCTTCAATAAAAATGTTTTGAGTAAGAAAATGTCTGGTAACAAAAGACCTTTTATTTCAGCAACTTTCTATGTTTATAAAAGCAATATTTAAAAAGTTTCCCTATTTTTGAGGCTTTGTTCCCCATTATTTTTTGTCTTGTCCGGATTTTGTTCTCTTAAGAGGTTGAGAGCTATGACAGGAACCCTTCCTAACTATATGTTCATCCTGGTATTCACATCATCTGCAGTATTAAGTGTGCACTGTTGTTTGGGCAACTTCCATTGTTGTGATAGGGCTGGAATTGTACAAATGTCTAACCTTCTCATACATCTAATCTGTAAGGTTAACCTGTGAAGACATAGTGGTTGTCAAGGGCATTAGAAATATGTTACATAAACATGACACATTATTGAATTACATTGAGCAAAATGCACACACACACACACACACACACACACACACACACACACACACGCACACACACACAAAATTACATCAAGGGAAAAACATTGGTACTTTTACACTGAATCATAATGTAATTCTAGTTAATTATTCCATGGTTTTCTCTTAACCTGTTAACATGTAAATGAGCTAGCCTGTTGTAGCCCACAATTTTTTCTACATCCATCTTCTTTGTGTATAATTAATGAGCTCTTCTTATTTCCTCACTGCTAGTTATGAAAATAATGAAATTGTAACTTTCTATTTATTATATTTCACAATGTAATCACCTTATAATGTTTAACAGTATTAATCGAAATTATAAAAATCATCATTTTGGCATCTTAAAATTTCTTACCATTCTTGAGACTAACAGTGTAAATTATATTATATGTTTATGGTTCTGAGTGCTGCCTCCTTAAATATAAATGTATTTATTATTTTTATTTGCTTTTTTTCTTTTTGCTTCTAATATATCATCAGTGTATGTTTTTTGTCAGTAAATCAATGCATATTCATTTTCTGTAAGGTTTTGAGTGACTGGAGCTTTAGCTAGATGTTCAAGTTCATAGTTTTTATTTTATAAAGTCAGTACAAATCACTGCTCATGGAATGCTGTTTTAAGTAATCAGCAGACTAAAATCAAGAAGCTGTGGTGACTGAGGAAATGTAAAATATCCATTAACAAAAGTGGATACTCTCAATGTAAACCATAAAGTATGAGTAACTGAATTAAAAAAAAATACTAGAGCAGTAGAAATATGTCTATTATCAAACGACCAGCAAACCAGTAAACCAAAAAGATGAACGAAAACAACTTGGCAATAGATCCAAAGTAAATTTATTCAAAACACCTTAGTGCCTCAGCCAGCACAGCCTTCAGGAAGTATAATGCATGTAAAAATACATTCCCCTTAAATACACTGCCCAATAAAACAATAAAGCAGTGAGGCAATCAAGCCTCAATTAAATTAAATATCTCAGATTAATTTCGCCATTAAGTCCATTGAGTGCCAAAGTATTATACTTTAGAATAAGAATAGCGTCTTTAAAAAGCAATCTATATTTTAACATAGCAGCATCACCCAACTTACTAAAAACCTTTTCTAAAATAGTTGCTTGCAGTAATTTATAATCACCATTATGACAGTCCTTAAAATAAACAGCCACAGAGCTTTCTATTTTTTTGTTTTTTATATCTCTAATATGATCTTGTAGTCTAGTTCTGAACATCCTTTTGCTTTCACCTATATATATATATATATATATATATATATATATATATATATATATATATATATATATATATATCAAATTACAGGGACATCAAAGAACACAACTAATGCCTTCAGTGGTACAAGAAAAAGACCCCATCAAGTCAAATACTTTATTATTAATTCTATTAAAACCTGTTACCACAAAATCGCAAACATTACGGCTCCCACAAGGAAATGTACTTTTAGGCCTTAAACCAGAAGACAGATTTTCTTCAGGCAAAATAAAGTAAGATTTGACCAACCTATCACTCAAGCTTTGTCCTTTTTTATAGGAAATAAGATTTTTCACAATATCTTACCCAATTTTTCATCCTTTGTTAGAAATTTCCAAAAATATTTAATCTGTTTAGATATCTCACAACTTAAAATATTATAAATCATTACATAATACATTTTGTTAGAAACCTCCATTATTGTATTGTTTGACTTATTAATATTTACATATTTAAATACACACTTTCCCTCCAAAATGTATCTAAGGCATTCTGGATGGCAGTTATATCATAACCTCTATTGATAAACATCAGAGAGGTTTGGAAAATCTTTTTACCTAAATCTGCATTGTTATTACAAATCCTATGTAAATGTAAAAGTTCACCATAAGGTAAAGAGTATAATAGATGAGGAGGATGGCAGTTAGTGCCATGTAAAAATTGTCCTCCATCATAAAATTTTCTGTATATTGAGGTACGTACATGTCCAGTATCTAAACCTACAAGATGAACATCAAGAAAATTGATCTCCTTTCCAAATTGTAATCCATCAAATGTTAAATTATAAATATTGTCATGTAAATCCCTGACAAAGTCATCAAGTTCATGTATGCCATTCTGACATATAAAGATTAAATCGCCAATGTATCTATAGTAATGTAAAACATATGTTTTTAAAAAAAATTATGTTTATAAATATAGTCCCTTTCAAACATGGCCATGAACAGATTTGCATATGTTGGGGCAAAAGGTGCCCCCATAGCTGTTCCCTGTAATTGATAGTAAATTTGGTTATTAAAGGAGAAATATTTGTTCATCAAACAAAATTCCAATAACTCCACAATATAGTTAGATAAAGGACCTTCATCCAAGAAGTTATATAGTGCCTTAATACCATATGTGCGTCTAATGTTTGTATATAAACTAGTGACAATCAGTGTCACCCAATACATATTATAATTCCAACAAACTGTTGCAATTTTATTCAAAAAATCAAACGTGTCTTTTATATATGATTCTAACTTATATACATATGGTAACAAGAAATTGTGTAAAACAATTCCTATATTGTGTAAAAAATAATTGGTCACAGCTACTATAGGTCTTCCAGGAGAGTTGTGAAGATCTTTATGCAATTTTGGCAAATAATAAATTGTTGCCATTGCACAACCCTCTATGTTAAATGTTTTATTTAAATCTTCTTTTGTAAAGTAGCCCAAAATAACACATTTAGCCAACAATAAAGAAAATTGTTTCATAGCCTCTTCATAAACATTAACATCGATTATATTATAAACTGTAGTATTATTTAAATGTTGGTAACACATCTGCATATACTGCCTGCAATGTAAGACTACAATTTTAATACCTTTATCAGCTGGTTTTATTATCAAATCTTTCCTTCCTGTCAGTTCTTTTAAGGCCAACCACTCTTGTTTAGTTAAATTATAAGCAATTTCTTTCTGATTATCAATAAATTCCTTGTACTTCTGCTCTATTGAAAAATGTAACATAGCAGAAAAATTCTTAACATGTTCATTAGTATACATAGGAATTAAACTGCTTCTACATGGAATAGCAGATGTATCCAATAAGCAATAGGCCTTCATATTATCAAAATCTTCAAAAACACTAACATCATCAATTTCAGACTCACAAGAATAAAAAGTATCATCGTCAGTAAAATTAATATTATTACTGCACTCCATAGAATTAAAATAACATTTAAGATGCAATTTCTGTGAAAAGCAAAACAATTCCTGTTCTATTTCATGCCAACAAGGGATCAGTTGCTAATGTCCTCTCCTGCTCAGCTGGTGAACCTGGGATTATTGAGGCAATGTTACAATTGCCTCATGTACACAGACAACCCTCTCCTCCTCCCACAAAACACAAATACATGCGAGAGATGCAACTATACGGCCAAACTGGAGGCTGAGCTCTTTCAACATAGGACTGGCAAGACCAGACAGGAGGAGAAGGTAACCACACACACTATAGACCCAGTCTCACATAATACCATCACAACCTCAAATCATACACATAAACACACAAAGACATACTCGGAGGCCCTGATCAAAAATCTACCAAAACAGCAGAGGCCACCAAAGCAGACACCCAAACAACTACCACCTCAGAACACAACACCTGCATCACATAGACCACGCAGTCAGAGTGTCAAGCAGTCACAGCCCTTAAGGCCAAACACTATGCCAGATACACTAGTCATTGGTGACTCCATAGTCAGACACACTGACGTCCCGCTCACCAGACTGAGTAAGGAGAAGGTCACAGTAAGCTGCCTGTCGGGTGCTAGAATCCACCACATAACGCATGCACTCAGGTCTCTCAACAGCAGGTACAAGTACGACTCAATCATTGTCCATGCTGGTGTAAATGACCTGAGACGTACCTCCCTGGACTACATGAAAAGAGACATAGAGGAGCTCTCTGATTATGTAGCCCAGGCAGGTATGACCCTGACCTTGAGCAGTATCCTACCTTCACCAAGAATTATGCCACAATACAGAGATAAGATGATCAGCTTTAACAATTGGCTTAAACTCTGGTGTCATTCAAAGGGATCCAATGTCTGTCTGCCTGGGATGACATGCTGGACAAGCCACGCTGCTTCGCAAGGGACGGCTTGCACTTGTCACCCTGGGATTCCGGATTTTGGCAAAGGCTCTTGCCACCCCATAGTGCCTTTTTAGGCAAGGCTCAAATTCTAAACCTAACACCCTAGAACAAAACAAAGAAAAAACTAAGGGTAATGCTGCTCAATGCCAGAAGTCTCAACCTCAAGATGCACACACTCGAGGCCCTTCTCAGTATGGAGAACATCGATGTCTGTGCTGTGACAGAAACCTGGTTCAAGGCTCCTGAGAGCACCCCAGCACTATCAGGTTTTACCTCATATCATGCGTTCCGCCACAAAACCCGGACAATACCAAGAAAGGAGGAGGGGTATCCATATTCATCAAGGACACCCACACCTCAAGATTGGTGGCATCGCACGATGCATCGGAAACCATCCAGGTGCAATTAACCATAGGCAAGACTGCTCTGCAAATTGTAGCATGTTACAGGCCACCCTCGCAAACTCAGGAACCTCACATGGCCTTCCTGAAAACACTGGAGGGGATAAATGTATCTCCGAACACCATCATACTAGGTGACTTCAACTACCCTAATATAGACTGGGAACACTACTCAAGCCCAAACACTCTAGCCCAAAAGTTCCTGGAATTCATAAACTCAAATGCCATGGAACAACTAGTCACCATGCCCACAAGAGGAGAGAACATACTTGATCTCATCATCACGAACATGGGAGCACAATGTTCAACGCCAGAAGTATACCCCTCACTGGTGAGATCTGATCACAAACTAATCTCACTGGAGGTCCTCATCCCAACCCCACCCGAAATGAAAAAGACCACAGTAAAGAACTTCTCGAAAGCCGACTTCACACTTCTAAAGACTAGTGTGGTCTCCTTTAAGGCCCTTGAGCCGGCGGTTAACATTACTCAAACCGCTGCATCATTTACAAATGCCTTCTACCAGCACCTGCAGTGCTGCATGGATCAGGCAATCCCAAGCAAAACAAAGACTCTTTGTACCAAAGGCAAGCGTCCAGTCTGGTGGACCCCAGCCATAAACAAACTCTACAACAAAAGGAGAAAGCTACTACAAGATAGAGCAAAATCCTTAAAAGGTAAGACACCGCTGATCACTATAAGTAAAAAGCTAAGAGCTCTCATAAAATCATCCAAAGCTAATTTTGAGAAAAAAATAGCTAAGGACTCTAAAGACAACCATAAGGCATTCTTTAGCTATGTCAGAAACCTAGGAGGAAACTCCCAGATATGCTCAGAATTAGTTCAAAATGATGTGAAGATTACTGATCCTACAGACATTGCCAACATACTGGCTGACAGGTTCAGTGCAAACTTCTCCCCCCCTCCCGCCTAAAGAAGAGATATCTATACCAAATGATTGTAGCCCCCCAAACATCTCTGACGCTCAGGTGAGAACTGCTCTCTCCAAGGCAAAGAACACAGCATCCATGGGACCTGATGGTGTCCCCGGCTGTGTGCTCCATGAACTCAATGAGGAATTAAACCCACAGTTAGGACAGCTGTTTAATCTTAGTCTCACCTCCGGATACGTACCCAGGGAGTGGCGCACAGCGACTGTGGTCCCACTCCATAAAGGCGGTGCCTCCACCGACCCTGGAAATTACCGTCCCATTATCTTGACAAGCCTGATCTGCAAAGCCATGGAAAGGATCATAATGGATCTCATAAATAAAGACATAGGGAATTTGCAGACTTTGGATCCAACCCAGTTTGGCTTTGTCAAAGGCAGATCATGCCTTTTAAACTTGGTTGACTTTTTCGAAACAGTCACCAAGGCCATTGACGAGGGAAAGGCAGTCCATACAGCCTACCTAGACCTGGCAAAGGCTTTCAATACAGTACCCCACTCGGGTATCATTGAAAAACTCATCAACTAAAATGTAAACCCATACATTACAAGATGGGTTGCAAACTGGCTGAGTGACAGAACCCACAGGGTCAGAGTTGCTGGCGCCATGTCAGACTCTAAGCCTGTCACAAGTGGTGTCCCACAGGGCTCAGTCCTGGGCCCACTCTTGTTTGGCATCTACTTTTCTGAAGTACAAGCAAACACAGGAGGGTTATGGCTGACAAAGTTCGCAGATGACTGCAAACTGGGTGCCGTAGTTGAGAACACATCCGACACAGATATCCTTCAGAAGGGTCTCACAGAAACGGATAACTGGTGCCAGAGCCATGGCCTCAAGTTAAATGCCAAGAAATGCATAGTCATACCCTTCGGGAAAAATAAGGTTACCCTAGCTACCATATAGGTGGCAATCTCCTGAACACAGAAGAAGTTATTAGAGACCTGGGAACCCAGGTTGACAGTAGCCTTTCATTCGACACTCATATTGCTAAAGTAGTTAGGAAGACCTTCTACATTGCCCACCTTATCATGAAGGGATTCACATCTAGATCAAGGGAAGTCATAGTCTCCCTATACTCATCACTCATCAGACCAATGATCGAGTACAATGCCCCATTCGGAATGTATCTGACCCGACACTTGCAGCAGCTGGAGAGGCCACAAAAGTTCCTCACCAAAAGGATAAAGGGTCATAAAAATCTGTCTTATGCTGCACGACTGAAAGAACTCCAGTTATATTCAGTTGCGTATCGCTTGCTCAGAGGTGACCTATGCCTGACATACAAGGCCATGTCAAACCCAGATTTGATGAATATGCTTCATCTCAAAAATCTAGATCCCTCAGAGCCACAAGGGCGGGTGACTTAAACCTCGACACGGTTATTAATAGGACGTGCTGGAGGGATAGATTCATCACCCAAAGACTCCCTATGCTGTGGAACAAAATCCCGGTTTATGTGAGGCAGAGCACCTCACTGGCCTTGTTCAAGAGGAATCTTGACCAATGGATGGGAGATCGCAGATACACCCCAGGGGTTACCTCAGTGTCACTGCTCGACAGAGGCACAGCTAAATAATGGGCATAGTTTCTCCAAACTAAGGGGTGGCGTAAGCCACAAAACTATGGGCTAGGCTTATAAATGCCCTCGGGCAGATAGCCTAGTATGAACCTATGAACCTATGAACCTATGAACAAGGTAAATTCATTGGAATGAATTTTAAACCAAGATCCAACACATTGTATTGTTATCTGTTAAGAAATGTCCAGATAAGTTAACTACCAATGACACATCATTATTATGAAAACTATTGCCATCTGCCTTTTTTTAAATGTTTGCTTAAATTGTCCTTCACCTGTTGATGTAGAAGCTGCAGTCCCTCTCTTTCTGTTATTATACCTTTCTTCGCCGTAGGAACAAAACCTCTGTAGATGTTGTTCCGGCTCTTGGTCCGGGGGAAATGGAAGAAAAGACCTGTTCTGTTCTGAATCTGTAGTGTAGGAGGTACCCCCAGATGATGCAAAGGAAACAGAATGCTGATCTTTATAACCTCCCTTCTGATATGTCGGATTTACTGATTTTGAAGCCTTATGATTAGACTTCTGAAGGAAAGCATGTCCTGCATTATAATCCCATACGTCTCAATGTATCTTATTGGTCTTTTGTTCAATTAGTTCTGTTTCAAGTTTTTAAAGTTTATCATTCACATTGCTAAGTACCCCATCAAGCTGCTGCATGCCAATTTTAGAAATTAAATCAGTATGTACTGTTCATAGGTTCATAGGTTCATAGGTTCATACTAGGCTATCTGCCCTAGGGCATTTATAAGCCTAGCCAGAATGTGTTTGGCTTTTGCCAACCATTTTAAATTTATTTTGCTATGCCCTTTTTCGAGGTTAGTATACTGTGCCTCTGTCTAACAGTGACACAGAAGTGATACCCGGGGTAAACCTACGATCTCCCAACCACTCATCAAGATTCCGCTTGAAGAGAGTCAATGAGGGACTCTGCCTAACCTGGACTGGGATTTTATTCCAGAGTGAAGGGAGCCTCTGGGTTATGAATCTGTCCCTCCAGCATGTCCTATTTATTTCAGTGCTGAGGTTCAAGTCTCTCGAGCGCGTAGCTCAATGGGATTTGGATTTTCTGAGGTGCAGCATTTTCATTAATTCCGGGTTGGACATGGCTTTATACGTCAGGCACAGATCGCCTCTGAACAGGTGGTATGCCACTGAGTAGAGCTGGAGTTTCTTTAACCAGGCAGCATATGGCATCTGTTTGAGCCCTTTGATCCTCTTGGTGAGGTACTTTTGGGGTATTTCCAGTTGCTGCAGGTGTCTGGTAAGGTACATCCCAAAAGGGGCATTGTACTCAATTATGGGCCTGATGAGGGATGAGTAAAGAGGCACGATGACGTCCCCTGATCTAGATGTGAATCCCTTCATGATTAGGTGGGCTATATAAAATGTTTTTCTAACCACTTTGGCCACGTGGTTGTCAAATGAGAGATTGCTATCAACTTGGGTCCCCAGGTCCCTAATTACTTCTTCTGTACTTAATGGATTACCACCTATGTGGTAATTTGTGGGCACTTTGTTTTTGCCAAAGGGGATGACTATACACTTTTTGGCATTTAGCTTGAGGTCATGGCTCTGGCACCAGTTGTCTGTTTCTATGAGGCCCTTTTGGAGGATACTTGTGTCGACTGGAGAGTCGATTATGGCACCCAGTTTGCAGTCATCTGCGAACTTGGTCAGCCACAGTCCTTCCGTGTTGGCCTGTACCTCCGAGAAATATATACTGAACAAGAGAGGTCCCAGGACTGAGCCTTGTCGGGTACCACTTGTAACTGGTTTGGAGTCTGACATGGCTCCAGCAATTCTAACTATGTGGGTTCTGTCCTTGAGCCAGTTTGCAATCCATCTAGTGACATAGGGGTTTATATTTAAGCTGGTGAGCTTATCTATAATGCCCAAGTGGGGTATTGTATCGAAGGCTTTTGCGAGGTCCAGGTAGGCTGTGTGGACCACCTTCCCCTCGTCAATGGCCTTGGTGACTGTTTCAAAGAAATCAACCAGGTTTAAGAGGCAGGATCTGCCCTTAACAAAGCCAAACTGGGTAGGATCCAGTGTTTGTAGGTCCCCAATATCTTTATTTATGAGGTCCATGATGATCCTTTCCATAGCTTTGCAGACCAAGCTAGTCAGGCTTATGGGGCGATAGTTTCCAGGATCCGTTGAGGCACCACCTTTATGGAGAGGGACCACTGTTGCTGTACGCCACTCTTTGGGCACATATCCTGTAGTAAGGCTGAGATTGAACAGTAGTTTTATGTTTGGGTTTAGCTCTTCTTGGAGTTTATGTAGGACGCAGCCCTGGACACCATTTGGTCCCATTGATGCTGTGTTTTTTGCTTTGTCTGTTAATCTGCAGAAATTAAAGAATAGAGGAAGCCATGCTTAAACTATCCATCCATGCATGGCAATCAGGCCAAACAATAGCCATATGACCAAATGAACAGTTAATTCCAAACAGTCTGTGAAACAATCCCAAATGGCAAAATAACAATAATAAATAATGGCCAGCATAGGGCTAGCACAATTGCCAAGACTCTTGTCTTAAGGACTTGTTCACTATCTCAATTCTCAGCTTCTTCCCTCAGTTTGCTGTCATTACCACTGTCTTTTCTGTGCTTAGTTTCATCCCATGTGCCTTCTGTTTTGCATTCCATTGCTCTATACTTTGCTGGAGTCCCTGTTGAGAGTCTGCCTGTAATGCCACATCATCTGTATACAGCAACTTTGTTGATCTGTCCCCTCCAACCTCTTTGCTAATGTAGCCCATCACCAGTATGAATAGCAGGGGGCTCAGAGCTGAACCCTGGTGTATTCCCACTAGGGCCCCTGTGAGGTTGAACACTGTTTGTACTTGAGTCATTGGGTCCTTGTACATAGCCAGCACTAATTCTAGCAATGTTTCTGGGACTTCGAACCACTGCAGTGCTGCCCAGATCAACTTTCTTTGGACCTTTTCATATGCTTTATCCAAGTCTAATAATGCCCAGTTGGCGTCTTTCCTCTTCTCTAGCTTCTTCTCAACTATCTATCTCACTGCAAACATTGGGTCAGTTGTGTTACATCCTGATCTGAATCTGAACTGCTCATCTCCCATCTTACATTCTGCTGCTCTGCGTATCCATTTATCAATCACCCTCTCTAGAACTTTCATGCAATGTGATAGGAGTTTGATTGTATGTGATCTTGTGACTGTCTCTCTTTCTGAACCATGTGTTGGCTACTATCAAGCTATTTGCTAGACAGAAGTCTAAAATGGCCTCCCCTTCTTTATTCCTGTTGTCCCACCCATGCTGACCCAGGCAGTCCTCGTGTCCTGTTATGTCTGTCCTGATATGTGCATTCAAGTCACCCATTGTCAAAACCAATTCATGCTGTCCTGTTTTATCTAGTAGGTTCTGCAACTGCTGTCATAACCCTGCTGTGGGGCATAGGCTGAGATTATGAATACTGGCCTGTCATTACACTGGAGTCTGATTGCCATGAGTCTGTCACTGATTCTAATAATAATGCTCATTGCCTTCTGAAGCCTCTCTCACCACAATTCCCACACCATTTCTAGCCTGTCCCCCTCCTGAGTAGTAGACTGTAGATCCCAAGCCAAGTGGCTTTGCTGCAGTGCCCTTCCATCTTGTCTCTTGGATACATAGGATGTCCAGCCTCCTCCATGTCATCATGTCATCCACTTCCAAGCTGCATCCGATCAGTGAACTCACATTAAGTGTAGCAACTCTTACTTCATGTTTGGCAGTTTGATTGGTTTTATGTCCAGTTTTCACTCAACAGAGCTATCTCAGGTAACCCAGGCTGAGAAACTAGACACCAGCCGGTCAGTATCTTATTGACCCAGGGCTGCTGGGCTTTATGGTGGGCACACACTGGCAAATAGGGGCACATACACCCCTCCCACCGTTAGCATGGGTCCCAGGTGTAGGTTGGAGAAGGCCAGGTCCTCATCCCACTTATCACTGACAGTGAGGTCACAAAATAGAGACTTCTTGCTGTATGGTTATGCCTGCTGTGGTGATGATGACTCATTTCCCACATTCTCATAGGATTTGTTTATTGACATTGGAAAACAGCACCAGAAAATGCCACCTTATGTTCATTATTTTATTAAAATAGTTAAGTTTCATATATGTTTCAGAAACACACTCTTCTAACCTGATAATTAGGAGTACAGAATTCAGTCTGTCCAAGAAATAGGTTGACCATTCAAGAGCTTGCTTTTTAGTGATGTTAATTGAAAAGTCATAGTACATCCATTTTGGATGCATTACAGTGACAAGCATGCACATCCAGTATTGTTGCTCATTGGTATCGCAGGGTAGGATCATACTTGCAGTTCTTTTTCACTATTTTTTTGCATAATTTAAAAATGCCTGGTGGCTTAATGATAAGATCTTTGCCTTACAGCTTGAGGGGCTGGTGTTCATTTCTGACTTCTGCTTACTGGTTGGTTGGCATTTTGTGTGTTCTCTCCATGTCTGTGTGTATTTGTTTTTCTCTATGTACTATGGTTTTCTCTCAGCCCAGAAAAGTACACTGACTGCCAGTCTAAATTGTCTATACAAATAAATAGACAGATAAATAGATAGATACATAGATAGATAGATAGATAGATAGATAGATAGATAGATAGATAGATAGTTAGACAGATAGATAGATAGATAGATAGATAGATAGATAGATAGATAGATAGATAGATAGATAGATAGATAGACAGACAGATAGTCAGATAGATAGATAGATAGATAGATAGATAGATAGATAGATAGATAGAAAGATACACACAGCTATATTGCATTTATCCTTGCATTTCTAGAGAAGCCCGTGGCTGAAAAGGGTTTGAAGACCAGGTTAGTTTGGGATGCGACATATACATTTTTAGGAGTTCAAAAAAACACTGTACAAATTAGTTTTCTGTATGGTAGCATGCATAAACAGATTGCTGAAGTCCGCAAAATTGTTGCTTCATTTTTCTTTTTTTTTTTTGTGGGGGGGGGGGGGCATTACAGTAACTCAGTGTAATAAATTCCAAAATATATTTCAAATAAAAAAGGCATCCTGACTCCTCCTGACATAGACATTTGCATCACAAAATGGGTGTGGAAATGAGTGGAGGAGGCAGAAAAGGAGTTGAAAAAGGAAGCACTAGGCTCAGTTTTTGCCTTGGTATAAGGTAGCGACCTTCAAGTTAGCAAACAAAAATATAACAGTAGTTTTGTTCATACTTTTCTAATTCCAGCTCATAGCCAGACTTCTAACATGACATTACATACATACATTAAGCTGGGCGCCATTACTTAACGGCATGAAAGAAAACAATAAATATTATCTTCTAGCTACATACTGGAGTTACACCTGTTTTTGGAACTCACTTTTTGTTTGTTTTCAGTCAAGTTATAGGTTCATAGGTTGATAGGTAGGTACTAGGCTATTGGCCCAAGGGTACATTCCAAAAGGGGCGTTGTACTCTATAATGGGTCTAATAAGTGATGAGTAGAGGGGAACAATGACGTCTTTTTTCCTGGATAAGAACCCTTTTATGTTGAGGTGTGCCACGTAGAAGGACTTCCTGACTACTGTGGTGATGTGACTATCAAAGGAGAGACTACTGGCCACCTGGATCCCAAGGTCTCTTATCACACATTCGGTGTTAAGTAGATTGCTGCCTATGTGGTAGTTCATGGGTACAGAGTTTTTACCAAAGGGGATGACACTGCACTTTTTGGCATTGAGCTTGAGGCCATGGCTCTGACACCAGGCATCTGTCTCAGCGAGGCCCTTTTGTAGGATGTCCACATCATTTTCGGACTTGACTATGGCTCCTAGTTTGCAGTCATCTGCGAACTTCATTAGCCAGAGGTCTTCTGTCTTAGCCTGTACTTCAGAGAAGTACATGCCAAACAGGTGAGGTCCCAAGACTGAACCCTGTGGTACTCCACTTGTCACTGGTTTGAGGTCAGATTTGGAGTCTGCAACTTTTACAGTGTGGGTTCTGTCAGTGAGCCAGTTGGCAACCCATCTTGTGACGTAGAGATTTATACATAGTTTAGTGCCCTTCCCTCTCCCTTTCTCTCTCTCTCATCTTCTGATGTGTAAATGTAAACAAAATCAGGGCTGATTTTTTTGCTTAAATATCCTTCACAACCCTGTCTTTGGTTCACTGAATGAATATAGCTGATGTTGACTGCTACCCTGGTCATCCTGCTGACACTTTTAAGCAAACAAGGGCTGCAGGATCTGATTGCCTCATGGCTAATGGTCCTTTGGAATGGTCCTTGCTCTTCTAATAATTTGTTTTTGCCAAATTCATTCAGTTATATTAATGATTTAACAATTCCTCATGCTGCTGTTGTGCCTTCCTACCACTGTCCCATTGTGAATGTTAATTCATTTGTAGGGCCTTAAGAGAGATGCTTTATAATGCTATAACTTTAACATTCGCACCTTAACTTCAGTTAAGCAACTTGTAGGAATGCATATTACCAGGTTCCATATCTTATATGTTTTTTGTCATTACCTTAACTTGTGGGCCATGTAGTCTGTGCCAGTATCTGACCATTTGATTAGGCTTCAGACAAAGAATTTTATGCCAAGTCAAAACCCCTCCATGCAGTGAGATATCCTCATTGCAGTCCCCCCATATTATTACCACATCTGCCTCTGATGTCAATAAGCCAGTGTTAAGCAAAACTTTCTGTTGTCAGAACTTTGATTAACTGAAATTATATGAACAGGCTTTGACTGCCTAGTTTGCTATATAAGAACAATATATGTTTCTTCTAATAACATATATATATGTATATATATATATATATATATATATATATATATATATATATATATATATATATATATGGGTGGAATTCTCTGGCTTACTCATAGTCCAAGACATTGATGGCTACTTGTAATGGTTACAGTTTGAGAGAACAAAAACTCATATGAGTGAAGCTTTTTTACAGTTGATAAAACGTGAACACTTTTATAATAGAATGTTCTTTCAAATGAACTTTTGCTGGCAGTCTTTTGTATGAGCTTGCATTGCTGCAGAGTGAGTACAAATTCCCTTACTCAGCTGTTGTGCTGTTTTGGAGTTAGTTTATATAATTAGCTGGAGGTGTGGGTGGGTGCCGGAGAGGGCTTGCTCCTGAAAAAAAAATTTGCATTTTTTGATCATTTTAGATTTGCTATAAAATGATCGCTGTTCTTAAGATCACATTTGATATTGTATGAGACAATCCCTATTACTCCTTACAGGAACAAAATGCCTAAAAACAGCATTCTAATATTATAACTCATTAACATATTATATCTCATTAACATATTATAGTTCATTAACATTGATCATACATCAGATCAGAGGGCCTTCCTAGTTTTGTGTTGCTCTGATATTGTTTTTCAGTTTGATATCTAGGTAGGGCTGCAAATGCTTCCAGTGTTCCTTTGTAATGTGCTGACCAAATTACTATAGGTATACAGTTCTCTCTAATTACTAGCAACAGTACTCCAGTTACTCCAGACCTGATGTATAAGAGGCTGGGGAGTATGTTACTGTAAATACACTTGTTCAGATAGATTAAAGAAATTAATTTATTTGTTAAGTTACTTATGATGCTACTCTGGAGTTTTTGTAATCAAGCAAAAATAATAGTTGCACCACAAACAACTAATAATGAAAACAGACTCTTTCAGGAGTGCAATCAGAGCACACAGAAATAATAAAATAAACTTCACCATTGCATAACCAGAAAATGAATGTATTACTATAAAGTAAATACATAAAATAGTAATATTTTCTATAAAAGACCACTTCCTCAGTTTAAAAAAAATGACCAACACCGTGGGTAAATTCATTGTAATATAATCTACTTTATCACTAATTCGATATTTAGTGGTTCAAACATTTTTTTTTAATTGATTCAGAGGAACAGTGTCCATTCAGTTGTGTTTCTTTATAATCTGTGGAATGGACGAGTTAGTTTTTCTCACTATCGTGTACTGCATGATATTTGTGCTCATTTAAGTGAGTTCAGTTTTCAAGATAGTCATAATTTTGATGTAACTCATGACATTGCTGTCAGATTAGTTCTCTATATTTTGCTTAATTTCTTCAGAACTGAAGTATTTAAATATTTATGACACTTTTGCTGAGAGTTGGCATAATGGTTAAGGTGCATACCTCGCAGACAAAAGGTACAGGGGAAATTAGCTAGGTTTAAAATGTCCCAAAAGGACAACTAGCCTAGTACTTACCTATGAACTGGTAGTAAAACTGTATTTATTTAACATTTGTTTATCTGGAAAGTCCACCTGGGACAGGGCCCATTTTCATCAGAGGCCGAGGGAGAAATGCTCTGGATGCATGTCTTTGAAATGTGGGAGGGAACTGGAGCACCCAGAGGAAACCTACACAAATGCAGGGAGGACATGCAGACTCCACACAGAAGGCACCCCAGATGAGAATCGAACCAGACAATCTCTTACTGTGAAGATGACTGGATACAGCAACCACTGAGTAGTATGTCTCTGCCAAGGTTTCAGTGGTTCTTTCATTTAAATCCATTGGGTACACCAAACTAATAACAGTTATGGGTAAAGTATGATCACTGTTGCCTTTATTATAGGTATATTTACATGTCTCTCTAAATAATCTATGGGAACTACTTCCCTTACTAGCTTTGTAAAGAAAAGCCTCAGGCAGGGTGCTAGAGTTTGCCCAAAATATCTTCAGTATGCAGTTACTTCTGGAAGCCTGCAAGGGGTAAAAGAAAGGATGAGGGTGTGTTAATGCATGTTCTTAACATCAAGTTAATATATATAGGCTGTACTTTCTTTGATATTTATTACTGTTATTTGACTGTAATAGATATTGTTGGATTGTACAAGGTTTGTTTTGGTATTGTGGTGGATGAAGTTTTTACTATGGTCTCATTTAAAAGTCCAAGTGTAGGGTATTCTAGTATTTTGACAGATATTTCTGGATTCTGATTTGTAGTACCATTCTAGTTTGGTTGAGGGAGGTGCAGTAGGGGAGTCTTCTTATAATGATATTTGTTTCACTAATGGTTTTTGCAATGCATATTTCCTTCTTCACAACAGGCTTCCTGCTCTCACTATGAGTATGTAATGGAGTTATCATCAGTTTGGTAAATATATTAACTCCCCATAATGAAATCCAAAGCTTTTTATGTTACTTTATTTTACAAATTACCATATCACAAGTTAAAGTAACATAAATGCAAGAAACATGTCTCACAAAACACTAGTTACTCTGGGGTAAAATATATATGACTTAGTAAACTGGTAGAGTTAGACATTGTTGCTAAATCACAGGATCTCCCATTTATAATTAAATCTTCTTTAAATGCTAGTTTGGTATCTCCAATTTGGAGAGAGAGAGAGAGAGAGAGAGAGAGGTCTGGCTATAATTGTCAAAACTATGCCTTACTAGACTCTTTATCACCAATTCTCCTAGTATCTTCATATGTGTACTATGGAAGCTAGTCTCATTTTCCTATTAATTTAATAAAAAAGTATAACAATTTCAACATTTATTCATTTATTCTGGTGGAGGACTGAATCATTTTACTACCACCCTCTTCCTAATTTCATAAACTTTATAACTTAATCTCTTTTTAAGAAATTATGAACATCTATAAGACTTTATATTTTCTTCCCAAAGAGTTTCTCTTTTAGGTATAAATCATGGTAACATAATGCAGTACATTTTCCAGTCTCACACCTGTCAATCTCTATCATTGATAAAGTTACATTTAATACAAAATATTGCTCAGACAATTTATACTGTTATATAGAATCTTCAGTGCTTGACCAGTCTAGTTAAACCAGAAGAGTTTAAATCCCAATATTCTTAAATACTATTGAAATTTACAACACAATTCATACAGTTATTGAACTCAGAAGAAAACCAAATATCAATTTAGTTTCATATTTCTGTTGGGTCACCTTTAATGGCATACTAAAAGTTCCATTAATTAGTAAATCAGCTGACTTGCGCAAGAAGTTGATGATCAGTAGCAAACCTGGGTAACTGCATATATATAATTAATTCTCCAATGCCCAAACAAACCTCCTTATATATATATATATATATATATATATATATATATATATATATATATATATATGCTGAAGAATTGTATAACAGTGAAAGTAGGATGTTATCTTCCTGATGAATGAGATGGTTAGGTACACTTCAAGGTTCTCTGTGTAATACCTTATATTTCCTGTAAAAAAAAAGACCTGCAATACATATGCAACTGACCCCTTAAGGACATACCAGTATTTCAACTACATAGTTTCTGAATGCCCATGACTTTTCACTTTTCACATTTTAAGTCTTTACTGTACATTCAGGCCAATGAAGCCAAACAACACTAAATGTATTGGACTGAGTGCACCATTAAAGAATTAAAAAATGAATGTTCATATGCATTCAGAAGTCATGCAGCTAAAACACTAATATGTCCTTCAGGTGTCAATGGCATACATCTCGGGAGGTCTAATATATTATGCAGTAAAGACTCTAGCTTAGATGGGTATTTCTTGGAATTTTATTGAAAGGTTTAGCTGTGTGACCTTTTTACCATGTGGTTTGGATGTGTTTGAGGTATTTTACAGGTAACCTAATGTTTAGGGACATCAGGCTTGATTTTAAATTCTGTATTTTTAAACAGTCCACTTATGTTGTACTGATAAGATAAGATTAAAAATAGACTAAACATGCATGTCTGCATATAGTGATGTTTAACTTTATTGGGCTAAATGTATCCACAAAGTCTTAAAAAGTAAAAAAAAAAAAAAGTAATGGGCATTCAGAAGCCATGTAGCCAGACCTCCCAACCATCCCGAATTACTTGGTTTTTACCGAGTTTTGGGGTAAAAATGAAGGGGTGCCACGATTCCCGAGTGGCACCCCTTCATTTCCAATTTTTTTTCTTTCTTTTTTTTATGTTTTGAATTTTCGCGCTGTCGGAGCTGACATCATCACGTGCACAATGACGTCAGCTCCGTCAACGCTACCAGCCAGTCGGAATTGAGCTCAAGGAGCTCGCGTCATTATTTCCGGCTGGCTGTGAGCAGGCTCAGCAGGCGGGAAATGAAAATTAAACAGTAGTAGCAGCACTAATGCTGCCGAGAATGGGCTGGCTTTACATTACTTTTTTAAACTACTGCAATGCTGCGAATGGGCTGGCGACTGGAGTTATTTTATTTTTGCAAATTTTTTCCAACGTAAATGGACTTTGGGCTGCAGGCTGAGAGAACGGGATGAAACAAGCAAGGTATTAGGTAAGGAAACAAAGTGTGTGTGTGTGTGTGTGTGTGTGTGTGTGTGTGTGTGTGTGTGTGTGTGTGTGTGTGTGTGTGGCTGGGTTTTCACTTATTGTTAGGTAGCGATTTAGGGTCTGTGTCCGTTGTATGTTCAGTATCTGTATTTAAAGCAGCTCTGTCCATGTGTGTAAAAACAAGCAGGTAGCTCCATTTTAAGTATGTGAGTGTAAGCAGCTCCGGTTTACGTTAGAAATCTTTGTAGCAGCTCTGTTTTAATGTGTGTGTGTGTGAGAAATGCAGGTCTGTTTTACATTTATCTTAGTAGCAGTTTAAGCAAAAGTGTGTGTGAGAAATCTCTGCAAGTCTGTTTTACATTTTATATAAATCGTTGGTGTGTGTGTGGTTTAGATTAGAAATCTTGCAGCTCCGTTTAAATGCGTGTTGGAGAAATCTCTGCAAGTCAGATTTATCTGTGTAAGCAGCTCCGGTTTATATTAGAAAATAGAAATATTTGTAGCAGCTCCATTTTGCAGAAATGTGTGTGTGTAAATTGTAAGCATCTCTGGTTTATGTTAGAAATCTTTGTAGCAGCTCTGTTTTAATGTGTGGCTTACATTAGAAGTCTTTGTAGCAGCTCAATTTACAATTTACAGAAATCTTTGTACTAACTAAGCAAGCAGTGCAAGTCCGTTTTACTGTATATGTGAGAAATCCCTGCAATAGCAGCTCCGTTTACATTTTACATAAATCAGTGCAGGTCTATTTTACATTTTAGCAAGCTGTGCAGTTACTCTGACTGTAGTGCATAGGCACCAGGGCTCAAGACTTGCTAGTGAAATGCATGGTTACTCTGACTGTAGCTCATAGGGACCAGGGCTCAAGACTTGCTAGTGAAATGCCTGGTGGTAACACAACATTTTATTCTAACAACTTTACAAAATTATACAAGAAATGTTTAAAATGTGCCCCTGGTTTTTGACCTTTTGCCCCCCCCCCCCAAAAAAGAAATTGAAAATAAGAGTGAGAAGCTGTGTAAGATGCCTATGGCTTATACTACTGTCATTCTATGTATAGTGTGGATGTGGAAGTAGACTTTTATGATGGAATTGTTCTGAATTGGGCAACTGTGTCATTATTTGTTCATGCATTTTGTTTCACTGCCTACAGTACAGCCTACTGGAAAAATGTTAAAATAATTTAAAATGCGCTATAAAAAGTGTGTTGTATTGTACAAGGAATATAATTGAATAGTCAGGAAGGTGTATCAAAGAAAAGAGCACATGTATGTTTCTTGTTTTGTGTGCAAGAGGCCAATGATTTGAAAACAGCCCAAAGGTGATTTTTATCCACGACTGACCAAATGCATTTTCTTTGGATGTGATGTGGGTTTCAATGAATGAGTTTCAAGGGCAGGGAAGTTTTAATGCCAAGTGTATTTTCATTGTGAGACAGTATTGCTTTGTTTACCAGATGTTTATTAGTGTTTGGGCATTGTTGTGCTGTAAAATGTAAAAATAATATCCAAATAATCATTGTAGAAGTAAAGCAGTATGCAAACATTAGTGTTTATGGTAAATGGGGCGAAATAGCCAGGTGATGGGACATTGGAATGGCTGCAGGGGGACTCTGGGGCCATATCTTGGTCATCTATTCTTCAGTTTACGTTTGAAAGTTGGTATCCCACAATTCCATTGGAGTGGGTGAGGTTATGTAATTATGTATGCAAATTAGATGTTAATCAGCGTACAGATTTGTACCTATTTTTCATGGGCCTTGTCCAGATTTTTGATGTTTCCAGGTTGAGAGGTATGCATGTAGCTAGAACACTGCATATATCCTATGGGCCTGTGCTACAGAAGATTTAAAGTATTACACAGTGAAGACCATATTAGCTGGGTCTTTCTAGGAGTTTTTAATGAATGGTTTATCTGTGCATCATTTTTACCCATTGATCTGGACAGTTGAAGATTCTGACTAATACTTTGAATAAGTAACCCTTCAAATAGGCTGGCATCCATTATGTTATAGTGCTCTCAGTTCTGATGCTGCTACCATTCTGCTGTCCTTTAACTTATCAAAATATTTATAATAACACTGATTTAGAAGACAATATGCATTAAACTGCTAGCTATATTAGCAATATGTCAGATTCTTTCATAAACACAGGACAGTAGGATTATGTATGATCCCAATCCAGTTCAGAAAAAGTAAGAAAGTAATTAAAAAACAGAAATGTAATAAAGTTAAGAAACTTGATGGACTATAGTTCAGTGTTTGATAATCATTTTCAATTAAAATGGCTCCTTTCTTTATATAATTTAATAGCTGACAATGGATTTCAATGTCTTTATTCAATCAAACTAAAACTATGTTTAACTCAGTTTGAGTCTAATCCTAATATGATTGAGAATTTTATAAACTGTAACATTAAGGTTATCTTCTATACTTGCATACAGAGCAAAAAAAACAGTAAAAGTATTTTTTTTTGCCATTTAGTCAGCATTATGATCTCACAACAAACTCAGGACAGGACAATTTGCCACATAGATAGTTATTAAGGGTTTGTGAGGGTGGCCTAATGGTTAAGGTGTTTGCCTTACAAACACAAGGTGCAAGGTTTGAGTCTCACCAGGGATAATTGGCTAAGCTTAAAATGGCTCACAAGGGCTACTTAGCTTAGCATTTTCTTGAGTTTAATCAATGCTGTGTTGTTATAGACATGAATTCTTCAGAAGTGTTCAGTGTGTTTTTTATTTCTTTCCTTTTACTGAAATAAAATGTCCATCTTTCTTTAGAATTGTAATTGATAAACTATATTCTATTGTATCGACTACACAAGTACTGCAATAAAATTCAGATAGAATCTGATGCACAACAAAGCTTCATGTCCCCACATCTGTTCAATGTTTACCTAGAATCCCTTTTTTAGATGAGTATATTTTAACAATATCATTTCATGAATTCATTGAAAATCAGTATTTTTTCATAGACTTTTTTGACTATATATTTCTGTTGTGTCCATTCTAAAATCTATTTCAGTAGTTACATCAACATAATTTAAAAAAATTAGTAATCTAATGAAGTCCTTCATCTGGTCAAATAAAAGCAACAAATTAACTAAAATAACTGAGATGCCTTAATACACCACAGTTTAAAATATTACTTAATTTCACACTTCCAATCATTACCTGGGAAAGGTAATTATTTTATGGTTAATTTATTATGTGTACCCTCGGTCAAATATTCCTCCTTTAGTATGTTCTTACAAGGGCAGCCAACTTCAACAGTGATCTAAATACATATCTTTCATTGCTGAAAGGTGATGTGTATGTGGGTATCTGATGTCTTGAAACTTTAGTTGGAACTGCCAAAAGGTGACTGTGATATTGTCTGTAATATAGAGCTGTGAACTCTATGGGTTTAGTTCATAACACTGAAATTTCATAACGTTGAATTTCATAACATTGAGACCAAAACATCTAAATCCCAAAACACTGAAAACCCTATAAATTGAAAACTCATAACATTGAAAACTACAATGCATATGTAAATAACGGTTTCCTATTGTACGCCTATGAACTATTCGAACTACAGATGTTTGAATAGTTCATATGTGTGCAAGCTACGTAATTGAATGGTATATTTGCAAATGTACTGTGCAATTGCAAATATAACGTTTGATTATGTACAGGGATTGTGGTACATTGCGGTTAGGAAAATACTTAAATTATTTAAGTGGTTCAATAAGACAAACTAGGAAACAAATGCATCTACAAACACATTTATGCTAGTCGGAGAATTGTCCTAACTAATGCTTTAGTTGAACATGTTATAAGTGGAACTGGTTTGTAGACATTTCATTTTAGGTGCTGGAATTTTATATGAGCTCTGCACAATGTATTGATGTAGTAATCTGGAATACAGAGATACAGAGAATGTCATTGATAGATCAGTCATTAATGATGATTGTCCATTTACCACCTACCTCCTTCCATGGGTAAAGATGTCATTTGAAACTGTATTTGCAGCAGAGAGTACAGAAACCTGTTTACAATAGCTTCATCTGTTCTACATACATTCATTCAGTTTATTTGATTATATTCTTTTAGCATCTAAAATATGTTTTTGAATAAGTAATGAGCCTGATTAAGCATGAACATAAAAGCTTTGTTTTGTCCTGTGCCATAGTGATATTTTATTAACTTTTATTGGATATTGTAGTTTAATTTATCATTTCAAAATTGCGACAGTTGGCTTGTCTGACTGCACTACTTTTAGAACTTTGTGAACAATAACCAAAACTTTGTTCCTCAGCTTCTACTCAGTTATGTAGCAGTCTAAGTATGTGAAAAAAAGGTAATGCAGAATGACTATATTTGATTGATCAAGAAGTTAATAAAAACAGTGAAAAGTACTTATTGTTAGCTGTTTAAATAGTGGAAGATGGTGGGGCATCTGAACAAGGATTAATTGTATTCCTTAGCTGCTTTGTAATGTGAATACTTCATTCCTATTAACAGTTAACATTATGTTATAGCATTAATCCTCAAGGCACCATGCAAAAGCTCACCTGCCCTGTTTCCTCAGTGTGTCACCTGTAAAATGCCAGTAAGAACCAAGCTTCAGAATAGTTGCAGTGCATACTCGAGAGAGAACACGCTGCAGTTGCCATTTCATCTTATTTTATTTTATTTCTGAGAAAGGACAACAGGAGCAGAAGCTAATGCTATAGACAATTAAGATGTTGTCTGTCTTTTGCTTTACATTGAGTGAGTGCAGTTTTGTTAAGAATACAAAATGTTGATGGCGGTGGCTTCTTGTTAGATTATTTGAAATAACATCTTCAAATGTTAACTGTTTTTGAATGCACTGTTGACAGCATAATAAACTGTGTTGTTGTTATGCTAGGCATGAAAATGCAGGCAGTGGGGTTATGTGTTTTGGTATATTGCATGCATTAGTTTTGTGTATACTCGGACCAGTGTACAAGATATTCTGTAAGGGTTATAAGATATTCTGGAAGAGTTATGTCAAAAGTTCAGTCTAAGGCTAACCAACCTCAGTTTCCCTTTTTTTCTAATTACCACATAACCCAGATGTGTGCACTTAAACACCCCTGATCTTTGCCTTGTATGAGGCAACACATAAAGTATTAAGTATTTATATTCTCATCCAAACATGGCAGCCTAGTTTTAAACTTCTTGCATGCAGTAGAGGTAATTGTGTTAACATCTCTTCCTGCTTTTATTATTGTGGTAGCCTCAATGACAGCAATCCATCAATCCATAAAATAATTTTTCATAATATCTAATATATTTTCATAATATCTAAGCGTAATGTTGCTGTTATATCTTTGCTTTTCCTCTAACACACACACACACACACACACACACACACACACACACACACACACACACACACACACACACACACACACACACTTTGTAGTTGTTGCTAATTAACGTGAGGTTTACACAGCACTATTCAAGCTGACAGTTTATCTTAAGGCTTAGAAAGTGCCACGTCTGAATGTATTCAGTTCATTTTCCTATGGTAATGGACATAACAAGTGAACTGTTCTGTAGCTCGTAGAGCTCAGCTTATTTTAGATTGAGTATTTCCATGTCTTGGCTGCTAAAGACTGTAGGCATGTAGGCAAAGACCATAAAAGGACTGCCTACAGTAATATATTCATCTTAACAAAATAAAACATTTTAATTACTCCACAGATAAGATCACTAGTGTTTCTTTTCTTACAGATGTGTATTCCCATTGCAAACTGTCAGTACAGCAGATACTCCCGTTCCACTCATATGCATTGACCTCATGAGATCATTTCAGATATTTCAAAACTCTTTAATACTTTTTTATTTATTTCACTATGGTTACATTTCCTGTTTGTACTCTCATTATATATAATTTGTGGGCATTTGAAACACTGCTTTCATGCAGTGATTGAAAAAAATTATTTTTTGTTAATGAAATGTTGCACATTGTATAACATTGTTGAGCTAAGATAGACCAGTTTGTGTAAAAAAAGAGAATCATTTTTTGTCAGATAAACTGCAAACAGTATTACAAATAAATGTAGACCCTTGAAAACTCAAGCACCTTAAACTAAACTATATGGAATAACATATAATAATGTACAAGATAATATATTTTAATTGAATTTTAATGCATATTTTTCCTTATAAAATTCAACTATGACCCACATTGGAACTGCTTAATAAATGGTACTTTTTAATGAACTGAATCCTCAAAACAACAGAAGAAACATTTGCATCATTTAATTATAATACTTGGTGCACTTTGTATAATTTTATTAACGCCTTATGTAATAGAGTCATACTTTCTGTAAGATCTGTATTATATGAATTACATTATACAACGGGGCACATTAACAAGATACAAATCAAACAGTTTGATTTGTCAGCTTCCCTCAGGTGTAACAACAGTACACGTTGAAAGAAATCTGAGATAACATCCTCTGAAAATCACTGAACTTTGTATCCTTACCATATTTCTGGTATGTTTGTGAATCATAACTTATTTGACAAGTTTGTTTAAAAAAATAGGCCTAAAAAGTAAAGAGAGTCATAAGGATAAATAATAATAACGTGGTTCAGAGGTCACCCCCCCCAAAAAAGGAAGTTAATAGAATGTTATAAAGCTATAGTATCTGCACTAGAGAAAGCTTGCCACTACTGATGTGTGTTGTGTCTGCATACATGAACAGATGATAAACATATGTGTATTATGCCCTATATAATTGTAACGTAGAGGAAGAGGACATTTGTACTTCATAGTAGGTGTGTTTAAATACATTTTAAGTAAGACTGATTTATAATAGCAATAGACATTTCTTCTCTGTGAATATTGTTGAGATTTAGTTTTGGATGAGCCTTCTCTCACACTGGCAAACTACATGGTCCGTGGATACACCATGGAGTACCTACAGCTGAGCTATGTTTACTGCCTTTTGAATAATTGGCATTAGCTTTCACTAATTCGTAGAAAGTGATACACAAAAATATTAACTTTTGCCTTCTATAACTGAACCAGGTAGTTGGGACTTTGTCATTTACAGAGTTCCATTTTGTCAGGTGGCATTCTACTGATGTCACAGCACTTCATGTAATGAAACTTTTGTGATGATGGGAAAATGCCTAATGCATATTACTGCATACTAGTCTTCCTTTGTAATAAAATAAAAATTGGCCTTATGCCAAAATATGCCCAGAAAATGCAGCTATAACTTTCCTGTGCCAAAGAGCATTTGGTCTCCATGATACACATCTTGATTGGCACTATGCATAGCCCATGTTGTTAAGTGCCCATTGCTTGCCCACCTAACAGTGCTCCCCTTTGTCCCATTCTATGAACTATGCAGTATCTGTAGCACACTGGTAAACTAGCTAATTTTCTGTAATCAGCTG
Source organism: Protopterus annectens (assembly GCF_019279795.1). NCBI lineage: Eukaryota > Metazoa > Chordata > Ceratodontiformes > Protopteridae > Protopterus > Protopterus annectens. Next base: position 867,152,379 of record NC_056739.1, on the reverse strand, counting down.
TTTGCCTTCAAAGACTTATGTAAATGTGTCTTTCAGCTTTTCTTTCCCTGGCCTGTTCATCCCCAGCTATCTCCACTTCTGCTTATCTCCTACCTTCCTGTTGTTTATAGAACACCTAATGTTGATCAACCATTATGTGTTTTCTCATTCAGTGTGGTATGTATGTTGGGGGGGTGGGGGTGAATTACCTTTCATTCAGGCTTCCAATATTGATTGTAGATAGTGCAGCTGTAAGAGGAGGGTGGGCTGGGGACACGATGCATTTATAGAAAAAGAAACATGGAAGCAATCATGTGCTGAGCCTCAGATATGTTCCCTGCTGTCAAAGGGTGCTAAATCATCAGTAATGAGCAAATATTAAGTGCATTCCCCTGTGAACCTCAGTTATGCTCATGCGCATCCCAGGTGTGCTCCATAATCCTTAGCTTTAACGTGGGGTTTCTACAGCTGATTTGGGCCCATGACCTGCATTCTAATATAATGTTCTGGCCGGGAGCTGCTCAGTCTGATTGCTTGTTTGACCCTACAATGTCTAGTTTGCTAGGGACATCTTCCTCTTACCGTTGACTCATCATTAAAGAAATACTTTTTGTTAGCATAGTTTTCTTCCTATCCAATTACCTGTTCCAAAAAATGAATATAAGATAGGCTACTGTGTCTTCTTAACATATTTTGTTTTTGAAAAAAATGTAGACTATAATTTATAGTTTAATATGTATGCAGCGTTCTCCATTTTTGAAAATGTAGAGAAACCTGATCCTGGTAATCTGATGGTCCTATTTCCTTATCCAGTAATGTACCCACCTCATGCAGCACACTATCCCACATTTTACTATTCAAGCTGCTGACAGACATAATATTTTTGACAGCTTTAGACCAGTTAATAAATGACATCTAAGCAGGTAGCACTTATTCCTGGGATTCAGGTACTTGGTTTGCATCACTTAATTAATCGTATACAGATAGATTTAGTTTGCAAACAAGTAATTATCTAAAGGAATCATTCATTTTTGTATAACAGTAAAAGCTATCAAAGGTACTTAAAAACATTTCCTGTGGTTTTAATGATTATAAGTGAATGTCCCCAGGGATGCCTAGAAAATAAATAACAATGTATTGTAAGTTCAAGACATAATAATGTGAGTGCCAAAACTCCAAGAAATGAAGTGATTCTGCTTAAGTAATAGCAAATCCAAAGCTTGCTGTTGCTCAGTAAAATATTTTTTTATTTGCAGAGGACAGCTTCTCACCTCTACTACTTATATATATACTAAGTCTGAGATCACAATACATCAGAGAAAAAATAATTTACCAAGATGTATTAATTTTGGACTTAGTAGACCGTCCTGCTAATCACTTTTAATTTTTTTGAGATCCCAATAATGCCCTTACAGTTCTTAAACATATAACAGGAATTCAAAAGAAACAAGAATATAGTTAAAGATATACACAATGAGAACCATGGGCTACTAAAGGTAAGATCAAGTGACAGCCGGGCCCAGTCTTAGGTGTAATAATGCCTCCCAGCATACACGGGTGCCCCATGTAGGCTCCCAACATCCTGGAGACAGAATCACCTGATATGCTAAGACCAGCAATGGCTCCAAGTCAAATCGAGCCCCTTAGATGATAGTCACAGCAACAGTGGAGATCACAAAGAGACTTGTTTATTTTTATTTATTTATTTATTTAACATTTGTTAACCGGGAAAGTCCGACTTGGAACAAAGCCAATTTTCAGTGGAGGCCCGGGGAGAAATGCTCTAAATACATGTCTTTATAATGAGTGTAATGTTGGCATAAACACTAGTATGAACCACCAATGCAAAGTTATGTGAAAGCCAACGCTGCTAATAAAGTGAAGATATTTCTTCTGTGAACTGAAAGCTGATTTTACCTGTGACACCATCAATGAACTTTGTTTTTTAAATAAAATTGATGTTGAATTACAGAGTATTGTAATTATTATTTGCATTAAATACAACACTTTAATACTAGCATGCATCAGTATGAAATTCTCAACTTAGTTTAAGAATTTCTCTTCTTTTTCTATCTGTCTGTTTCTGTCTCTATGTGTTTCTCACCTTCTTTCTTTTTTATTCATCTCCTACTTGGACCTTTTTTCCTCATATGCATCACCAAACCTTAAGGCCGAGTGATGAGAAGTAACACAAACATAAACAGGCAACTCTACAAGCTTTACAATGTGAGTACATGTGTTCTCTGTGCACGTGACCTCCCTGCATGTGCACAAGCAGGAACAAGCCCAGTAGTGCTGCCTGAGGTTGATAACAACTTTGGGTTATAACAGCAGTTCAGACATAGTCACTTTAAAGCACCTCATTTAGCATAATTACTACACCACAATGGCCATTTTGGTGTGATAAAAAAGGGTTCACTATATTGAGGAAGACCATGTTACAATAAGCAGCTTAGGAACTGGAATATAATGGTTAACGGTGTGCACTATAGGCATACTGGCAACAGACAAGCTAGTTGGGAATAGAAATCAAGACCACAGGTTACACACAGGATGCATGGAAGCAACAGGAAGAGATACAAAGCAGAGACTGTGTAGGGTGACAAGCTACAAGACCATGATAAATGACTTGTCAGGCTGTGGGAGTGGGCTTAGCCTAACAGTCAACAGAGCTCAAGAGCATGACAGCCTGCTTTCCTGCTGTAGGAGTTTGCTCATCCTTAGAGAGAGTGAAGCACACGAGCAAGGGCTACTGTCTGCTCTTGGGGCCCATCCTGACAGGGAACAAAGCACATGGGCATGGCACTTCACTTTCCTGCTGTAGTGGGGCTCACCCTGGTGGAATAGAGCACAAGAGTATGATAGGCTACTGTCCTGTTGTGGAGGCTCACACTGACAGGCAACAGAGTACATGGGAATAATCACTTCTTTTTCTTATTGTGGAGATAGGGGCTCACCCTGACGAAATGGAGTGCATGGGCATGGCAGGTTATTGTCCTGCTTTATAGGAGGGGCAACAATGTACCACATGCATGCAGACCACAAGTCATGCCATGAGTTTTATCACTATGGCCTGTAGGGAGGTATCTGCATTGGAGAGAGAGGATCTGTTGCAATATAAAGTAAAAACTTCCTCTCAGGAGTCCAATATTAGATTCATTACCACTTATGGGCGTAATACTCCTAATGTGCTACAAGTTATCCAACGGAATTGCAATATTTTGTTGGGGGATGTTAGACTTGCCAACTTGCTACCAGAAAGGTGTCCCTTTGGTTACAGAAGAGGTAGGACACTGGGTTCTTTTTTTGCTCATTATAAAACTGGGTCCATGGAAGTTCAGCCACTCCCTCAATTGACACTCATGGGGGACCCACTGGTTGGGTGTTTTCCATGTGGGTGCTGCACTCACTGTATATGTATGGAGAAGACCAAAGAGTTTTCCAGCAGGAATACTGGCCAGGTTTATGATATAATTTTTTTTGCTAATTGCTCCAGTGAGTGGTTGGTTTACCTGGCCACTTGTTCATGTTCTGCCTTTTATGTAGGACAGACATCGAAACCTGTGAAACTTCGGATCAGTGAGCACGAGTGAAAATAAAAAGGCAACTAGTGCCTTATTTAAGCATGTACTGAATCACCTTACAGCAAATTTTAGATTTACTGTGATTGATAGAGTTACCGGTAAGAAAAATAACAAAGCTGGTTGGCACAGTGTACTTAACATGAAAGAAAAAAAGTGGATTATTAAATTAGGAGGATTATTCCCCCCCTGGGCTTAATGAACAGTTGTGACCAATCATCTGGGCTTACCAATTTACTGTTTCCTATATAATGTGTGGCTATATGTGGAAGTTTATATACACTGAGCAAGGCTTGGTATTTGTAGCCGAAACCGGTCTGTTTATGTCATATTAAATGGTTTTATGCACACCACTTTGGGCTGGCATTTTTCTTTTTGAATTTGGAATTTCCCTTTTTTGGTGCCATGCCCTTACCGTACTTGCTGAGTTTGATTACTTCGATGAGTTTTATCAGGTCTACAGTACATAAGTCCTAGCTTGGCCTGGTGGTGTGCTGCCAGACAGCAGACTGTGGAAACTTGTCAATTGTTGCTGTTAGTATTGCACAAGGTCTGAATGGTGATTCCATATTAATAGACATGCCCATGGCCACCCGATAGAGGCTGTGTAGCATTGTTAAGACACTGTTGGCAGGCAAGGACAGTCATACACACACACACACACACACACACACACACACACACACACACACACACACACACACACACACACACACACACACACACACACACACACACACACACACACACACACACACACACACACACACTGATCCACCAGTGGAATTCACAGGTGTCTGCATCTTATTTTGGGGCTGAGAGAATGGTGACAGCTGAAACAGTTCACTATACTAGAAACAGGGATGCTGTTATAGGTCTCGTGTATCATTGAAAGAGTAAGGTAAATAAGACTTTGCAGGACAAGATGCAGATGGGAGTGGTGCTGGACATTAGCACTGTTGGTAGCCATAATAAAACATTAGCATAAGGTGAGTTGTTGGATCTTTGGTATAATGCTGCAAGCCAAGGAATATATTGCAATTAAAGCATAAGATTAAGGCTATGAGCTGTTAACAAGCTCCTCATTGTAGTCCAGGGTTTGATTCCTATAGCTTCCATTTGCCTATTGTGTGGCTGTAAGAAATGGACTTACTTAGCCATGCAGTGCTCTGGAGCAATTAGGAAACTTGACTAGTCTGTTTAATGGTCCCCTAAACTGCATGCTTAGTTAATACCTATGAGCCTATGAACTAAACATATGAGCTGTTGATGAGTTGCTTTCTGTGCCTAGGGTACAGAGTTTCATTTCTTCTATCTTTATTTGCCTTCTCTGTGACTTGGAGCAAGTCACTTAACCAGACAGTTCTCTCAAATCACCCCTGAAAAAGTAGTTTGTCCAGAACACCTACCCAGACAACAAATAGTGAAAACATGTATAGAAGATAATGGTGGCCATTGTCTTATGTCAGTATAGTTATCCATATTCAGTGACAAAGTTCCATTTATATCAGTTGAAACAGTAATAAAAAAATACAGACTATTAACTATGTTTGTGTAGGTAGGAGGAAGCTCAAAGAGGGGCATTCAGAATTAGCTAATGCCACAGAGTAGCAATAATCAGCACAAGACAGTGTTTGCTAATCTTTCCTAGTTTCACTTTTTGGCAAAAGCATTCATTTCAGATCCCTATATAATCTCATTACGTGAAACTAGTATTGTATATATTCTTATTATTTGCCATTTGTGCCTTGAATGACTGTAATTGCAACTGGAGCTTTTCTCCTCGGGTTTCCACTGAAAATGGGCTTCTGGCTCAGCTGAACCAACCCAGTTAACAAATGGCAATAAATAAATAAATATTTTATATAGTATTATACCATGACCCCCCCAAAACGTGCATGCTGATTGGCCAGCGTGCACATTGTAAATCGAATTATACTAATGGAAAAAGGTCCGGTCGCCCGGACTTTTTTCCATTAGTATAACTCTACTTTTAAAACACTGTCTCGCTATGTTAAATGGTTTAACATAGCGAGACAGCTTTAAAATAAGCAACGGAGATCTCCGTTGCTTATTTTAAAGCTGTCTCACTATGCTAAACCCATTTAACATAGCGAGACAGGTTTTAAAAAAAGCAACGGAGAAAGCAAGATCTCCGTTGCTTTTTTTCGCTATGTTAAATGGGTTTAACATAGCGAGACAGTTTAAAATAAGCAACGGACATCTCCGTTGCTTATTTTAAAACTGTCTCGCTATGTTAAACCCATTTAACATAGCAAAACAAAAAAGCAACGGAGATCTTGCTTTCTCCGTTGCTTTGCTCAACTCTGATGTACTGCGCAGGCGCAGTACATCAGAACTGCCGCGGATGCCAGACATCTGCAGAAGGGCAGTAAACAGGCATTATACTATGCCATTATTTAAGAAAAGTAATAGTTTCTTTTCTTAAATAATGTCATGGTATAATAGCAATAACCCACTTCTGGGTGTGGGTAATGCTGTATTTACCCATGGTTGGCTTTGTTTGGTCCCCCGGGCTTCGCCCTCGGGACCAAACCACGCCAACCATGGGTAAATCCAGCATTACCCACACCCAGGCGTGGGTTATTGCTATAATAATTAAAACCTGCACTTTCCTGGCAGCAACATTATTGCCAGAGATGTTACAGAGGCATTATGCACATCTAATACACTTGCTAATATTTGATTGATCTTGAGAAAGGTCTTCACAAGCAAACAATAAATATAAGGGAAAAAAGAGTAAAGGACATCCACATGAAAAAAAATGAAAAAATACTGAGCAAATCCTGTCTGAGTTAGGTATATTGAGAAGGAATATGTTCTACTCTACTGTGCTTTTTTGTTAGAAATTACACATAATTGATAGTTTCAGCCTGTCCTACAATATTAGAAGTTAAATGAGTGCATTTTCAGATGATGTAGCTTTGCTGGCAATATAATGGATGATTTTATTTACTGAGACTACAGAATTCTGATTCGCAGAAATGTTCTTCAGCCTTTCAGCATTTGAAGAATGTTGGAAAAATTCTGAGAATGTTTGCACTGTCCAAATGCAACTATTACTTTTGGAATATAGCTTTTTTATGTCATCAATATATATATATATATATATATATATATATATATATATATATATATATATATATATATATATATATATATATACAACTTTGCTCAAACTATCAAAAGTTCAAGAGCTTGAAATTCCAGCAAAATAGTTTGAAGAGGAGGGTGTGAGAGTTGCAGGGGGGATTTGACCTCTATAATAAACTGTTTTTCTTTTTCTTGTTTTCTTCTTTCAGATCTGTTAGATTCAGTCCTTTCTAGGTGAATGTATGCACATTCTTGTTTGCAAGCACTTATGCACTTATCCAGAAAAATACTTCAGAGTATTTGACTGCTCCATTGACTTCCATGGTTTCCTGGATCGATCTTCCAACAGTTGTGGATTTGCAGTATCTCTGTATTGGAAGACAAATGGAAAAAAATTCAAATACAAAAGAAATTCATTAAGCTGGACAGGGAAAGCAATTTTAATGCATCTCATTCATATTTAAGCAGCATAATTGTGCATAAAGTGCTCTTTACTTTCGCAGCAAAAGCCTTCTAAGCTAACAAATCAATTGTATCATTTACTCTTCTAATGTATGCGGCTGGTGTACTCCATCTCATTCCAGGCAAAATAAAAAGTTGTCCATTATTACCAATCTTTTCCTACTTCACCACTTCCTTATTTAACTGTTCCCAATTTCATTTGCATTTGGGGTTTGTTGTCAGGGTTTGCCCACAGCTGTCTACTCTATCCCCTCTGTGTTTTCTTGAAAACAGGTATTTTTCTGATTTTTTTAAATCATCTTCTTACCCTCCTTCCTACTCATCATCCGTTGCAGAGCACATGACCCATTCCTTTACATATACAGTAACCAGTCAGTCCCATGTTTACCTTTCCTTATTTTAATGATACTACACTTGGCATTGTCAGGTTCCATTTCCTTTGTCATTAGCTCAGGTCTGTGTTAACAATTCCCTGTTCTGTCCAGTTCATCACATGTCAGTATGGTTTCTTCCTCTGGCTTCTAACATTATCAGGTATCACAGTCTCCTTCTTTGTTGCCAGCTTTCTTCTTTGTCCCTTTCCCTTTATTAGTGTCTCTGCCATCATTCTCTTCAGTTACCTTTCTTTTCACTGTATCTTCTCCAGTCACCCATCTCAGTGAAAAGTTCTGGCTTGCTGATGTTTTCCTCTTTTTCTTTCAACTTTCAGTACCACTGTCCACTGAAATTAGGTGATGAAGCCATTTTTTCCAGGCATGTTGCCCTCTTCTTGTGTTCTCCCATGAGCTGCACTACTTATCTTTTCCCAAAACTTTAAGCCAGCAGTTGCACCACTCTGCCTTCTTCTCTTTTCAGTGCTGATTTATAACACTAGTAGAGTCTCTGAACTGCTAAAGCTCTTTCCATCAGTTTTTACCTCCTGGATCATTCATTGGTCCACCTTTCCACTTCCTCCATAGCCCTTCTGCCAAATCATGTATTCTCACATGGTCCATTCTGTGAGGCTATGCTAAGCTCTACAGGAATGTTCTGGTTACATATTGCCTTGCTGTAGCTAGCATTAAACCTGCAACCATTTCCGTAATCATTGACCTTCTGTTCCCTCCTCCTTTATTTCCCACTTGATCCTGTTTTTTGATGGAGTCCTCTACAATTAGGGCAGCTTGCCTTATGTATACTGACTATCTTGCCCATTTTCCTAACTGGCTTCTCTTTGGTGATTTGTACCCTGTTTATCATTCTGGCCTTCCATTACCATGTTAAGATTCTTCTTCCCTCCCTCTTAATGACTATTTCCTCTGCACAGCTTTTCTTGTCCCTTGCCTATGCTTACGTTTTTTTTGCTGCCTGCTCCTCTTTTCTCTTTGCCTCGTGTTTTCCTGCTCTACTTTCTTTCTTTATGAACTTACTATTTATTTGTAGCTCTCTCTTTCTTCACCTTCACCTTTCTCCTGGTTCTTGTTTCCAAGTTCCTCCTACCCTGTCACCTCTCATGTCTGTCACATTTCCTGTCTTTAATGTTTACTGTCGACCTTCACAACCAATTTCCATTTCTTCTCAATGCCGTATTCCTTTCAGCTTCCATGCAGCCCCTTATTGCTCATCTCAATGTACCTTCTAACTCTCAGACCCTTGCTTCTTTGACCTTCATCATATACAATTCCCTCCCTTTCACCAATCAGTAAGCCAGATTGCTACACAACCTCCTGCACGTCTCACCTCCCTCTCCCACACTCTCCTTTTATTTCTGTCTCTGCTGTCCCCTGTAGTCTTTATGTGCACAGCAGTCAAATGTTTTCAGTCCTTGTACCCCTACCTAGTATGTACAATCAGGCCTTTAGCAAATAACTCATATTTGCACAGCAAAACACTATGTCATTTCTAGACTGCATTAGTGCAATTGTTTGATATGCATTGTACATATGTAAATATTGTTTTCTATTCCTCCTTTAATCTCTTCTAGCTTCTGTTTCTATAAGCCTATGCGCTTCATTATTATTGGCATTTATTTGTATCCTCCCCACCATATTGTCATTGGTATTTTATTGTTTCCTCCCCAGCATATTGTCACTGGTATTTTATTGTTTCTTCCCCACCATATTGTCACTGGTATTTTATTATTTCCTCCCCATCATATTGTCATTGGTATTTAATTCTTTCCTCCCCACCAAGCTCCTTCATTGTTGTTCTGCAGATGAACTATCACACTGTTCAAACGGGTCTATATTACTTTGCAGAAAGTTTTTTTCAGTGAACACCTAATCATCAACCCCTATTCGGTGAAAATCGCTTCTGTGATTCGCTGAATTTACCAACGGCAAAAAAGTAGTTGGCTGCCTACACAACTTCACCCTTTTCACTGCTGTAGTGCTATCTCGGAGTTGGTATATATAGTTGGGGGTAAGGGGTAAAGTCCCCCACTTGGGTGGGTTCAATTTATTCAGATGTTGGTCTGCTGTGCTGCATGGCAAGTATTTCCTTGCCTTTGGTGAATTTAGAGAATTGCAGAAGCAATTTTTGCTGAACAGGGGGTCAATGATTAGGTGTTCATTGAAAAAAACTTCTGGCAAACTAATATAGACCCATTCAAACTGCACAAATCACATAGAATTGTAATGCTCTGTTGAAACTTGCAAGTGCTTAACTGGTCCTAAAGTGGTTTGAGAAACAGCCTGCCTACATGGTTAACAAAGGTTAAATAATTTAGTAGACAAGTAAATTAATGCATATATACCTACTTACTTGTTTAGATCAATGTTCTATATTTTATACTATGTTATCTTATAAGCTCTTTCTTTGATCTTCTTGCTCGATACAACAAAAGGAAGGACTCACTTCTCTTACTACATAGTAGCTGGCTGTTGTGAGATGATAATAAATCTGCCCATCTCTGGCTGTCTAGTATGCACTGGCTACTGATAAGCACAGTTGAAGAGCTTACAATTTTTGTTTTATTAACTGTTATTTATTTATTTATTGACATTTGTTTACTGGGAAAGTCCACTGGGCCAGAAAGAGCCCATTTTCAGTGGAGGCCCGGGGAGAAAAGCTCCAGGACAAATAACAATTTAAATACAATGTTTACAAAGTATCACAACATAAGCAAAAATCCAGAGTATCAATCGGAAAATATTAAAATAAGTAAGATCAACCAGAATTCAGGTAGTCAAACGCTACAGATTCTATATCACTAGCAGCTGATTTGAAAATAATATACAAAAGAGTACAGAAGAATTATAAATTTTCAGTGGAACTTCAAATATAAAGTAGTTACAGAAGGAGTTATAGTTAGTAACAGAAGGAATTAATTTAACACATTCTCACGTCAATATGAGTGCTGAAAAATGAAATGTAGGCAATTTCTAGTGCAGATATAGAGAAAGAGATAGAGTGGCTAGACAGGCTAGATAGCGTAGAAGTACTGCTGAGACCGAAAGGGAGAAGACCTCAAGTGATGTAGTAGGAGGTGCATTTGTGCAGGTATTGTTGCTTAGTGAGTTTCTGGAACCCTATGGTGTTCTCCCTAAACTCTGACTTTCAGTGTCTTTCTGCTACTCTTTATCATATCATTCTGTCTCGCTTATCCTCTAATCTTATCTAAGTGACTATGATTTATATTTTTTATACTCTGTTTTGTTTAATGAGGTCATGCCTTTGTTTCAGGCTAATCCTTTCTCTTCTCCTGATGACGTTCTCCATTCATATTGAACAGGAATGAAAGCACTTACAGCCAAAGTTTTAAATACCTTTAAACATGCTTTTGTTCACTTTATTTTCCATGGTATTTGTTTTCTGGTTTTTAGTATTATAAGGAGAGAAATCTGGGCATATAAACAAAACAATAATTTGCTTATTAAAGTATGCAAGATATTAAAATTACCAAAATATGTTTACTCACTGAATCTGATCTACAAACTGAACAGAAAAAAAGGATAAGAAAGCAAATGAGACAGAAATGAGGACTAATTTTTAGATATATTTTTAAGAACCACACAAATAGAGCCAGCCCAGTAAAACATTCCAAATAACAAAATGACTGGACTGTTGTAGAGCTTCACGTGGAACACCAACTTTATTAACAGTATTTAACGCTGAGGTTACACAAGGCATTTTCATCCGAGTATCCCCTAGACTTTTTCAAAAATAATATAAAATCATCCACATTCACCTATTTTATGTAAGTCATATAACTGATTAATAAGTTAATTAAAATCATTAAAGGCATACTACTCACAAATAAAAATCCCAGGAATACATACACTGTAAAATGCTTGTATAAATATACTGAAAATGCTAGCATGAGAAGAGTTTAAAATATTATAACATCCAACCTTAAAAATATTTGGTCATAATAAAATGGATGTTTCTTAAACATTAATGTAATAAAAATATGTATAAATAAATATAAATAGATATCAATAAATATTGTATACTGCATAAAATATATATATGTATATTTTATATCAACTAATAATCATATGTCAAAAATACAAACAATGGCAAAGCACATTTATAGCTTCGCCGACCTAAGTTTTAAAAGGGGTAGAATAGAAATAAAATCATTCAACCCTGGGGGTCTATTGGCTTCCAGAGTTATCTGCCAAAAGGTTTCTCTAAACTCTAGTTTAGTTTCCCAGGGACCCCCTCTTATTTCTTTTGGAACCATTTCAATTACTGAAAAAAAGAACTGAGCATTACTACATTCCATTGTATGTCTGCACAAGGCATTGGTGTTGTTTTTCTTTTTAACATATTTAAATGTTCATAAATTCTCCATTTTAGATGTCTCTCAGTTTTGCCAACATAGAAGGCATCACAAGACCCACATATAACTATATAAACCACACCTTGCGAATTGCAATTGGAATAATTATTATTGTGTACTGTCTTATTCCTTGCCTCTATATATAATTCTTCACCCTGTAATAGGTTTTTACACACAAAAGAAAAGGGACTTTCAAGTGTGGGGCCTGCAACCAATGTAAGCATATATTACAGGGTGAAGAATTATATATAGAGGCAAGGAATAAGACAATACACAATAATAATTATTCCAATTGCAATTCGCAAGGTCTGGTTTATATAGTTACATGTGGGTCTTGTGATGCTTTCTATGTTGGTAAAACTGAGAGACATCTAAAACGGAGAATTTATGAACATTTAAATGATGTTAAAAAGAAAAACAACACCAATGCCCTGTGCAGATATACAATGGAATGTAGTAATGCTCAGTTCTTTTTTTCAGTAATTGAAATGGTTCCAAAAGAAATAAGAGGGGGTCCCTGGGAAACTAAACTAGAGTTTAGAGAAACCTTTTGGCAGATAACTCTGGAAGCCAATAGACCCCAGGGTTGAATGATTTTATTTCTATTCTACCCCTTTTAAAACTTAGGTCGGCCAAGCTATAAATGTGCTTTGACATTGTTTGTATTTTTGACATATGATTATTAGTTGATATAAAATATACATATATATTTTTATGCAGTATACAATATTTATTGATATCTATTTATATTTATTTATACATATTTTTATTACATTAATGTTTAAAAAACATCCATTTTATTATGAGCAAATATTTTTAAGGTTGGATGTTATAATATTTTAAACTCTTCTCATACTAGCATTTTCAGTATATTTATACAAGCATTTTACAGTATATGTATTTCTGGGATTTTTATTTGTGAGTAGTATGCCTTTAATGATTTTAATTAACTTATTAATCAGTTATATGACTTATATAAAATAGGTGAATGTGGATGATTTTATATTATGTCTGAGGAAGTCTGGAGAATACTCGGACGAAGATGCGTTGTGTAAACTCAGCGTTAAATACTGTTAATAAAGTTGGTGTACTACGTGAAGCTGTACAACAGTCCAGTCATTTTGTTATATATTTCTAAGACTCAAAAAATGGAAAAAAATATGCTAGGTAAGTATGGACTACATTAGGCAGAGAATTTCTTACAAAGGAAGACAAATTAACTGATTAGTGTTTCCCAGGAATTAAAAAAAAAAGAACTTTTGAAAGGAAGAAAATAAGCAATGTATAGTAATCAGAAGATATATAAAGACACGTGCGAGTATTACAGTTAAAGAAAGCCCAAGCTATTTAGAAAGTATAACACATAGGCAGTTACTCTCAATTTATATTAAAAATAACATTGAAATAAACAATATCAACTTATGGGAAAAACATAAGAAGTTGAAAAATATTTCACATTGTATACATTTAAAAGAAAAGGAATAAGACCCGATAGAAATTATTCTGGAGTGTGACAGATAAGTGGTAATTCAGCTACCTTCTTCCTTAAAATCTTTGGATAAGAATGGAAGAGGAGTGTGACAGATAAGTGGTAATTCAGCTACCTTCTTCCTTAAAATCTTTGGATAAGAATGGAAGAGTATGCCCAGGGAAATAAATAAAAATGTAGTTGTACAGTAAAATATCGTTAATGATAAGTAAAATCTATAATATACGGGAAACTGTGAAGAAAATTGAAGATGTATGTGAGCAAAAGCAAAACACAGGTGAAAGCAATAGAAACATTTGTGATAATATGTGAGTAGGGTGGTACAATGGCACAGCAGATACCATTGTCACCTCACAGTAAAAAGTTGCCCAGTTTGCTTCTTGGGGGGAGTGTCTTCTGTGTGGAGTCTGCATGCCCTCCCTGTGTTTACATGGGTTTCCTCCAGGTGCTCCGGTTTCCTCCCACATTCCAAAGACATGTATAAGTGGATTGGACACTCTAAGTTGGCCACAGGTGTGAGTGTGCATGAGTGGGTTGTGTGGAATAACTACTGCATCAAGGCTTGCCACCAGGCAGTGTGAATCTTGACTCCAGATGATTGTCACTGTTGAAGTGACACCCCAACCTCATGAGCAAAAATGGGAAAAAGGGACTGTGGATGGATGGATGGAACTGGATGTGAGTAGTGAATGGCTTACTGTTCATTGTAAGTTATTATTAGATAGCTGCATATGATTGTAACAAGTTACAGTAAAGCAATATAGACTTGACTCAATATTACATGTAATCTCTGTTATTAAACTAGTAATTACTGGTAGTTCCAGATCTGTTAGGCTGTCTGCATTGCACTGTTTTCTGTTTTCTTTCTAATGCCTGCTGTTCTGGCTTATAGATACATAAGAAAGGAACAACAATAGTTAATGTTCATTAAAGTGTCAAAAGTATATGGTAACTACCCAGTAGTTGAATTACAATTGCAGTGCAGTTATTTCTAACAGACTTTATATGGGATACAAATATTAAAGCTATTTAGTAACCATGCCAATGATGCATGTAGCAATTTAGTAAATATCAAGCTAATTAGTAATCATACCATTGTTGCATATCACTGTTCAGCAAGTAGAAAACTATTTTGTAACCAAACAACTGATGTGTATAACTGCTCACTAAATATATAACTGTTTAGTAACCCTGCCACTAATACATATCACTGTTCAATAAATATAAAACTAATTGGCAACCACACTGCTGATACATATCACTGTTTAGTAAAAATAAAACATTTTAGTAGCCATATCACTGATTAATATAACTGTTTAGTAAATATAACACATTTAAAACATTTAATTAGTAATCATATTACTGATGCACATAACTGTTCAATAAACACAAACTATTAACTGTGACACTGATGCATGTCAGTACATATAAAACTATTTAGTAACAACATCACTGATGCACTGTTCGGTAAATATTAAACTGTTTAGTAAAAATGCCATTGATGCGTATTACAATTCAGTCAATATAAAACATTTTAGTATCCGTATCACTGATTCATATAACTTTTAACTAAGTATAAAACTACATAGTAGCAATACCACTGATGCACATAACTGTTCAGTAAATACAAAACTATTTGTTAGCCATGACACTGATTCATGTAACAATTCAGTAAATATAAAACTATTTAGTAACCATATCACTGATGCATATAACTGTTCAGTTAATATTAAACTATTTAATAACCATACCACTGATGCAGGTAACTGTTCAGTAAATAAAAAAAAATTGTAACAAAACTGCTGATGCCTATCACTGTTTAGTAAATAAAAATGATTTAGTAACCAAACCATTGATGCTTATCACTGTTTTGTAAATAAAAAAAATATTTAGTAACCAAACCACTGATGCTTATCACTGTTTTGTAAATAAAAAAAAGACTTAGCAACCAAACCACTGATGTTTATCACTGTTCAATAAATATAAAACTGTTTAGTAACCATATCACTGACAAATGTAGTGTGCTTGCAAGTGCAGCTGTGCATTGGTTCAGGTTTGCTGATTACATCTGTTGAAGTGTTCTGCGTACCACCAGTGATTCATTTTATGAAGAAAATCATGGATTGATTGTAAACATATGTATATTACTACTTGTGTATTTGACTGTGGGTTACAAGTTATTTCCTCAGTCATTTCATTGTTTTTAATTTCACTTATTGCAGAAAATGAACTTGAATACCACAAAGGGCATACATAATGTGTAAGCTTCATTCTGTGTTTCTATGTCTATTTTAGTGATGTATTTCATCAATATAGCTCTAGTAGGCACTTTTCTGACTCAAATGTAAAAAATTGAATGCCATGGTATGCTGTGAGAAATATTTCTGTTTAGACTTTGAAAAAGTTTATGCTTTTTTAAACAATATGTGGTTAACTGAGGTAGTTAAACTAGCTCATCAATGCTAATAAAAGTACTCTGAATCATTTATAAATATTCTCATGTATGCTGCGAAACAGAGTAGCAGATTCCTGCGTCTTTAGTCAATATGGCTTGTTAGTATAAAAATAGTTTAATTTAAGCAGTGGGAATAACTCTTAGTGATACATTCTCAAGACTTGTAGGCTGAGTCAAATACGGAGACAATCTGATACAAAGAAAGAAAGAAAGGAGTTCCACAAGTCCTTTAATTTATCAAGTAAGGAATAAACATTTACTGTCGAGGTGGGTTGTCTCTTTGTATCGTGTATCATAAGGTCAGACAGTGAGACAACTGTAGCTTGCAGTCAATATAAGTGTACAGACAAAATGTGATTCAAATGTTATAGGACAGCCCGAAGGTCAGGACTGACAGAATGACAGGCCATCGCACAGAAGATACTAACTAGCTGTTGTCCATGGTCTAAACAGAGTAAGGTACACTTGCTATCTGATCAATGTCATTGTAGAGGAGAAACAAAGGGCTTGTTGTGAAAAATATATCTATTCTCCTGTCACCTGAATGACATAATAAACTCACTCTTTACTATGCTGAAACATTCAAGATTGTATATATTGTACTCATACAGTGATACATGACTGTGTGATGGAGTATGTATAGGGCATACTTATTCAGCAAGGTCTGATCTGAAATAGAATTGATTATTCATCACATTAAGTAACATAATGGAAGGAAAAAGATTTCTAGAATTTAAAAGTATGCAATCAATAGCAGTAATGTTAGTGAATATAGTACATTTATTTGATGAGCTGACATGTTATAAGTTATTAAATAATAAGTAAGCCACTCTTTTGTATGTGTAAAGGATTTGTTTATTGAAAAGAGTAAAATTATGTTGGCATTTATATTACTTGTATGCTAGAGATTTACAAAATGCATGCACAGATGATAAGAAGGACTACAACCCTAAGCTGTTTATTAAAATTTGACAAAAATATCCGAAGCATTATTATTTATGACATGGCACAGGAAAGGATAATGTGAGGAGAGTAAAGATGACAGAACTAGTGCTGACCATTGTGACAACAACTTGAAAAGCAGTCGACGTGACATCTAGCCTATCATGCTGCTGAAAATGTCATCTTCATGAAGGACAGTGAGAAAATGGCTTGCTGAAAATTTGAAAGGTAAATTCAAGAGAAGCTCATCATGTCAGATGCAATATTGTCTTGAGCTGTTTGAGAAAGGAAGTCCTTGAGGTTTTTACGGGTGTTAGTTGGCAGGCCCTTCAAGATATCTATCCTGTACCCAATAGGACTTTGAGTGGCCTGTGGATTGCTTACAAGTTTGTAAGGGCCAGGAGACATTGATTAAGATGTTTCTACAAAATTAATGGACGATGAGAAAAGAAACAATAATAATTTTGTTTGAGGAGCACTGGTATAATATTTCATTATAAATGACGGAGTCATTTTTTAGCAGTTTAGCAACTAGATTGCATGTTGTTTTCTTCTGCTGACAGTTCCATTTCTCAGTACAGGTATTATGTTTCAAAAGTTATTTGTCCATTGTTTCCAGTTCATATTCACTGTGAGAGCATTATCCTTTCTATGCTAATTTTTGTGTGTGTGTGTGTGTGTGTGTGTGTGTGTGTGTGTGTGTGTGTGTGTGTGTGTGTATGGAGATGTGTTTTTGTAATGCAGGGGACTGAGCTCAATGGAAAAGTGAAGAAAGAGGGGAAGAATGTATCAATATAATGTCTGTTTTATCTTTGATACTGAGAGGAGTGACCAGGGTGACAGTAAAATGATTCATCACAGTAACAAAGTGAAAAACTATGGCATATCACCACGACCAAAGGAACTATTACAATTACCATAACTTTAAATATCAAAATTCAAGCTGCTTTTCATATTCCACCCACATCTTATATTGATATACTGGGCCTCCAAAAGCACTGGGCAGTGATGGAGAATTGCCCAGTGGTGCATACTGGGAGTGAGACATCTCTATGTTGGTGGTGTGCTTGCAATTTTATTGTTGATTTTGTAATTATGGATGAGACAGCTGAGACAGACACTGAAAATGCAAAACATGCTGTTCTTTGTTTTAGTAAGTTTGTGCATGATTTTGCAGAGACCAAACCCACTCGGTGGTAAAACACTTATGAATATCTTAGGTAAGTCATGGTAGTGCTTCAGAAATAGTGACAAGACAAGAATGAACTGCAAATGCAAAGTTTAAGCATTTACTTACAAATTCAGAACCTGCACACATGACAGTTAAGAGTACTGTGTCAGCATACTGAGAGAGTAAGTTAAGTGTCAGAAAAAAAGTTGGGAAAGCTTTATATAGCAGACTAGTGTATCATGTATTAAATTAGTAAAAAAATTCCATGTTTTCTTTCAGTGTTCATCTGCCTCATTACATTATTTAATTGATTTATCAGTTAATCTATCGTACTGAAACACATGCAGAAACAAATAGATTTTTGTTATTATTATTATTAGTAATGGTAATAGGATGAGGACTGGTACCAATACTATATAATTCAGATGTGCATCAATTTTTCAATTCAGATTTGCAAAGAAAAAAAAAACTTTTTTTGTTCACAGACTTCTGTGACTCAGGTAGATGGAGGAATACAAATCTAGTTTGCTAAGGAAAATTGGAGATGCCTAAAATTCTGAGGGAGTGTTGAGGTGATCTACTCTGCTTTTTGACAAGAGTTTATTTTGTATTTTGCTTATCATATCATGTCTGTCATGTTTTCAGAAGGTAACTGTAAGCTGGTCTGCTCATCTGAACATTTAGCTTTGTCCTTCCCCGTTCTTCTTTTTACTCCATTTATTACAACGTTTTTATACACTCCGTCTGTCTTTACATCTTCTGCCCATTTCAAGTGAGTATACTATTTGCCACTCTCTCTATGAAAGAGTGCATTTCAATGATCAGATTAAAGTGAACTCCTCTTATCTGGTAATTTTGTCAGTAGTGCATATACTTTCCTTCACATCTATCGTAATCCCACTACAGACACCTATTCTTATCTTTATTATCTAAATCATATTCTCCTTTCTAACCCCTTATCAAGTGAAAATGGATCTAATTCTGTATGCCTGACTTTATAGAACTTCCTTCCATCCTCCTGATTCTGGCTACCCATCTGCATGTCTTCCCCGGCAATATGACCATGTTTTCCCTGTAAAACCTTCAGAAAGCATTCCAACTATGGTCTTACAAGATGGTGGAGAGTAGTCACCCCATTCCTTTCCTTTTTTTGCATATACCACCATTGCATATATTGTGTACCATTTGGTTTATTCCTGCTGCTATTGTCTCATGCTGACCCTTATTGTTCATATCTTCTGTAATAATTACAACCCTCATGATCTTCTTCATCTTTGAGTTTGTGAAAATGACTACTGCCTGGGTCATCTTTCCCTTGTTACATCACCATGAACTTAAGGGCTTCATTGGAGTCACCCATCTCCTATTATGCCTTCCATTTTTTTTCATTCCTTCACCAGACTTGCAACCCTGATGGTTACTACCTCTTCACCCAATTTTGGTGCCGCATATAAATGAGTTGATCCAGTTTTTCATGTCCTGTGGGAGGTCAGAGACAAATGCATTAACTATGTTTAGAGGTAGGATTGTTTCTCTTTCCCTCCTAAAATGTTTCATGTTAATGCCATCCTCTTCTTTGTTCCTTATATACAACTGATACCAAAATCAAGCCCTATCAGAAGTCTAAAGTGGGGAACTGAATCAGAGGACATGCTGTATTCTGGAGAAATCATACTGACTTCCCTGGTAACCCTGTTATAGAACTGCATCAGATTATTCTGGCAGGATCTGCATGCTGTGAGTTTACACTTGAATTAATTAATCAGCAAAGTCTGCTCCAAGTACCACATAAGCCTGAACGTCTAGACCATCTGCATCCTGTTTTTCACATCACTGAAGTAAGGCTTACTGGTTTATAGTCTCCTAGGTTCACAGGTAAGTACTAGCAATCAGTGCACAACCCTTCATCAGTCTAGCCAACAACCTGTGTTTAAAAGTTCCTTCCAGCCTCAAAAATGACAATACAAAATAAAATAGGAGACGGCGTGAGCCTGCCCTTCAAATTATCTAGGTTTACATTGAAGGTGGCAAGTTTGCTACTCTTCCTGATGTGCAGTGGAAGTTTGTTCCACAGTTATGGAATATGTTGAGACGTGAATCTGTCATGCCATTGTGTGTTACTTTTCTGTCGATGCAGGTTTTAGTTCCAGTAACTAAATATTTGATAAACCATTTGTTCTGCAAAAGGAATAGAAGATCAAAGAGGATCAGATCTTTCATGATTTATCAGTCCACTGACCTTTTTAGTTAGAAATCATTGAGGTCTGTCAAGTTGAGGGATGCGACTAAACAGATTATCTATTTATTTATTTTACATTTGTTGACCGGGATTGTTCGACTGAGCTGAAGAGCACTTTTTCAGCGGAGGCCTGGGAAGAAAAGCTCCAACATATACAATTTTCATTATAAATTAGCATTAAACAGCAACGTTACAGGATTATTACAGTGCATTAAGTAGCAATACAATGTTATACAGTGTCAGTATTCAGGAGTATAACAAAACTATTTCAAGAAGTACAAAAAGAAAATATGTCATTAAGATGAATATAGATTTTGGGGTAAGTGGTTACAAAAACCCAGTTTTATCATAATGTAGTTATATGAAGGCCAGACAATTACAATAGAATGTTTCTCTGAGGCAATTTGCTTAACAGAGTTTAGAAGACAGTAGAAAGAGTAGTCAGGGAAGATTAGAGAGAGCTAGTGAGAAGAGCGAGTTAAGGGCAGAAAGTAGATTAAGGTACTGCAAGCAGGGTATGTTTAAAGAGGGAGAGTGCAGTGGCAGGTCCAGTGACTTTTAAAGTGCTCTTTGGTGGCTGTCTTAAAATTTTCAGGATGTGTAAGGGTCCTGATTTCTAGTGGGAGACTATTCCAGGCAATAGTGGGGTAATAGCTGTACATGTTGCGTCCAAATTTAGACTTGGGTTTGTAGATTTGTAGTAGGTCTTGGTTAGAGTTTGGAGAGGTCTGGAGGTAAAATAATGAGAGATGGGAGGGGGTAGTGCTGGGCAGTAGGAAGGCTGGTATAGGATAGAATGGGTGATCTGGAGCTGAGAGAGAAGAAGCTGGTGGGGTAATTCAAGCCAGTTTAGGTGTTTTAGAAAGAGACAGTGATGGGATTTGTAGGTTTGTTGGGCAGCAAATTTAGCTACCTTGTTGTAGGCAGATTCGAGTTTGGTCAGGAGTGCTGAGTTAAGATTTGTGAGAATTTGAGAATTGTACATTAGACTGGGTAGAAGGTAGGTGAGAGAGAGTAATCTTGACTTCAGAGGTAAGCAATTTCTTGTTATGGTAAAGGAGCCCTAGTTTTGAATGAGTCTTTTTGATACAGTTATTAACATGCAAGTCAAATTTAAGCTGATCCTCGATGGTTACGCCTAAGAGCTTAGCACTGGATTCTACCTGAATGGGAGTGTTATTAAGGGACAGTATGGAGAAGGAGGGTTTAATATTGTTGAACTTTTTAGGTAGGAAGAGTAACAGCTTCATTTTTTTAGGATTAAGGATGAGCTGGTTGTTGGAGAGCTATGCCAAAATGAAAATTACACCCTATAATGAGTCTGATGAGATAGTATAAAGAGTAATTAAGAATTCTAGAGGAGATGCCCTTGGAAATAAGATGAGACAGATAGAGAAGGTTTTCTATACTATTGCAAAGACATGATGGTGAAAAGATAAGGTGTGATCGACAACAGTGACTGGATCCCTACAGCACTAGCTGACTGAAGGGATGTGTTAGATATATGTTTAGAAAAATTATTTTGTTCACTAAAATTAATTGTACTATTTTTTTGCATTTAATTTCAGAGCATTGTCCTTGTATCTGTTGTTAATATGGTCTAACCCATATTGGAGCAATTGTGAGTCTGTTGAAAAGTGACACTCAATTTAAAGAAATTTGCAAACAAAGATAACCAAAGGCCAGGAGTGTTGAGCTGTAGGTTACATAAATAGATGCCAGATAGAAAAGGATCCGGCACTGAGTCCTGTGGTATATCACTGGTAAATTCTTTTTGCTTTCAAAAGTGACACTGGTTCTGTCAAATAACCATTTAGATATCTATGTACAACATAAGGATTTATATATATATAGAGTTACAAGTTTGGCAATAATGCCTGCATTGTGAATAGTGTGGAAGTCCTTCACCAGGTCCAGATATGGTGTGTGTGAAGAAGTCTGAACGGGACAACTTAGCTACTCATTTACCCCTCCTCCTAGCAATAAGATGGGAAAAAAATGTATTGTGTTAAGTCCCAGCACCAGGCTTTCCATGAAGGGAATTTTAGAGAACTCCCTGAAATGTTTCAGCTGATATCTACCAGCCGTCTTAAGGATCCTGAGTGTTGTCCCTTTAGGTCCCCTTGTGATTTTTGTTACAGTACACAATGAGAGAGAGAGAACAGCATTAGTTAAACAGCCACAGTCACAGGAGAACAGCATTAGTTAAACACCCACAGTCACAGGAGAAGAGCATTAGTTAAACAGCCACAGTCACAGGAGAACAGCATTAGTTAAACAGCCACAGTCACAGGAGAACAGCATTAGTTAAACAGCCACAGTCACAGGAGAACAGCATTAGTTAAACAGCCACAGTCACAGGAGAACAGCATTAGTTAAACAGCCACAGTCACAGGAGAACAACATTAAACACCCATAGTCACAGGAGAACAGCATTAGTTAAACACCCACAGTCACAGGAGAACAGCATTAGTTAAACAGCCACAGTCACAGGAGAACAGCATTAGTTAAACACCACAGTCACAGGAGAACAGCATTAGTTAAACACCCACGGTCACAGTACTGGGAATCATACTGCTTCCTGAAACAGAGATCACGGAGGACTGCCAAAGCACTAGTTCTTTATTTTGGCTTTTTTGTGTAGGTTTGTTTTTTTTCTTTTAGAATATTTGAGCCAAGTACTTGTTGACTTAAAATAAGCTGCAGGATAGTATAATCCCCTGCAGAATTTTTTTATATGATTGATTAGTATATGTTGGAAGAAATAGTAATGGCAAGTGTTGTGGTTCAGGGATCAGTTCTATACAATCAAATGATACTCAACTAAGTTTCATAGCAGTGCTAGTGAATACATTTTTAAGATAAAATGCACACACACACACACACACACACACACACACACACACACACACACACACACACACACACACACACACGCACACACGCACACACGCACACACACACACACACACACACACACACACACACACACACACTCACACACAAACACATACAAGTATTAGATTTATGTTAATTAAATTTCAATAATTCAGTAGTTGGTGATGTTTGAATTTTGCCTTTTAATGTGGTCATAAATATACACCCAGACAGAAGATTTATTAAAATACCTCTATTTTAGTAAGAGCTTTAGAATGTTGTGAGACCAAAGGATTTAATTCCTTCTCATTCATTTGTGAGACGTGAAAAAAAAAGTTTTAATTTATTTTGGTTTTAATATTGGATACTGGGACAAATGACTTGGAATGTTGTGGATTCAATCTTGTGGTTATTGTTGCTGGACTTTATACATTGGCTGACTGAAAGGTAACTGGAACTAAAGCTCCTGGGAGCACTGCATATTTTCAAGTCATGAGTTAATGGAAATACATGTCATTTTTTGTATATACACACACACACACACACACACACACACACACACACACATATATATATATATATATATATATATATATGGGTCTACTTCTAATGCCCGAAGCATGGATTAGCGACAGGGAAATAACCGACGCCAGAAACCCGACAACACACAAACCCGACAACGCGAAACACCGAACACCATAACACCGACACACTACACGTCAACACCACAGTACACTACAACACATATCCACTAGCCCTAACCCAAACCCTAACCCTAAGGTCCGACACTACCGCACACTCCCTACCTGCACCTAACCCTAACTCACTTACACACCCCAAACCCCAAGCTCCAACACTACCGCACACTCCCTACCTGCACCCTAACCCTAACTCACTTACACACCCCAAACCCCAAGCTCCGACACTACGCACACACTCCCTACCTGCACCCTAACCCTAACTCACTTACACACCCCAAACCCCAAGCTCCGACACTACGCACACACTCCCTACCTGCACCCTAACCCTAACTCACTTACACACCCCAAACCCCAAGCTCCGACACTACCGCACACTCCCTACCTGCACCCTAACCCTAACTCACTTACACACCCCAAACCCCAAGCTCCGACACTACCGCACACTCCCTACCTGCACCCTAACCCTAACTCACTTACACACCCCAAACCCCAAGCTCCGACACTACCGCACACACTCCTACCTGCACCCTAACCCTAACTCACTTACACACCCCAAACCCCAAGCTCTGACACTACCGCACACTCCCTACCTGCACCCTAACCCTAACTCACTTACACACCCCAAACCCCAAGCTCCGACACTACCGCACACTCACCTATCACACACCCTAACCCTACATCCCTGAGTATTGCACACTTACCTGTCCGCTCCCTACTCCTAAATCCCTCACTATCGCATACTTACCAGGTCGCGCTTACACATTCCCCTTGTCGGTCTTCCGTCTGTCGGGATTCGAGCGTGTCGGTCAACTGCGTTGTCGGGTTTCTGGCGTCGGTTATTTCCCTGTCGGCGAAACGGCGTTTCGGGCATTAGAAGGAGACCCATATATATATATATATATATATATGGGTCTACTTTTAAACATGTAAAACCCATAACATCTAATTTCATAACATTAAGACCAAAACATCTAAAACCCAAAACATCTAAAACCCATAACATTGAATTTCATAACATCTAACACTACAAATCACAAGAAAATAACATCCCCTCCACATACAACAACACCAAACACACTTTTTACTATGTTTCTGCAGGGAGGCAAGCCCCCCCGCACCCCTCATGTGGGGGGCTCCCCCCACACCCCCCATAAACTAAATATACCAACTCCAAGATTGCACTACAGTGGAAAAAATGGAAAAAAGTTAATTTCCTAACCCCACTATATCAAGCCCCCCCCCCTGCACAAACATAGTAAAAAGTGTGTTTGGTAGTTTGGTGTCATTATATGTAGAGGGGATGTTATTTTCATGTGATTTGTACTGTTACATGTTATGAAATTTAATGTTATGGGTTTTAGATGTTTTGGGTTTTAGATGTTCTGGTCTCAATGTTATGAAATTAGATGTTATGGGTTTTAGATGCTCTGAAGGGGACCTATATATATATATATATATATATATATATATATATATGTTTACTATCAACATATCAAAGTTCAGAACACTGAACATTCAATACTGTGAAACTGACTTCAGACGTCTGGCATACTACCGACATTCAACAGAGTTAACATTTATGCCGAAATTCGACCATGATGGCAGTGTAGGTGCAAACGTAAGTTAAACACCTACACTGTCATTCATGTTTTAGCAGGGGGGGGGCAAGCCCCCCCACACCTCCTGCAAATTAAATATTCTAATTCTGAGATTGCACTACAGTGAGGAAAGGGATACATTTCCCTTTCCACTATGTACCGCAACTCTACTCATGATATCAAGTGCATATCAGCGAATGCACACTTGCATTCACTGATATGTACTCTTGATGTTCTAAAGTTCAGCAACTCGGGAGTCGACTACCTGGCGTTTGACTTTCCGCGTCTGCTGAACTAACGCTCAACTTATTGATAGTAAATCTATATATATTATATATATATATATATATATATATATATATATATATATATATATAGAGCTATATAAATAAATATATATATATATATATATAGATAGATATATATATATATATATATATATATATATATATATATATATATATATATATATATATATACATACATACATATATATAGGTTCATAGGTAGGTGCTAGGCTATTGGCCCTAGGGCATATATAAGCCTAGCCAAAAAGATACCCTGGCTTTCGCCACCCAAGAAATTATTTTCCTGTGCCCCTGCTGTGCAGAGCCACAGCAGTGATCCCCAGGGTGAATTTCCTATTTCCCATCCAATCATCAAGATTTTTCTTGAAGAGTGCTAATGGCGAGCTCTGTTTGACATAGATAGGTAGTCTGTTTCAGAGTATGAGAAGTCTCTGAGACAGGAATCTATCCCTCCAGCATGTTCTGTTTATTGTGGTGACAAAACTTGGGTCCCTACAGCGTGTAGCTCTGAGGGAATGGGATTTCCTTAAGTGGAGCATGTCCAACAGCTCTGGGTTTGACATAGCTTTGTATGTTAGGCAGAGATCGCCTCTGAGTAGGCAATATGCGATGGAGTAAAGCTGGAGTTTTTTGAGACGGTCTGCATAGGACATCTGTTTAAGGCCAGTAATCCTCTTTGTGAGGTGTTTCTGTGGCCTTTCCAGTTGTTGTAGATGTCTTGTGAGGTACATGCCAAAAGGGGTGTTGTACTCTATAAAGGGTCTAATGAGTGATGAGTAGAGGGGAATGACCTCTTTTTTTCTGGATGAGAAACCTTTTGTGATGAGGTGTGCCATGTAGAAGGATTTCCTGACCACTGTGGCAATGTGATTATCAAAGGAAAGACTACTGTCCACCTGTGTCCCAAGGTCTCTTATCACACTTTTGGCGTTAAGTAGACTACCAACTATGTGGTAGCTCATGGGTACAGATGTTTTTGGCATTGAGCTTCAGGCCATGGCTTTGACACCAGGCATCTGTTTCAATGAGGCCCTTTTGTAGGATTTTGATTATGGCTCCAGTCATCTGCAAACTTCATTAGCCAAAGACCTTCTGTATTAGCCTGCACTTCAGAGAAGTAGATACCAAACAGGAGAGGACCCAGGACTGAACCCTGTGGTACTCCACTTGTCACTGGTCTGAAGTCAGATTTGGGGTTTGCTACTTTCACAGTGTGGGTTCTGTCTGTGAGCCAGTTGGCAACCCATCTTGTGACATAGGGATTTATACCTAATTTAGTGAATTTATCTATAATTACAGAGTAGGTGATGGTGTTGAAAGCCTTGGCAGGATCTATATCGGCTGTGTGAACCACCTTACCCTCATCTATGGCTTTGGTGACTGCTTCAAAGAAGTCTATCAGGTTTAGGAAACATGATCTGCCTTTTACAAACCCGAACAGGGTGGGATCCAGAGTTTGGAGATTACCGATGTCTTTGTTTATGAGTTCCACGATGATATGTTCCATGGTCTTGCAGACCAGGTTCATCAGGATAATGGGGTAGTAGTTCCCGGGGTCCGTCGTGGCTCCCCCTTTGTGGAGTGGGATAACCATCATGATGCGCCATTCAGTAGGCACAAAGCCTGAGGTGAGGCTATGACTGAACATGGTACTTAGGTGGGATGCCAGTTCATTCTGTAGTTTGTGTAGAACACAGCCTGGGATATTATCAGGTCCCACGGATGCTGTGTTCTTGGCTTTGGTGAGTGTGTTTTTTACCTGTGCAGCCGTAATTACAGGAACCTTGCATTCTTCCAGTATAGAGATGGGCCCTCTAGGGGGTGAGAAATGGGTAAAGTTAGCATTGAACCAATCTGCCAGGATTTTGTCAATATCAGTTGGTTCTGTATATTTAGTGCCATTGTGCTGTAACTCACAGCAGATCTGAGTGTTGCCATTGAGATTCTTGACATAGCTATAGAACGCTTTATGGTTGTCTTTAGAGTTAGTGGCAATTTTGTTTTCGTAACTAGCTTTGGAGGATTTTATGAGGATTTTATGAGGAATCTCAGCTTCTTACTGAGGCTGACCAGGGAGTTCTTCCAATCATGGGATTTTACTCTTTTTATATATATAGCTGTGTGTATATATATATATATATATATATATATATATATATATATATATATATATATATATATATATCTGTGTGTGTGGAGCAAGAGAGATATCTATATCCATATATATATATATATATATATATATATATATATATATATATATATATATTATTTAAACTTTATATTTGGACTAACTCAAAGAAAGGAAATTTTTTCCCCAAAAAATAAATAATTGCTGGCACACAGAAACCATACTGGCAGTGGTTTCCCATGTTCTTTGGTGTCTCTTGCTATGGGTAATTGATGGCCAAGGAATCTCACTTTGGACACCTGTAGATATACAAATCTGTTTACATAATGGATTCACATCCCTTTCTTACATACATTTACAGTCTTGTTTGAGATCTGATACAGTCTGTCATTAATTGTTTTAAATAGTGTTTAGTGATGTATTGAGTACTGTTTTGTTATGAAAGTTTTTTTTCTTTCTTTGTTGCATCTGTACTAGCTAGTGTTTTGTAAAATGTGACATATCTTTGCTAAACTGTGTTCATTTGCAGTAAAAAAGATTCATATTGCCGCGTCAGTCCTGTATATTCTGCACCTTAACCTTGTATCTAGGAATTCATAGGTCAGGCTTCTTTTTCCCTAACAGAAGTGGTATTACTCAAATACAAGACATTATTCTGATCAGCTAAGTATCTACAGTATAACCTAATGATATCTCAGTGATTGCCTGACTTAGACTCTTCACAACAAAAGATCTGTTGCAATGTGCTATACCTAAAAAGCATCATCTTCTTACTGCAGCTCCAAGGGACAGAACAGTACTGCCGTACAAGCATAATTTCCTTCCAGATATTTTGGAGTTTGATCCAGATCAGAGATAGAGCATGATAGCAGCTGTTACACATTTCACAATAATTTCCTCCAGGGTGTGATGTAATGGGATTATTCCATAACCAACATAAGCTGGTGTGATGCTAAATGGAGAATATATTATTGCTGTTGCTACTGTTATAGAACAGATGGAAATGCAACATTTCCTTACTGGATCAGTATAAAAATAAAATCCAAATCAAAGTTTCTGCTTACAATTATCTTAAGAGGCTTAAGTCACTTGAAAGTTAAGGCAACATAATGCAGTTTGATGGAAAGAATGTTGTGCTATTTGTTGGTGAAGCAGTCTCTGCATTCTGCTGTAGATTGCTATCCTGTCCAGCACTGGTTTTCTCATCCTTGTTCATAATGAGTGCTTGGATAAGCTCTGGCTTGCCTGTGACTCTGTTTAGCAAAAAGCAGTTGTCTGAGAATGAATGAATGAATGAATGAATGAATGAATGAATGAATGAATGAATGAATGAATTAGCAAAATGCATTTTGTAATGGCTACTGAGAAATAGAGCTAGTTCCAAACTGATCGGTGAAGGGGGTATCTTTTCTGATTCCATTTATGGGACAAACTATGGCAAGATAAAAAAATAATCTACTCATATAAAATATATTTGAAAAACAAATAGTATGAATGCTGAAGCCTCTGGACTGGGGGGCTGTGCTAGTGTTGATTCTCAAGACAGAAATTGAATTGGTGGTTATAAGTGAATATAG
Organism: Protopterus annectens; assembly: GCF_019279795.1. Lineage (NCBI taxonomy): Eukaryota > Metazoa > Chordata > Ceratodontiformes > Protopteridae > Protopterus > Protopterus annectens. Next base: position 867,122,990 of record NC_056739.1, on the reverse strand, counting down.
GTTACTCAATACTAAATAAAGCAAAGTTTCATTAGAAAGAAGAGGGAGAGAGTAAAATACTGTAGAATCTGGCCCTTTATAAATCACCAGGAGCTAATGTAGTCATAAATGGAGAGTTATAAGAACTGTCAGGTCCACTGGCAGACCTTTTGGATGAGTATATTTAAATTGTATCTAAGATAAGTAAAATATTGAATAAATGAAAATAAATAGGTTGGTACTTGGGAATAATCCTTGGAAGTTTAGAACATGCAGTGTCTTGAATGGTTCATCGAAAGAGATTGAGAAATATGTACTGGAACTCTTATTACAAGATCTAGGAAATATGGTCTCACATTTGCCTTCATAGTTACATTACGAGGTGGCCATGATGAAAAAAAAATGGCAGCGCTTTTTAGATCAGGTTATAGTAGTTCTTAACATGATACTCCCAAACGCTCATTCTGTTTTTCAGATTTTATTTGATTCTGTCACATCTGTTATGTTTGCATTCATTTTGTGTTCATAAATAATATCTAACAAAGGACATTGAAAGTCACTTAAATTTATATCTCATATCTTTTTAGATAATTGTAGTTTTGTTTGATAAAAGAAGAAAATTCATCATTGATATAATAGAAGCTGTTGGTTGATCCCAAAGGAAAGGTCAAAAAACAAATATTTTTCTCTCTCTTTCTCTCTCTTTCTCTGTCTCTCTGTTTCTCTACAGATGCATTTGCACAGTGGTCTGACACATGTAGAGGCTAATAAGTATAGGAGCATAGAAAATAGTATCTGGGAAAAGTATGATCACCAGAAAGTAATCAAGAAATAGACACTTAGATAAGGACTAATTTAACTGGAGATCCTGGTAGAGAACTCCACAGTATAAACGTTAACGTATCTATAAAGATGTAACGAATTAAAAGTCATGGGCATTCAGAAGCCATATAGGTAAAATACACGTCTTTTAGGGGTCATATGTATAGCTTATGGACCTCCACAACCCAAGAGCTTTAAAGTGTCACACAGTAAAGATCCCAGCTTGGCTGTGTCTTTCTTGCAGTTCTTAAAATCAAACTTAGGAATATGTTATTAGATTAGTCAGTCAAACTATGTAGCATGTCATTTAGATGAAGGAAAAAGCCTAATTCTTCTGAAAAAAAAACTGTAGGGACATGGAATAGATGTGTAGACATCATCCAGACAACAGATGGAGACAAGTACTGAGCCCTGGAGCATAGAAGTATCAGTTGTACGTGTTGTGCCATTATCCCCATGCAGAAATGATAAAACTGATGTTCAGATTGCACATCAGTTCGAGACCCGGCATGCTTTCATAACCATTTGTCAATATTTCTTTTGTCTGACTTGAACTGTTATGCAGTAACAGAAATAAAATGTCACATTGTTGGTACGATTTCTCTATTGGTGTCTTAATAAGAAATATATCATTCATTAATTTCCTGAAATACTAGAAATGGTGAATCTGTTCATTTTTCATCAGAAAAAAGTTATTTTATCCCACATAGTCTGGATGCTAATATTAAATCTGTTTTAAAAAAGTTGCTTTTGAGGATACTTGTGAGACTCTCATTTTCATGCAAAGTTTTTTCCTCATGTCTTTCATTTCTGACATTGTGTTCCAAGCATCTGTTAATCACATAGTACACTTTATTTTTTGGGGACAGCCTATTTGCCTCTGCTTCAGTGCACACCTGATGGCTCTTTGTAATTTGAACAGATTTTGTTTTGTGCATCCTTTTGTCTTGATAAGATATTTAAGTGTCATGTCAAAACATTTCACCTTATTGCCCTCCCATCATGTACAGTACATTAGCTAAATTCCTTTAATTGTTGTAATATTCAGCCTCAGCCAGCCTCTTCACCATTTTACTTACCTACCCATTGGCCTCCTTAGGCCTTTAGATATCTTTTTTCAATCATTTTCTCTGGTGCCTGACATGATACTGAGTTGTGAGGTCATCACTGAAGGACACTTGACAATCACATCATGTTATTTACTGTAGATTGCTTTCCCCTTCCCCTAGAGCACTGTCATATTAAACTAATACTAAGATCACCGATGGTCTAATACTGAAATTATTGATGGAGCCTTGCACATTTTCAAGTACCACATAACCCATTTCTCCTGCCTACAATGAAGTACAATCATTCTGATCTTTAGTGAGCATCTCTCATACTTATTTAATAGTATGTCTGTTGCTTCCAATAATTCTGGTTTGACAAACAACCTGGTTAACGTTCTTCAGTAATCCTCCATAAGGTTGTTAAGGAAAATCTCTCAAAGAAAAGCTGTTTCACTTTATATTTAATGTAAACTTAGAAATGTAAGTGGAAAGGTTGCTTTTTTTTCTGGATATGGATGAGCAGGCATGCTGTGTACAAATCTGTTGAAATATACTAATGTAGCCATTTGTCCTCTTACTTTAATCCCATTTTAGCATCAGAGAAGGTGGCTCCCTTTTGAAGGCAGGGATGAGGAAGCATGCTGTGTGCATATTATAAATATACATATATACAGTATATATATATATATATATATATATATATATATATATATATATATATATATGTATACACACACACACACACACACATATATATATATATATATATATACACACACACACACATATATATATATATATATATATATATATATATATATATATATATATACATATATATGTATGTATGTATGTATATATATATATATGCTTTACTCTACTGAATTACCACATCACTGAAATTTACATAATTGAGAAGAGAAGTTCAAAAGTTCAACAGAATGAGACTTCACAACACTGGAAATTAGAACATTGTACTAGGTATTTATTTTAAATGCAGATTATGGTACTATCAGGATCAGGAAACCTACCCATTTCCAAGTTAGTTTAAGATTATGGCCCTAAATATAGATTTTGCTTGCTGTCATAAGGAGAGACTGTCTGTGAAATGTCATCAGTTAAGCTCTGTTATTATTGTCAGAGTTAAAGAATGTCACTGTCATTTTAGCTAATGATACAACAGAGGTGACAAATTCACCTTAAAACTACTGAAAATATTTATAGCCATGAAAAAGTGTATCAGCTATAGGTGCTATGAGTGAATACTTATTCCACAAAGTACTGAACACAACACTGATAATTCTTATATCCCTAAGTAAAAGACTTTTTTGGTAAACACAAGGATGATGTAAGATTTTCTCATGATATCACTGACAGAGCCCTTGCTATTTTCTCCAATTGGCCTCACCCCAGCTCATGTTTGTTGTGAAATAATCCCATTGCATTACACCCTGGAAGAAATTGTTGTGAAATGTATAGCAACTGCTGTCATGAACTGCCTCTGATCTGGATCAAACTCCAAAATATCTGGAAGAAAATTATGGTTGTAGAGCAGTACTGTTGTGTCCCTTGGAGCTGCGCTAAGAAGACAATGATGTTATAGGCATAGCACATGGGATCATAGGATAATAGGATCATAGGAGTTACTAGGCTAATGGCCCCAGGGCCCTTACAAGTCTAGCCGAGTTCAACCCAGTGTTCCCAAGGATGTCTGGTTCAAGCAGACACTAAAATCAGCACCTATTGCCCCTGTCCAGGAGGGACACAGGTGGAACCCCCAGGGTGAATTTCCAGTTACCTGTCCAATTGTCTAAATTGTATTTAAATAGGGCCAATGAGGGGCTTTGTTTAACATAAATAGGAAGCTTGTTCCAAAGGTGGAGCAACCTCTGTGAGACAAACCTGTCTGTCTAGCAAGTTCTGTTGATGTCACATATCAGGTTAAGGCCCTTTGAGCGAGTGATCCCTGTGACATTTGACTTGCAAATGTGCAGCATTTACATTAAAGCTGGGTCGGATATTGCTCTATATGCAAGGCACAGGTCACCTCTGAGCAGTCTGTATGACACAGAGTAAAGTGACAATGATTTCAGTCTGTCTGCATAAGACAGATCTTGAAGACTCTGAATGTTCTTTGTAAGGAACCTGTGTGGTCTCTCCAATTGCTACAGGTGTTTGAAAAGGAACATACCAAAGGGAGCATTGTACTCTGTTATTGGCCTGATGAACGAAGAGTACAGGGAGGTTATAACCTTTTTTTTCTGGAGCCAATGCCCTTACTTATGACATGAGCAATGTAAAATGCTCTTCTAACCACTGTCGAGACATGGTGATCAAAGTTAAGGTTGCTGTCAACCTGTGTGCCCAGATATCTCACCACTGACTATGTGTTTAGGGTATTGCTATTGATGTTACATTTTGGAGGAACATCACCCTTGCCGAAGGGGATGATAATGCATTTTGTGGCATTAAGTTTAAGACCATGAGTTTGGCACCAGTCATTAGTCTGCATAAGAACTTGCAGGATGTTGACATCACTAGGGGTTTCAGTAATCAATCCCAGTTTGCAGTCATCAGCAAACTTTGTCAGCCACAGTCCTTTAGTTTTAGCCTGTACTTCGGAGAAGTAGATTCCGAACAAAAGGCGTCCCAGAACCAATCCTTGTGGAAGTCCACTGGTTATAGGTGTGCTGGAGGAGGTGGAGCCCCCTATTTTGACCATATGAGTTCTGTCAGTGAACCAGTTTGCAACCCACCTGACAATATATAGGTTGCTACACAGCTGGGTGAGTTTATCAATGTTGCCTGAGTGGAGGACTGTGTAAAAGGTCTTGGCTAAGTCTAGGTAGGCCATATGCACAGATTTGCCCTCATCTAGGGCTATCATGACTGTCTAGAAGAAGTCCACCAATTTTAGCAGGCATGATTTCCCCTTGAAAAAGCCAAACTGGGCAGGGTTGAGCATTTGGCTAGTTCCTGTATCTTTGTTAATAAGGTCCATGATGATTCATTCCATGGCCTTGCAGATAAGGCTGGTCAGGCTAATGGGTCTATAGTTTCTGGGATTCGTGGATGATGCACCCCCTTTGTGCAAAGGGATGACGGTAGCTGTTTTCCATTCCACCGGGACAAAGCCAGTGCTGTGATTGAAAAGCATGCTCAATGGTGATGCTAATTCCTGTTTTAACCCATGTAGAACACAGCCTGGGATGTTGACTGGTCCCATACAGGCTGTTTTTGGCCTTGGAGAGGGCATTTAAGACCTGCTCCTTGGAGATACTAGGCAGGGGACAGGTGTTAGGAATGCTTTGGGGAATATGTGGCAAGGACAGGGGAGTGATGTTTTCACTGAACCTGTCAGCCAGCAGGTTTATTCGCAGGTTCTATATATGTAGCACCATTGACTATGAGTTCAGTGCAAATCTAGACCTTACCTTTGAGGTTATGGATGTAACTAAAGAACATGTTTAGAGGAGCCTAAGGTAGACAATCATTGAGATGTCATTAGGTTACACTGTGAATACTGAGCTGATCAGAATAATGTCTTGTATGTGAGTAGAACCAGATGCCTGACCTCATTAATTCTGAAATACAAGGTTACGGCACGGAATATGCACAACTGAAGCTGCAATTAGAAGCTTTTTTACTGCAAATGAACTCAGTTTAGTGCAGATAAGAGATGTTATATTTTACGAAACACTAGCTAGTACCGATACAGTAAAGACAGCAAAAAAAATAACTTTCAGAACAAAATAGCACTCAGTACATCACTTAAACACTTTTTAAAGGTTTACTATCAAAAGATCTAATGTCATTTGGTCAACGTTCATTTGGTCGAAATCATAATGTCTAAAGTTCAAAAGATCGAATTCATAACGTCGACATTCAAATGGTAAATAGACACATGCAAATAACACTAGTGTTTTTGCAGGGGAGGCTGTGCTCCCCCTGCAGCCCCACACCCCCCTACTTATATATTATAACTCCGAGGTCGCACAACAGTGCTGACAGGGGAAATCTTTGGCTGTTGTCAACATAATGTCGACAGACTGTCGATCAAATGAACTGTCGACCAAATGACCTACTTAATAGTCATGTGTCGACCATATTTGTCGACCATATGAACTTTAGACCAAATGACTTTAGATCTTTTGATAGTAAACCCTTTTTAAAACTATTCACGACAGACTGCCATGGATCTCAAACAATACTGCAAACATGATCTTTATGTATTTAAAAAAGAGAGGTCAATCTGTGAACAGATGGATGTTATCTACAAGTGTCCAGTATAATATTCCCTGGCCATCAATTGCCCAAAGCAAAGAACACTGAAGAGCAGCCAGGCAGTTGTTATTTTCCATGGGACATCGCTACCAGTGGGGTTTCTGTGTGCCAGCAGTGATTCCTTTGTTCTGGGAGAGTCCCCTTTCTTTGAATTAGTCCAGCCATAGAGTTGATACATAGGTCTGGAGGTTGGAGTTCTTGTCCTTAACATCAAGGGGAGCTGGAGGCTTGTACCTATCCAGAAACACCTGCAGTTTATTTAGTCGCTCTTCTATGTTTTACACATTCATTTTTAGTGTTTTGATTCCTGAGCATTATAGCATTCGGGATTCCATAGTAGAATCAAACTTTGGTTTAGTATTTACTGTATAGCTCACCTTCTCTATACAAAGCACATAATACATTTGTTTAAGACTAATCTCTTCACAACAATATTGTTTTCTGTTTAAGTCATGTGTGCAGTTTATTACTTTTTATGTAACCCTTCTGTAACTATATTACCTCAGCATTTTGTAATTTATTACTCTTTAGATAACCCGGGATGCTAGCACAGAAACTCAGAACTGTGTAATTTACTGCTGTTTGTGTAACCAAGATTCTTTGCTATTTAATCTCAAAATGTTGTATTGGTCTCATGTACTGTTTTTGCATTAGGTTACAGCTGTAAACAGATTCCAATGAATAAGATACATATATCTATCCTTGCTTATGTTTATATCTACCAGTTATTATCTCTCTCTCTCTCTCTTCTCTCTCTCTCTCTCTCTCTCTCTCTATGAACACGTACCTTATATATATGTATAGCTTGACCTTTAAATACTGAAATGGTGTTGTAGCAACTTGCTGTAACACACAATTTAATAATCCGGCAGTTCATCAACATAGCATTTCCACGGGAGCCAGTTGGTGCAACCTAGCTTGTACCAACTCCCTCCCTCAGCTGGGCCCCCTCTCTCAGTTGTTATCCAAGTGACATACACCAAGCCCCTCAGCTATGTGACATTGCCAGTTCAACCTTGGGCTTGTCCCATTTAGTCCCTTTTGACAATCCAAATGGTTATACCACCAAGCATGATAGTCTCTCAGCCCTTAATCCGGCTCAATAAGAGGCTGAAGATCCCCCCCAACACACATACATGGAAAATGTGCTTTTCTGCAGATACAAACATCCTTATTACCTTGCCATTTCTAGAAGAACAATGTGTAAAATATTCTTTTATAAATAAATATGGAAAGTAACTACTTTATTTGAAAAACACCACAAAACAAAGCTACCTTTAATCATGTATCACAGCAAAAATCTCTGCTAATTTACTAGTTACTTTTATCCTATCTTATACCATTAGATTCTGTAGGCTAGTAGTTTGTAGATATCACAATTCAGCAGACAACAAAATGTTGTAAAGCAGACATGACAAACACAAGAGACTAGCGTGTTGATGTAAAAATCTTTCTGACCTCTGCCATAAGACAACAAGCTATGAAGATCTCTTGAAATTATGCCTTCTTTTGAACAGAACATAGTATGCATAGCTGGTAGACACAGATCGTATCTAATCAGTGAACACTAACATTAGTTTATATATTTTTTTCAAATTATTCATCTCTTTTTTAAAGAGTTGTATTGTTACTTCAGTTTGAATATAAGCCACCTTAGATCTGCCAACTTTGTACTGAAAGCAGGCCACATGAAATAAAGGACTGACTTTTTATCAAAAACCTTTTTATTTGTGTAGTAATTACTTCATCTCTAGATGTTGGAATATATTTGCATCTCCAGACTGAAATATCATTTATTTAATTTTGAACAGTGTTAAGGTAGGGCAAAACCAGAACTCTGCATACGTGATACATTTCATTATTTCATTACCTTTAGTGGGTAGGTTGCTTAGGGACTGAATAGTCAGGTAATAGTTCTGAAATCTTACTACTGTTATAAAACATCATGAATCTGACTTTGTTGTAATTGATAAAGAGATTCACGGAGTATTTATCAAGGCATAATGAAACAAGGTGCTACCTATTAATGTCAGCATTGGCAGATGTCCTGCTAATTTTCAGATCATTATTCTAGATGGTCTGAGGTTACATTTGGATTTCCTTGGGGGTCCATATGTGATCCTATATTGTCTAATTTTGTATTGTTATCTTTAAACACTCATTGTAGTTATTGGATGGCCAAATATGTCAATAATATTAAACCTGGTGCAAATTCAACATCTATACCTGACCTACTTTTCTTTTAATTCATGTGTGTATGACATGCTGGAATGGTTCAATTAACGTGGCCTAAGTATTCATTTCCTAAAAAGTGGAGAAGTGTATTTTGGTTCATTTAGACCAGAATATACACACAGATTAGCAATCTGACTATAAGAATTTAGATGTCTATTTAAGACATAATTTATTATTTAAGAAAAATACATGCACATTTAAGACAAAGGTAATGAATATCATGGGATTACTTTACAAAAAGTTTATGACATGATCTGAAAATATTCTTGTGCAACTTTAGGCAGCTTATGTTATGCCTGTTATTGAATATAATTATTTGTTTTTTGATACTCAGAGGTGTTTTTATCAGTGCTCAAGAGTGTTCAAAGGAAGTTTATAAAAGGAATTATGAATTGTAAAACTCTTTCATACTACTCATGTTTAGAAAGTAATAATTTATTATATATTAATTATTGTTGGTTACAGGGAAGGATTTGCTTGCCCTACTAAGTCTTTTAAGCTTTCACTAAACAGATATCACATGATAGAAATTTTGAATTTCAAACTTCAAAATGCATTAACTTTCTTAAGAACTAAATTCATAAGTCATGGTGTTGTTAAGAACTTGGAATCAGTGCAGATTAGGAAAAGCAATTCCATGTAGCTATTTCAAGAAATTATTAGATACATGGTCAGGTCTCAATGATTATTCCTTAATTTAGGAGCCTGCATTGAGATGATCTTTGACCCTTATACAGTTCAATACTGCTGGAATTGCTAGGATGTTTCCAGGAGATGTATTTGATTCACAGGTAAGTAGGGTGTGCATACAGGGTGACCTTTGGGAGAGCCATTAATGTGTAGAAGGTGGAATGAATGAGCGTTGAAGGAACTGAATAGTAAGTCTTACATGATTAATTAAGAATGACATTTTCTTCACTGAATAACCCAAAGTGACATTTTCTTACCTTTTCTGATTGATTCTTATAGTTAAAATAAGAAAAAAAATGCCTTTAGGATTTCTGCATGGAATTATTTGCATATGTTTTTTTTTTTTACCCCAAGTAAACTTCAGTGAATTTTTCCACAGGTAAAAAGCAGTTCTTGGACGTGTGAAGGGAAAAGGAGATGTTTGGGAATATGTTTTTATTTTTGAGAATGCAACAAGTTAATATATTTAAAAATTCCCTATAGCGTACTTTGTTAAAAATGTTGGTAGTGCAAATTATTGTAACAAAGGAAATAATGCTTTTGATCTTGATATTGAAAATGAATTGTCTACACATAATAAGACTGTACTACAGTTACTCGAAAACAGAAATCAAAATCTAAAGCAGCTGTAACATGACCTACATAAAAATACATGGAATCTGTGAGAGCAATTTATTCATAAGAATTTTCAGGTGGAGGGGTGAAATTTTAGTGAAGGCAGAACTTCAGCAATTTATAGGTTCATAAGTTCATATGTTAAGTACTGATGGATATTATATAAAAGTAAAGTTGTCTTTTTTATAGTAACAGCATGATATTTTCAGAAAAAGTATGTGATACAAAGCCTGCAAATTATGCTGAAAGAAGTATGCAGTAAACAAGTGTGATTAGCCTAGAAAAAAATATGTTTGCAGGACAGTAAGATATGCTGTGGGCTTAAAACTTTAGTAACAGATGGCTATGATAATACAGGCTTGATGAAAAATAGAGCCTTGCTGAAATAATATGATAAGCTAGATACATGCAAAGACTTAATTGCCAGAATGGATTTAACAAAGAAAAATGGCTAACAGTGCAAAAAGAAATGGCTATCATGACACAAGAGTACACCTGGGTGTTTTTAGAAACTGATAAGAAAACAGAAAACGGGTGAGGTGTACAACATTTTTAGAAATTGATTAACGGACAAAAATTGGCATGGTCTACAGTAAAATCACAAATATGTCAAAATGTTTTAAGAAGATTTAAACTTAGGCTGTATAAAAGTGACTGAAAACAACTGGTTTGGAGGACATTTGATCATGAACTGAGAGTCATTTGAGGAAAGTACAGTGCATTTGTCGGTAATCCACATTATAAGGAAAGTGTTAATATTTCAACAGTAGTGTTTGGTCAGTTGTATTAATAAATATTATATCAAGTACAAATACAGTTGGACAGTGTCTTGGTCTGTTTGCTATTTTAACGGTGGTGAGTCAGACAATTTTAAGACTAGCCAGTTTCCCTTTTTTTGCAATACTTAACCGATCCCATCTGGTTATAGATTGGTCTTACCCATCCCATGATTGATAATTATGATAATAAGTGGGATCATACCATAGATAATTTGAGGGTCTATATTAGATCAGCGAACGCTTAAAAAAGCGAACACTGATTGATCGACCTTATGTAAGCGAAAGCTTACAATCTCGAACTGTCAGATCAGAGATTTTTTTCCTAGGGAAAAAAATTGCTGATCCAAAACACATACACACAACACAAGCACACCAAACAAACAGAAATCCACACACATACACTTAATATCTGACACCTAACCCTACACTAAACTATGCACACACCACTAACTATCCACTTACCTTAACCCAAACCCTAACCCTAAGGTCTGTCACTATCGCACACTCACCTCACCCGCTCCCTAACCCTAACTCACCTAAACCCACCCTAACCCTCACGTCCACACAATCGCACACATACCTAACCCGAGCCCTAACCCTAACTCACCTATCCCACCCTAACACTCACATCCACACAATCGCACACTTACCTGGATCCGACTTGTAACTTTCCACAACAGCACTGAAAATACCGAAGTAACAGAAACGGACAACCAAATTCTTTCCCTAGGAAAAAATTTGAGTTTCTGTTGCTTCGATATTTTTAACTTTCACTAAAATAAAGTCGATCAATCGGCATTCACTTGTTTAAGCATTCGCTGATCTAATATAGACCCATAATTTGAGGGGACCCATGCATGGAATAAAATGTTTAGTAGCTTCCTTTGTCCATCAGTAATGCAGGGGCCAGTCTTGGGATAAGTTTTCTGTCTCCCATCCATAGATCCAAGTTGTGCTTGCATTTGACTGGGATGAACTTTGTTTTATGTGGGTGGAAAGACTGTTCCAGAACAGCTGTGTCCTCTGTAAAATATACCTGCCACACCCCTCCAAACCGTTCTGCTTTTGCAGAAGAGGTTTAGATCCCTAGACTGAGCATTTCTTATGGCATTTGACTTGCTAATGTGCAGTAAATCCATCAGCATTGCCTTGTATGCCAGACACAGGTCACCTCTTAGCAGTCTATGATTTATTATGATATATCAGCATATGTAATGTTAAACTGAATAGTAATAATTAGGAAGGAAGCCATGTACGTATAACGCATGAAAAGGAAAATTCTTTGCAATGGTTTATTTCCTCTTTTATAATTGTATGAGTACCATATCAAGGTATAATTTGTGAAATGAGTAAAGGTGATAAAATTACATTTTCTTACTTTATCCTAAGAATAGAGTAGAAATAAGTAATGCATTTATACAGTGTCATATTCAGAAGAAACCATATGATGAAATATTTAAAATTATAATTATAAGAATATTTTTTCTAATATTTTTGTGTAACTAAATATTAATCCCGAACCATGTTACTGTTCTGCACTCGACTGGGCTGTGGTGGTCCTGCTGTAAGAGAAAACACATATTACACAACAATGTGTTTTAGTGAGCCATTAAAAAGAGAAGAAACAATGCAACCGTAAAGTGGATTTCCCTTCATTCCACAGTACTGGCCCACTGACTGTTGTGCCTGTGCACAGTCAGCTCATTTATTCCATGGGGCAAGAGCTAAGTTTTGCCAGGTTAGGCTAGACCCATGCAGTCCATTTGTTCCTACCTGCATAGTCCAGTTAGCACATTCATTCCTCAGTGGCTTCAGCCAGGTGTTAGGGAGTGGGCCAGCTTTCGGGTCCTGTGTAGCACCCCCCACCCCCAATGCAGTGGTTCCCTGATTTCTGCTGTGGCTGTCTGCAAGAGGGAGAGTGCTTCTGCATGCTGCCATAGTGATGTACAAATGACAACTGGTAAAGCATGCTCATGGGCTCATGCAGCACAGGGGCAACAATTAGTGCTCTGGCTAGGGCTCATGCAAATGGCAAGCCAGAGCTGCCTCCTGGATGGGGGAAGTGCAGTGACCACTCGATCCTATCCTCTCCAGCCAGCTTAGTCAAGCACTGAGCAGATAATCAAACCACGTCATCTAAGCTGTAGTCAGGGCTTTATCCCTCTATACCTCCTAACCTTACTTTTATTCAGTATATTTTTATGTATACAGAAGAGTAAATAATTTGCATACTGTGTTATGCAGGCTTGACGCTACATTCCTTGTTTTTTTAGTTGCTTCCTGCTGGCTTTGCTTTCTTTCAAGACCCACATTTAACAAAGTTTAAATTTGGAATGGGCATGGTGTCAGTGTACAGAATATGGAAAATCTACAGCAGCATGGGATGTTTAAGGAAGATCTCAGCTCTAGTCATATATGTTTACTGATTTAGTAACGGCAGTATCATACTTTGTCCTGGGAGTACCTTTATCACCATATTCAAGCTAGCAGTATGGTGTTTGTTGTGACTAAGTCTCTTTGTGCTCCAGATTTGGTTTGCATTGCAATTGGGTCAGAAGAGAGGGTTATTGTTTCTCCTACATTGTGTACTGAGTGCATCATCCTCTTTTAAGAGTAAATAGTTCCTGTAGCCCACAGACTACAGCTGTAAATAAACAAATGTTCAAAACTAATATAACAGTTCTTCATAAATTTCCACAGCCAAAAAGCTATATAGTGATAAATACATTCAGTGCAGTATTTATAATGCATTTGGCAAAACACATTTTACATGTTTGCTGTATTTGGTTCTTACAGACCGGATGGAATTGGTACCGTAACAGTAGATGAGAAAGAACGTTTTGAAGAAATCAAAGAAAGACTCCGCCTGCTTCTAGAGAATCAGATAACACATTTTAGGTATGTAATATGATACAGAGTTTGGTTCCTTCTATTAAAACCTCTTCTTAATTATATACGGTGTATATCTGGGTCATCTCTTGATTAAATATATTATATTTTTAATAATGATTATTGGTAAATCACCTTAAAGATGCTAGTGTGTAACTAATTTGAAGTACTGTATTATGTCTGTTCAGCTCCTGTACTCATAATTACTTATGATTTTTAGTTACTTTCAAAAATAGCATCCGAAATATTACGCAGAATGGACAGATGTTTAAACAGATTATAAATTGTGTAGTTGTTTATCTTTGAAAGCATTCAAGAAAGGTAATACTTAAGCATTTCCTAGAAAATTAATTTTAGCAAACTCCGTGATTGTGGTGTAGACAGTTTTCCCCGTTTTTTAAGCTTTTTCTTATTGTTCCCCTTCAAACAGCCCAGAGACATATATGCATGAGGGTATGAATAAACTATTCTTAGCAAGGGCTTTCCAGCTGTTAAAGAAAGCTGTACAATGACATGTCATGTAAGTAACATACACAGCAGAGTTTTAATGCATGTCAATATGTAACCATGATCAATTTACAGATTGTTAGATACACGCAATTATTTATCAATATGATTATACTTTCTGACACCCATGAACTGTAATTTGAAATTTTAGTCAAAAGTTATACAATTACAAAATGCCTAACTGTTACATTTTTTGTGTGGGTTTGGGTGTGAGTATGTGGGTTTGTCAGTGTATGTGTCCTGCTGGCTTGGTAGTGGGGGGCCAGTCTTTGTTCCATCTTTTGTGGGTTTCTGCAGTCCATTTGCTGATATGCTTGGAGGTGGTATGGCAAAGACCTGGTTCACATGGGTGGTGCTTTTACAGATTGTTAAATGCAGGCAGTTATTTCTCAATATGATTATACTTTCTGATCCCCATGAACTGTAATTTGAAATTTTAGTCAAAAGTTATACAATTACAAAATGCCTAAGCTGTTACGTTTTGTGCATTGGTGTGGGTGTGTGAGTGTATGTGTCCTGCTTTGTAGTGGTGGCCAGACTTTGTTATATCTCTTGGGGGCTTCTGTAGTGCAGTTGCTGATATGCTTGGAGGGGGTATGGCAAGGTCATATATCACAGCATGGGTGGTGCTTTTTGATATACTGAATGAAATTATGCATGCACACAATCACATGCACACATAAATTCACACACACATGCATGTCTGTGTGTGTTTGTGTATATACATACGTATATCTGTATATATACATACACATATATATATATATATATATATATATATATATATATATATATATATGTATGCATGTATATATATATATATATATATATATATATATATATATATATATATATATATATATATATATATATATATATATACACACACACACACACACACACACACACACACAAGCATGCATTTGTGTTTGTGTATGTATGTTTGTGTGTTTTATTGATAGAGTTTAATTTCAAATTCCAGAAGTGTTGGTGCTGGGAACATTGACATTTCATAGGATGCATGAAGTATGTTTACATGCAGGTAAGTGGAGTTTGTTTAGTAATGCTGAAATCTTCTGAAAACTTTCAATGTACTGAACATTTCAGCATTAGTCAAAGGATTGTGTGTGTATGTGCACATGCTTGTGTGTGTGTGTGAGTATATGTATTTGCATGGTAGTGTTAGGTGAGCGGATAGATTTACTGCTGTGCACATTTAGCTTTGATAGGTGTATGTGTGTAGTGGTACTGTTAGGGAGAGGGTATTTTGTAAATTAATATGCAGGGTTGGAGTTAGGGGTAGCATACATGATTAAGGTGATACAAAATTTATAGAGAGTAACAGGAATAAAACTTAGGCGTGAATGCACTGCTAGTCTGTTGCAACACACATTTTTTAACAAATGTTCTTACAAGTGTATGTACAGTCTATTCACGGTGATGCACATTTTATTTATTTATTTATTTTATTTATTTTTATTTGTATTTTTCCTGGCTAAACCACTATTCTCCATTGGACCTTCCAGGAAAATATCATTGGGCGAGAAGAACCTGTTTTAAGCATAGGCCTGGGAAGAAATTCTCCACATATATCACAATGTAATATGTTCAAATTGAGAGCAGCAATATTTACAGATCAGAAGTTACAAAATACATACATAATTGTGATAATACACATTTCAGAGTATAGTACATTTTGAAGTCAGTAGCCATATTTAATCTCAGATGCGACACTTTCTCACTCAACATTATACACATAAATTTAGTTATAATGATGTTGTTGAGTTGTATGGCGTAGGGATTTTAGTAAGAATACAGCTGATAAAAGATGGTGTTAGAAGAAATATGAGTAGGGGATGGACAGTTAGGTCCTAGTAAATGTCAATTTAGCTAAGAGAGGAGGAGGAGCAGATCCAGGACTTAGTTAAGAATTCTTTTAGCATGACTTTGAACATCAGAAGAGTTGGGTTGGATCTGATGATTAGTGGGAAGGGATTACAATTTTTAGTTACAACGTAGGAGTAGAGGCAGAGACCATGACAAATGTTGGGGTTCATGGCTGGAGATAAGTTGTTTGACATCTGAGCAAAGAGGTCTGTTAGGGTAGTAGCTAAGAAGAATGTTGTTAATTGCAGGACAAGCATAAAGTTTATATATCATGTTATGTGTTGTATTTAACTGTAGGTAGTTGAGGTGGTTGGGAGGTTCAAGCCACTTTAATGTGTGAAGTACAGTGCAGAGGATTGAGTAGTATGTTGAGCCAAGATCCTTTCCAAAGTTCATGTTATTCTGGTGTCTTTCAGTATTCCTTCATAATGCTTAAATATGTTTTCCCCCTGAAGTTAGCCAGCAGACTAAACAATAATGAGATAGCAATTTTTGTTCTCCTCAACATACTTCTGCAGAGTTTTCAACTCAAAGAAGGGAAAGGAAGTAGGTCATGAGGTCATGCTTTTGTACTTCCCACATAAAATAACACATGCATAAGCAAAGCTAAGTGGAAGGCCTTGTAACACTGCTGAGTCAAAGTTACCTTGGCTGCACGTGTCCTGACTATATACGTTGATTTAACTGACCATGCCACTGAGTATATGCATGTTAAAGTGTTCCAGACGGACACCTGCGACTATGAGTTGTTCTTCTTTAATGCCATTAATTCTTATTTACTAGAATATGCTGAAAAAAATGTTGCCCTCATAAAACCTGTTCACAGGGGACTTTGCTATACCCTGACCACCACAGAGGAAATGCCATTACCATGCTTTAGCTATCATAACTAATTTCTGTTCAGCCACACATAAGATGTCCTCAGAGAAGCATCCACTTTGAGTTTGGATATTAACTTACTTATATCAAAGGTTTATATCCCATTGTATTATTTATCCCAGGTTCATTGTATATCCCAGGTTCAGCTATTAACATCATGGCATCCCCCCTCCACTTCCCTTTTGCTGCTGGAAGGAAAAATGCCTGGGCAGACTAATTTAAATTGTAGCCTTTATTCATAATGCTTTTCTACTACTAGCTGCTTTTTATTGATACCATAGAATGGAGTACAGTCCTAGAACTTTACCAAAACTTTAGTAAATGCTCCTATGAAAAAAGTCCCCAAAGCATAAGCAAAGAGTAGCAACATGTTCATGTCCATGACTGAACTCATCCCTCAGGAAAGTCTTTAAAAATGTGGATTATTCATTGAATAAGCAGAAAGATCCAAATTGTGAATCTGTCTGGTTATAAATTACCACCCTCTGAAAAATGTAAAAATGTTTTTCCTGGGAGTTTGCTATCAAAAGCAAAGTTTAAAAAAGAGCAATTTTCTGCAAAAAAGAAACATCTTTCTTGTGCAAAATATAAACTCACACCACCACCCATAACAATACCTCAGTTCAAGACTCCCCTTTTGAAAGATTCTTTACTTTGTAAACACCCTAATCTCATTTTGGAGTGAATGTACTCTGATTCCATATGACTTCACACCTGTCTCCAAGAAAACAATAGATTATTAAAGAAATTGACTTGTAACATAAACCAGGAGCTGATGGCATCTTTGCCAAATGGTAGAGTCAATTCCATATGACTGATTCATGAAACGGACTGTATCTTATGCATTTATGTTACTTTTGTAATTATTTGTCTTCTGGTATGAAAATATAAGCAATACTTTCAATAAGTGCTACATGGTATGTGGAATAATCCAGACACCACAGAATATGGTTTACTATCAAAATTTTGAGTGAACATTGCTGTTCACTCATATTACCAAACAAAATCTGTGAAAACCAGACTGCCAAAATTCCATATCTCTGAAAAACACCAAAGTTTGACATTCACTTCTGGTTTTGGACCTAAACACAAGTGCTACCATGGGTCGAGAGGGGGCGAGATTTAGCAATCCAGAACATCGGTGTTCGCAATTGCAGTGTTCAGAGTTCGGACATTCCACATTTTGACTCGGTGAATGTTCATTCAAAATTTTGAAAGCAAACCCAAAATACACATAATTTTAATTTAACAGCAGCATAAAGCCTGCACCCTTAGAGCCCCTCCCCCCAAACTTAGCATGTGTACTTGCCTTAAGCTCCGTGCAAGCTCAGAAAAGAATAGTTAAGTTGTAAACTAGTATCACTGAGCAGTTGGATATAGTTGCCTGCTCATTTTCAAAAGTGTAATTTTTTTTTATTTTGTTCATCAGACAAGTATTTGCTGTGCAATACTTTTGGCATCATCATCTTCTTTCGGCTGTTCCCGTTAGGGGTCGCCACAGCAGATCACCCGTTTCCATTTCTTCCTTTCCTCTGCATCTTGCTTTTGGCATAAAGTCTTGATTTCAGATCTTATAGGTGTGCCACCTCAGCAGGTGCTGTAGTCGTGCAGTTACTTATATTTATAGTATGTATATGGTATGTCAGATTTAACATTCATATAAAATGTTATTTGTGAAAATGCCAGTTATGTAATACTTCTGAAAAAAAAGCTGATGTCCAAAACATTGTACTTACTTATTATTAGAACGTTCTTTACTTTTTAGTATAAACACCGACCTTCATCTCCTGAAACGAAGTCAGTCTGCTGCCATTCTACATGGATCTGTATTATATTCAATGAATAAAATAATGATTATTCATTATGTCTGCAGCAGTTTTACCATTAATTACATTTCAGACAAGGCTTCTGATCTTATACTGTGGCAATGACTAAATGCTTTTTATCTTCTGAGGGAGGATTCATTATTTACAAACCTAGCATCAATATTATTAATGCCCAGAAGTGAACATGTCACCTCAGTTATTCTTTTCAGTGTTCAGCACCATTTTCCCACTCCCATACCGGTAAATCCATTCGCATATTATGTCTATGGTTGTATAAATAACTAAATGCACTTCAGTTCTTGATAGCATGCTAGTTCTGTTAACATGAAATGATTAACACGTTGAGTTATTAATTAATAACATGTCAGTGGTTCTTGAGGGGTAATTGAAAGCTGTGTAATTTAGTCTGTTGTATGTTGTTGTATTGTTTACACAGAACAATGCAAGAGAAAAGGAATATACAGGATGTAAATTAACATGGTATTGTTTGCTTGTGGTTAAGGTGTTTAACAGATTTTGGTGTTATGATGATTAGTGCGTTAATGGTAAATAAAAGTCCTTAAGTGTAGTATTTACTGTCTGCTCTTCCATTTGCTGCTGGAGAACATGTTTTGGAGCACTCCTCTATGATTCAGTCTGAAGTCCTTATCAGAGACAGACTATGTCTCGTTTTTGTTTGCATGTGCAATGAATAAGTTGTTGTGCTTATCACATCTGCTCTGTTTGATGCCCTGAGTCTATTGTTTAAGTTTTCTGCAGCATATTAGGTTCCTGGAAGACCTTGTATCAGAATCTTGTGGCTGCAGAAGATTTAAGGTTGGATGACAGGTTTAAACCTAAATTATCTTCTGACATGTTTCCTGTTCAGTAACATGTTTTGTATCAGCAATAGCTTTCTGAGGATGTAGCTGTTATTCATACCATGGACTGCCATGACAAGTTCTAGTTTTTGGTTTTTGTTGTTAGTGCGACAATGTTTTCCACATTGTGAATTACTTTGTCCAAAGTTTACTTCCTACTTCCAGTTTCTGAAAGCTGTAATTTGTTATCTTTCATTCTCAGCTTTTTATTTTTATATTTTGTCTTGATAAAAGCATATGTATATACGTGCATGTGTATGAGTTCTGTTTGAAATGGAAGAAAAAAACAAAATTATTACATCATTACTTTAAGTAATGCAAAAGATCAAGGGAATACAAAGAGAGTAATCAATCCAAAACTAAGTTATAGTTGTAATTTTATCCCTTTTAACAAGTTTATGTATATAGAATTTGTATTGAATATGATAGGAACAAAGTGTTGAAACAATGATAAACTGAAGTGAAACTGAACAGTAGTTTATTTTTATTTTATTTTTATTGATTTATTGATTTATTGCATTTTACATAGAATGCCACTGAACTACTAATCTGTATTACATCAGAATGTCACCAGTATAGTCACCAGTATCTCTTAAGCTGCATGGTAATGTGTCTGCTAACTGAATGCTTTAGACCAAGAAGCTATATCTAACAGTAAGTGGATTCACAGGCAGCCAGAAATGTTCCAGTGTGGAATGCAACTATTCCACAACGCAAACACACAGACACACACACACACACACACACACACACACACACACACACACACACACACACACACACACAGACACACACACACACACACACACACACACACACACACACACACACACACACACACACACACACACACTGGGAGTCCAGCTAGTTGATACTGTCTGAAATAAGCATTTCTTATTGCTGATTTGTCCTTATTTGCTAAGGTTATCAGATTATGACATATCCCATCAGTGTATTCTCCTCCTGCTCATCAATATTTATGGTTACCATTTGGTAAAAGTCGTTCTCTGTGCTGATCGATTCCTATTGCGCTAAGGTTATTGGCTTATGATATATCCCATTAGCGTATTCTCCGGTTCCTCACTGTCTGTAGTTACTATTTGGTAAAAGCTGTTCATTCTGACCGATTCTTACTGTGATAGTATTATCTGCTTGGAACTATTACATCAACCTACACTCCTCCCATTCTTTGTGGCATACAGCTAAAGATATTTCCATAGAACTGACAGATCTGCCTTTTATGACTTTAGGAATTACTGTACCACCTGATATATATATTTTCAAATTGGTCCACATTTGTAAAGAAAATCAAAAATTGTTTATGTATTTCAGATTAAAACTGTGACATTAATTGAGTCTGCACTTCTTAATATGGATTATCACAAAGTGTCTCCTAGTTTTAGCTTATAACATCTTTTGAATAAAGTAAATGCATAGTTTTTTTTTTTGTTGTGTAAACTAAATAACGTATTTTCAGGAAAAATAAAGATAGCTTTTTTTAATGGGAATGTAGTTTTACTGACCGTAATTCATACATTCCATCAACAGATAGTTAATAGAGTCCTTTTAAAATAATTAAACATAGTGAAATTACAATTAAAAGGAACTAACATTTGTAAAAAATCAAAATAACCTTTGTCTGGCAGATATTGCTTCCCATTTGGTCGACCTGAGGGTGCTCTGAAGGCTACTTTATCTCTGCTGGAGAGGGTAAGCAGTCATTTAAAAAAACACAATTCCTGTAGTAATAATTAGTGAATTTTCCACATATAACATATGAGTATGTTGGCATATTACATTAGAATAGTAGTGCTGAGTAGCAGAATTATAGTTATGAGAAGTTGTGATGATGTGCTTTTAAAAAAAATAGTAAACAGTAAAAATATTTTAATAAAATTGTACTGTAAAAAGTACAACCATTGTTTAATTTCTGGATTCATATGTGTGTGATAAGTAATGTAATATGGTTTGAGATGACACTATGATCATTATATTAAATATTTTGTACTTGTGTAACTTTGTTTAAACATAGCACTCATGATGTTTTTGTTTGACATGAATACTGGGGACCAGATATTTTATCTCAGAAATATACCATTATTTGGCAGAAAGGTTTTAGGCTGACTTTGAGATCTATCATGACTGTTTAAAAAAAATACTGTAACTATAGTCCTGAAAACAAATGTATCTTGGAAAAACTTGCAAGAAATTATTATCCCACTTTACAACTTTTTGTAACATAAAGGGTCTGATGAAAGACATAGTAACGCCGGTCCCACAAGAAGAGGTAAAAGCTGTCATTCGAAAATGTTTAGAGAAAGCCGCATTAGTGAATTATACTCGACTATCTGAGTATGCCAAAATTGAAGGTAAGGTATTTTAGTAGTTTATATGCTGTGGTGGCATTTTATGTTCAGTATAAATGCAGATAATTCTGTTATATTAAAATATGATCTTAATGAAATGTTTATTTGAGGATAAGTATGTTTATTCTTGACTTGATCTTTTTTTATTAAGAATAAAATATTCTTCTCAATGAATTTTCTGGAAATATGTACCCGATCTCTAGTGCTGTGGACTAGTCTTGAAAATGAACCAAAAAAGGCTGGGGATAATACAGGAAGTTTCTTTCTGAATTGCCTTGTACTTTTTTTGCATGTATGATTTGATGTTTGAGACTATGCTTGATATGAATTCCTTGTAAGTACTTTAGATACTAAAGGATCTAATCCTTAGTATCTTGCAGTCTAAATTTTTTAAATTTGTTCATTGTTTTGATGTGCTAGTTGTGTATTTTATTAATGTGTATGGTATAAAATAATTAGTCCCATGGTTTTGTTGTGATCTGTATTCTGCTGTATGTAGACTATATATATATATATATATATATATATATATATATATATATATATGTGTGTGTGTGTGTGTGTATATCAGTATATTGTATTATTTTTTTAACTTATTTGGTCCTGTAAAGGATTTTATGGCAGTGATTCCAATAAGCAACAATGTCAGTGCCATTAAACATGGAATAATTGAGTGAATGTGTTGTGTAACACTTTTTATTGTATACTGCAGTGCCAGTATACTTCCCACCAGGTTCCATCTATGTCTAAAACCGTAGTTTTTAAGCAAATGCTGAAGTGAAAGTATTTGAGAAATATTTCTGGTCCAGAATTGGTGCTGTTCAAAACATTGATTTATTCTTGCTTAATTTCTATATCATTTATCATATCTTTTGCAAGTTTGTTAAATGTAGAATTAAGATGAGCACATATTGAATATTGTTTTTCAGAAGTGTATTTGTTGTAAGAAATGTAGTTGAATGCTGTCCTGAAACCGAGTTTATTATTTCTGCATTTTTTTTTTTGCTATAGTACAAGGCATATCATTACTGCTTGCTTAAGAGTAGTTGTTTATTATGTTTATACACCCAGTCTCTGCAGGACCGTCTGAATATTAACTTACATTTTGCTTTTATGACATTTTCTTTCCTGAGTATCTCTATTGTGTACCAGTGGTAATGAATGCATTCTGTTATGCATCCAATGAAATCCAGCATGAACATGGCAGTGAAAGAACCTAGATGGTGCAAATGATGTCTTTAATTGTAATTACTATATGTACTTGCTAATAAGTATTCACAGGCTGGCATTGCATAAAAAAAATTCTTATTCTGTAGCCTATATGCTAGCCATTATTTAAAGTATGTTTTATGTGTATGAAGTCTGAGGAACTCTGCAGTACATGTACAGTATTTTTTATTTATTTACTTATTTATTTATTAATTTATGTATTTATTTTTTAGAAAAATGCCATTTTAAGAATAATCCATTCAGAATATACATTAAGTGCTATAAGAGCCCTGTAAAATTAAATATATATTTTTTATTTTCTTGAAATAATCTATAAAATAAAAATGTTTCCTTATGGAAAGAAGTGCTTAGCAACATTTCAGGTACTGTTTTGTGCGTCTGTTTAAGTTTGGAGACATTAGGATGTGTAAGTAAAAATGCATTCAATTCCAATGTAAAGCACATAGTGTTTGAGTACCTTTCTTTTGTGTCTTAATCTTCTTGGTGTTAATTATTTGCCCTCTTCTGCACTGTGACTTTTAGGTCTGGGAATACTTTGAAGCAACAAACTATTTTTTCCAGCTCCCTGTTCAGAGAAGTACTCCATTCCACACTACCTGCTATCCTTTTGCTTTATCCTTCCTTATTTGTTATTGGCATAGTCACTTGTTTATAACATAAATATAAAAAGTGACTTTTGTGTCAATTGCAAAGCATGCTGGGATTGTTACCTGTAACAACCCAACATCCTTCAGCTGCATGTATCAGGTTTTCTTTCTTGGGCATAGTCTCCCTGATGTACAATTTCTAAGAATAAAAAAGGTCTGTTTATGCTTCAGTAGAGTCATGTTTGTTTTTTAATGCAGATGTTTCATGTACTGTGATATGTGGATTTGTTAATAGTTGGCAAGCAGCTCATTTTACTTTAGAACCTGTATCATAATACTAATGTATGCATTGTTGTTTGAGACTATGCTTAAGGTGAAATACCTGTAAGTACTTCAGATACTAAAGGATCAAATCCTTAGTATCCTGGACCCTAAATCAGTTAAATTTGTTTACCCTTATTCATGGTGTTTTGAACGTATTTACCCTTTCAAAAATGCAAATGATTTTATTGTCATGGCCACAAGTTTCTTTGTGACCTTATGGGCATGCTGAATGGTTAATCCAAAAGAAATTTAAAGTACTTTTAATATTACTAATAATAAGCTCCTTTTTTTTCTTTTTCCTGATTTATTCCAAAACGCACCACAGTTATTTTCCTTCTAAACTAATATACATTTTCCTCTGACCTCTTTACCTGTGACCTAAGCCTCTTGCATGCCCAAATCCTCTTTTATAGGGAAAAAGAGAGAAATGTATGAGCATCCTGTCTTCTGCTTGGCCTCTCAAGTGATGGATTTAACCATTCGTGAGTACCTACCACATCCTTTCCCTGCTTTGTCTTTCTCTTTTTGTTTACATATTCAAAACACTCCAGACCCAAACTCACTTTCCTTGCTTCAAGTCTCTTAGCATTGCCTTGTCTGTTGCTTCTGTCTGTGAAACCCAGTGTGAAAATTCCAGTCACATATTTTCAACCTGAGACAGGTTTGATGATTGTCCCATTTGTTTGTGATAAACTCAGAATGTCTGCAAGTCAACTGTCCTTTGTCTGTGACCTGAATGCATTTTTACTTTGCTTTTATGTATCTTTAGTTGTTCAGTATTTGTCACTGGTACACAATCAAAAGTTAGAAGCAAGACTGGGGAGTGGAAAAAAAAAAACTACAGAACAGATTAAATACAACATAAAGCAGTTGTCCTGTTCTTTTTGTCCGTGTAGTTGGTCATATATGTTTCCTGTCTTATGTGTTGTTGTTAAAATGGAACAAATGAGCTTTATGTCTTTTTGTTGTTGTTTCTTAACTTTTAATTTTTTTTCCAAGCTTCTAACAGGACATTTGACTTCACAGCAGTTAAGACATAGTCACATGTTCTTGTCGCTTGGATTTCATGCTCAAGTCTGTTTTTGTTGACTTACATTGTATGTAATGCAGCCTCTCTCACCTCTCAAATGGAGGCATCTAAGTGCTGCCCAGCCTGTGTCTCTGGGTAGTGGGTGGCAGTGGTCAGTTTGTCTATCAAGTATCATATGTATCACACATTGTTGGCTAGCATTTTTATTCACGTTCTCATTAATCCTTCATATCTCTTGTTTCTCTCTTTTCTCTCCTTCTTACCCTCTTTTTCACATAGAGAATCAGAAGGATTCAGGTGAACTATTGTATATACATTATAACCACAGTAGGAATGAAAATAGATTTTTTTTCTATATAAATAACTTATTTTTGCTTTCCAAGGTATCAGCCTTTTGGGTTAGCAATGCCATATAAGAAGTTAAGTTGCCCTATCTGTTTTTTTTCAGTAAAAAATAATATTTATACCAAGACAGAAGCATAGGACTTTAACACTGAAATTTTATGATTATTTTATTCAGTTAAGCAAAAAATGAACTTTAAAAAAATATGTTTTTAACCAATTAAATGATAAATTATTATATTCATGCCTCTATTTCTTGATGTGATATTTTTATGAAAAATATGCATTCCCATTATATAGTAGAGAAGTGGTGAAATATTATATGGATTTTAACTTAAGAATCATAGCCACAAAATAGAGGCTATAGTTATATAATGTGAATATGAAAATTTAAACTTAAATTTAGCAATAGCAATGGCTTGGCTAAACTTAATTTTAAATGTCATTGATGTGTGGTATGAATATTCCATCAATAAGTTCAGCATTTTGCATGGTATGTAAATACTATGCATTTTAATATTATTTATACCTTTTTGTTGGATATACTAATCTCTTATATGTGCCACTTTCCTAAATAATATGTATGTCAGATATAAATATACATTGATTCTAGATCCCTTTAATCATCTATATAGTCCCATAGTATGTAGCAGTAGTGAGAGATCTTTACTGTTTTTTACATGGCTGTGTAGATATAAGCATAATTCATTATAATGCCAAAATATTTTCTTTGTCTGACTATACTGCTATATTCCTATCTACTTCTGCCTGCCCATTTCTATGTGTACCAAATCAAAACCATTTCATGACCTGTTAATACAGTTGTGAGTTTACCATAACAATGTACTCAGCATTGTCACTTCAAATGGTGAAATATTTTTCATAACATTAATACTGTATAATATTAGGGATAATATACATATATTTAAACTTAATTTATTAGTATTAGAATATTATTTTATATGCTAGTTACATTAGTAATGTTGCACTGTTAACTTTTAGCATGTGTTTTATACAGCAGGGAATTATGTGATAGTTTCATGTGCTTTGTTTGCCAAAATATTTTGGAAATAATAATTTCAGGAAATGCACATAGATTTGCACATGAAGCAGTTTCAGTAAACCTGAATATATACGTGCTGCAGAAAAATATGTCCCTGAATGAGTTGAAAGTTATAATGTCCTATGCAAATAATATTTATGGTTTGGATCAGTATTCTGCATTAGTTCTGATTTTAAAAGCTGAACTCTTAAGTATGTAGCGACAACTAAAACTACTGTCAGGGTTCTCTTACCAAACAACTGTATAATATGTTTTGCTGTTTTAAATTTTTTAAGTAAGATAGTGACTAGACCTCCTACTACATTGTTTATTATTGAAAACAGTGATACATAGAACATATTACACATCAGCAGCAAGTATATTAAAATTAGTTAGGAACACTTTTTCTTCATTGTATGCAAGGTATATTAATGTTTCTCTGTTGCAAATATTTACAACACAATATTAACTTTGCATGCTATTTGAAAAATGCATGCTGGACACATACTATTTCTGAATGTAAAAAAAAGGTTATGCAGGAATTCCAACACTGGAAGTTTGTTAAAATGTTTTTCAGTTTTAATTTTTATGTCTAGACTTAGTTGCATTTGACTCTAGTTTGCTGCTGTCTCTTCTAAATATTAGAAACATTTTTGCCTAAGGAGTTCACATTATCTAGCCTATGAGAACTTTGTTATCATACTGTCAGCTTGAACTATTGTTTCTTTTTTTCTTGCTATACGTCATGTCCCATGCAAACACATATCTGACTATTAGGTATTTGGCAATATTGACCTGATGATAATCAAGGAATAGTGTGGCATTTATACAAAAAAAAAACATTGTTCTGATAGGGAAAACCCTGATGACATGTTTGCACTTGCACTTCAGGGAAGTGCAAAGATCAATTTGAATAATTATTATTCAAAAAAGGAATAGAATAAGTAGTAGTTACATTGTTTCTAAACCATTGTATACTATGTAGATTATTACTTGTTTAGTTACAATTTAATTTTTGCAAGACGTAAAAGTTCACTTTGCTGAGTAATGTAGTTGAATATAATATTTGTGTTTGTGCTGGGGCATTTAGGACATAACCCAGAAAGACAAACTACAGTAAATTCTACCATGATGGAGACCTACAAAGATCATAGGCTTTTCTAAAACATTCATAAAATGATGAAAGAGAGAAACACTTATTTCTCATATTTGACAGTAATTCTTTAAAACAGAAATATGAATAGCTATACATTTGCCATTCATTGTAGTGTAAATTTTTAGTGAAACTCAAGTCTTACTTTGCATAAAATATCTCTGTGCCATGAAAATTATACATCTATGTTTGTTCCACAAGGAAAATGTCAGAGTGACTGTTAATAATTATCGTTAAACTGTCAGTGTGAATATTTTAACAGTTTTGATCAGAAAAGGATTAAAAGTCAAATCCTAACTAAGCACATGCATTTAGAAAATGAGATCTGCTGGTTTTACTCTGTTACTTTATTGCATCTGAAACTTAGGTTTGGGGACATGTTTTTCACTGCTGCATGAAATAGTGTTGAAAACATCTGAAAATAATCAACGACAATTTAATTTCCAAAGTTTTTGGCAAATAGCTCCTATGGAAAATACTAGTATTCATTTCCAATATTAACATCTCATTACTTAATAACTTCCTAAAAATGTGATAAATTAAATTGTAGCATATTATAATGGATGAAACAGAAAATAATATAGTTAAAATAAGAATTAATGTGCATGACAGGCCTGATCAGCAGACAAGATCTGTTTTTTTTTAAAGGAAACACAGTTTGCACTGTATTAAAAGCTCTCTTTACTTGAAAAAAAAATACAATACAATAATTTCCAGTTTGTAGTCATCAGTTATGACAGCTTGCATGCATTGTGTGAAATGGATATAGTTTCAATGGAAATATTAAACTGGGCTTTATTTTGTAGGTCTTTAACAAAATTTGGATTTTATATATCGTTTTATTCTACATTGTACTATATTGCATTCAGATGATTAATATTTTTAAGCAGAATTAAGTAAAATATTTAAATTTTGTTCTATTTGAATATTATTTTATTATGTAACCAGACTGAGGTTCCCATAGTAATGTTAATGCCAAGAATGCTTGGCCAAATTAATATGTTTGCACATTTGAAAATCATCTACTTTTTTTGGTTATGTAGGGAATAGTATATATTTACTTAAAGGGAACATAAACACTGCTGTTTAAATTTTAAAATAATTGCCAATTTGAGGTTATGTACAGTTTGGTCTATCATTCAGTATATCACTTTGCTTTTTTATCATCTTCTTCTTCAAAAATTATCTATTTTCCTTCTTTTTTATTTTGCTCTGTCTACCTGGGTACAAATCACTTTCTTCTCCAGTGTTTACTTTGATATTATTGCCATGATTCATAGCTGTCTAACAGTTTTTATTTGGTGTGACAACACTGGTAAAATATGTCAATATACCATTTGCTCGGATTATATTAGATCTTTGTGTTTTTCTAACCATTTTCTCAACACATCTTACATGGGCATGCAGCTGAGTAAAGAAAGAACTAAATAGTTAATCAAAAAAGAGATGCTTTAATTCTGAAATCAAATGTAAGTGCAAATGCATCACATGTTCTACGGCAAACACAGTTTGATACTCTGAATTGATAAATTATGCTTTACATGCCTAGATTTGCAATTATGCTAAACAAATGTTCATGTTCCCATTAAGAATGCATTTAACCTCTTTAATGAGTCTATTAAAAGCCCAGTACTATAGAGCTTACATTGTAGTAAAAGAAGCAGTGGCATTTCCATTGTAGTTTATCATTTACATCTAGTTATTGTCTTCTAAGCTTTCATCTTTTTCCATTGTGTTTAAGTCAAATGCTTCCTTACTTTTTACTGTCTTTCTCACTCATGCATGGCAGCTCGAAGGTCTAGGCCTAAGCCACCACCTGCGCCTCCACCTTTACAAAAGCAGACAGACTTGTTAAATCAAAGGCTCAAAGGCATGCCTAGGCAAATACCAAGTACCGTAATAGTTTTATTTTCTTTATTTTTGTTAATTTTATATTTTCAAAATTTTATGTTTGTATTTTTTACAGTTTTTATTAGTTTATAAGTTTTATATTTATTTACTTTTAAGCAGTTTCCTGACTATTGATTTTTAAATTTAATATGATTTTTATTTTAAAACTTAGGGGGTATATTAATTGTCATGTCATACAGATATCTAGAAACTAGACAGGGTAACCATTATGTCTACATTGCATGAAAGTGTATACTTCAAAATGTCTACATTCCATGTCTAACAATGTCCAACATATGCAACATGTCAGACTGTCAATGTCGGTTTATAATAACATTTTTTCAGCAAAACATTATGCATGATGTTCTCAACACATGAACTGTTTTTTCTGTAAAGTAATTATTTATAATCAGTGCTCCATCTGGTAACAACTATATGAATACAATTTCAGTGCAGACATTTGGGGGGGGGGGGGCAAACCAATTGCCTTAAAGTAAAACTGAACTTTTTTCCCTGATGGCATAAATGAAATAAAAGTTATCTTCTTTATCTGTATTTGTGTCAAACTTTTTATTTATTTATTATTATTTAATTACAATTGTTGACTGGGAAATTCCGACTGGACACAGGTTATTTTTCAGTGGAGGCCCGGGGAGAAAAGCTCCACAATATAGATGAATTTAAGTATATGATTACAAGAAGTAGATGTAGTTGCATGTATAAAAGTAACAGTAATGCAATCCTAGTTCATGATGAATAACATAATACATACAGTACTCACATGACATCTGTGCTATCAAAGTTGGCATGTATTCTAATAATTAAATAGCAGATATTCACATTGTTACAGTAAAAAATTACAGCAATGATATAAATGGTAATCTTTCAAGTTTCTATAATTTGTTACAGTTTAAAAGAAATATGTTTGTTATGGCTTCCAACACTGGGTTCATTTATTTAACATATGTAAAGCCTGGAAATAACTGGTGTACTTTCTTATAAAATAATGGAAATAATTTATAAAAGTTTCTAACCATACTTTACAATATCTCACACATCTGTAAAATCTCATTCAGAGATGGCTGAAGAAATGTAACAATAAAGAAAGTAAAGGCAATAAATATGTTTCATTATTGTGAAATGCCTCAGCCTTTGGACCAGAAAAAAAGTGTTAAAGATGATACAATTGTAAGATAAAAGGTTAGTATGATCAGAAATTGAAAAAACACACATAGATCTTAATGTTGTAGGTAATGCTGTTGTCTCATTAATACTGTCAGTAATGCCTGCAAGGTTTTTTTTTTCATTCTAACCCAAAATGCCTTAACACTGAAAGACATACTAACAAGATTTTGATTTCTTTCATTTTGGTTGAGTTTTCATATAATACAATCTGAGTCCGCACAAGATGAGATGATCTTTCCAATTCCCTTAAACTGGATCTTGTTTGCATTTATTTAGAAGCCAGTTAACTTTTATACTGCTAACATTTAGAATATCTAGACATGGTGCTTGAAATTTCTTATGGTGGTATTTTTTAATTTTAAAATAAGCAGCATCATCTGCCCTCAAATACCGTTTAACTTGATGTTTTGAAGACACTACATAAGGCGACACCACCGTAGAGCAATAAAATAGTTTTATTAAGTGCTTTTGTCCTTTAGTATCAGAGACACCATCAGAATAACCAAAATTAAAATGCAAGGAAATTTAAAACATTATTGGGCAAGCCCCATTCCCAAGGTAAACCAATAAAACAGTACTTCCTCTTCCCGCACATTGGTAGCCATACACAATGAGAATATATATCATATTACCAGCACATCTCAATTTTTTTCAGCCAATCCATTTTTAGTAAATCAAGTCCCACATTTTATAAAAATTTTAGTTTTAAAATACAATCAATTGATAAATTACCATAAGTTACTAAGGCCACCCAGGATTATTTTCTATTTTTTCAGTTCCAAAAAACAAAATGTTATGTCTAAGAAACTCCCTAATATGCTTAGCTACTGCATTGTTGATATCCCCTCTTTTTATACTATACATATGCTCATAAATGTTGTCTTTTAAACTCCTCAGCATCTTCACAATATAAAAAGACAAACACTGTTGACATTTAGCTACATATACTAAGCACTTCATTTTACAATTACATCTAAACCTGTGCTCAACCAGCATATTATTGAACTGGACCTGTCTGTCCTCTAAGATATACTTACAACCATTACAACATTGACACTTAAATGTTCCCCATCTGCTACCCACTTGGTCATGCATCAGTGTGTCAGGGAGTTCAATTAAATTTTTAAGACAAGCACCCTTTTCTATTTACAAATTTTGATACTCCACCTAAATCATTTAGCAATCTCAAGTATTTTAGGATATCTTAATTTTTATAATACATCTTTTAATATGTTGGTAATCAAAGCTGTAAGGAATTAATAATGCCAAAGACAAATTCAAATCACTTGTGTCTACCCTTTGATTACCAACACCATCAATTGGATGATCAGCTCCCAATAAATTTGGGTACACTCCCAATTATCTTTTTGTTAATACTTCAGCAAAAAGCATATCTAACAGCTGTTCGGGATAACCTCTCTTAATAAACATTGATTTTTAAAAACAGGCATTCATTATAAAATCCTATCATTCTGATACCATTTTTGCTGTTCTAACACGTAGTCCCTTTACCACTGCTCTTTTTTGTGTAAAGGTATGACAGCTAGTGAAATGCAGGAAGGAATGTGAATATGTTGGATATTGAAAATCCATGAAAATAATTTTTGCTGATGCAAATCCTTTTTCAGTTGTATATCTAAATAGTGTAACACTTCCTTTAAGACAGTATAAGTGAAATTGAGAAAATAAGTGGTTTTATTAATATATTCAATAATTCTTTAATTTTTCTCTCTTCGTTAACCCAAAAATACATATGTCATCTAGGTATCTGACATGTAAAGACCACAAGTTAACAAAAGGTGAAAAAAAATAATGGCATGGATAAGGTCAGTCTATAACCAAATGGAATAGGTTATTTCAAGCACAAAAGTGGAAATTGGCTAGGCTTAAAATAGCCCACAAGAACAGCTAGCCTAGTACTTATCTAGGAACATAATAACCTATAAGAGACCTACTCATTCTCCAGTCAGAGTGACAACACTATAGGTCATTCAGACCTTGGGCAGAAAAAGAGATTTGTTTATTGATTTATTACTGGTTTACCAGGTAGGTGATGTGGTCATCTGACCCTTTTCAGTCATGGCCTGAACTTCTAAAACAGTGAACAATGATAAAGCAGCTAAATAAAATACAGAGTTACTAGTCCAGTATTCACACCAGTATGCAAGATGCCAGCAAACATCAATTTAGCAGTCATCATCAGCACAGTGACTAAACATATAAAACATCAAGCCAGAAAAAAATAATTATAAGGCAAATAATACACAGCTAAGAATACAAGGCCTGTGATGTATTACACTGCTGAACCTTTTAACTTGACTGTATAATAACAATTACAAACTGTTGCACCCATATAATTATTAATCTTCAAATAATAAAAGCACATCTCTTAAAGTCACTAGAAATGGAAATGATATCATTAAGGTCTGGTGGAGTTAATGCATCCACTCTGTGCTGCCAAGTCATTTCCTTAAGCAGCAATCTATTCTTGCAACCACCACCATAAATCATGTACTTATTTTTTTCCAAAATTAAAACTTAAATTTGATAAAATTATTGCATGTGCCATGCTAATGCACTCTTATCATCCTTCCTATAAATGCTGTAATTATGTTGGTAAATTATTTTATTCAAAAGTTCTTTGTTTTCCCTATATAAAATCTGTACAAAAACAGTACCACCCCGGGTATACAATCTTGTTTGTCTTACAATTAAATCTACCTGGCTTCCTCCATTTATTTATCCTTTCCTGGACCAAACCACCTTCCTCACTGTCTATAAAACAACACTGATTACAACTTCCACATATGTATGTGTTACTGGTCATTTTACTACTATTCTGCATTGGTTTTCCAAAATGTTCTTAAATTTTCTCCTATTTTTATGTATAAAGTTTGGAGGTTCACTGAAGTTTATATATGGGATATTTAAACTTTTTAAAATATCCTAGATTTTGTGGAGAATTCTTTTAATATCCTCTTTGTCCAAGCAATAATGTTAAACTATAAAATTAAAATATCATGGGAGAGGTTTACGACTGACTGGCACCACAGTATTGTCTGGGTCATTTTGGTTTTCAATATAGGATGCAAGGGGGAAAGAAGGTAGCAGCACTGGAAATAGTGTTGCCTTTATAATCTGTTAGATGAATGGGAGATATACTGGATAATTTTTTAGCAGATGAGAAGATCATTACATTAGATTTTTTGTGGTTGATTATGAGTCTGAAAAAGAAAAGGTGCACAGCTTGATGAAGTCTTGTTGTAGTTACTGAACTGTAAAGGAAGTATATCATCCATATACCTAACCAGTTTTAGACTTGCGATTTCAAATAGTAGTTGTCCTAGAGCAATGTATTGTGGGAATTATATATTCAGAAGACCCATGGAGAAAAGAGAGTTATTGTAACATGCCTGGTAGACATGTTTTGTATATAACTCTGAAACCAATGAACAGTATTATTTCCAAAGTTAAGTTTAGCTTTTGAGAGGCATGATATGGTTGACAGTTTCAAAGGCTCTGGTCATATGATATGAACAGAGATGCTGTGATGTTGCCTTCATTCACAGTGCAATATATGGTATCAATAGCCATTATGAGGGCTGTGAAAGTGCTGAATGCATTATCAAAGCCTTGATGTGCATCTTAAAGTAAACCATAGCTGTTATATGCTTTGGTGGCCAATTGTCCAGTAGTTTTTTTCAAATGTTTTAGCAATCGGGCAGAGATAAGAGAGCGATTGTAGTAATTCAGTTCTTTTGGAGAAGAGATTTTTTGCAGTGAAGTAATGAATGAATATTTGAATACAGAAGGGAGAGATGTAGTCATTAAGGAGAGGTTAAAGATATGAAATATAAGACTACAGCAGAGTAAATACAACAGCCACCCCTTCAAAAGCTTACAGACTGTATCTCAGTATATGGGGAATTTACTTTACTTATTCAGTCTGAGTCCTGCTCTGTTCAAAATTGTACCAAGTTTAATGTCTCTTCTCTGTTTGGCTTGTGCTTAGTGGTCTGCTTTTTGGCTGTTTTTTTCTTAACGTTTTGTGTTTTTCAGAACTAGAATCAAAAATACTCCCCACTATCCCTCTGCAACTTAATTTTCCCTTCCCTGTTCTTGTAATTAATGAACTACATGCTACTGTAGGTAGTAGTTTGCACTTTCTTAATTGCTCTTTCCAGCTTCTGCATTTGTGAATTTCTCTCTTTATAGGTTCATAGGTGTTAACTAGGCTAATGATCACAAGAGCCTTTTTAAATCTAGCCATGCATCCCAAACCTCTGACAAGTTCTGCTACCCTTGATAAGTGTAAGCATGGGCCTGGGAGATGAACAATTTACAGGTTACCTTTGCCCATTAGAGAGATAGGTGCCAAACAAGGGATGCATTTCTGGTTTCCCATCCAATTGTCCAAGCTGCAGTTGAATTGGGTTAGGGAAGAACTCTGCTTCACATGGATGGGGATCCTGTTCCATAGACGGGGTAGTCTCTGAGATACATACTTATCTCTCCAGCAGTTCCTATTTATACCACAAGCAAGGTTTAAGTCTTTAGAATGGGTAATTCTGGTGCTGTCTGTTTTGTGGATATGCAGGGGGCCCATCAGAGTGGGGTCTGACAATGTCCTTTATGCCAGGCATATATCTCCCCTCAAAAGCCTATAGGAGACAGAATACAGAGATCGGGCCTTGAGACGGTCTTCAAAGGACATATTACTTATGCCCTGTATTCTTTTAGTGAGGAACCTCTGTGGATGTTCCATTTGCTGGATATGCCTGGTTAGGTACCTACCAAAGGGGACATTGTACTCAGTGATAGGTCTGATGAATGTCAAATACAGTGGAACAATGACTTTCTTGGGCTAAGATGCCATACCTTTGTTTATAAGTTGCACAACATAGAATGATTTCCTCATCACTGTAGACACGTGATGATCAAAGACTAGATTACTATCTATATGTGTCCCTAAGTCCCTGACTACTGGGTCAACTCTAAGGGATGTGTTGTCAATATTATAGTTACCAGGGATGGATCATTTCCCAAAGGATACTATTATGCATTTCTTGGCATTTAGTTTTAGTCCATGGCTCTGACACCAGTTGTTTTTCTGTGTCAGTCCCTCTTGTAGAACATTTGTGTCAGTGTGAGATTCAATGACAGTTCCTAATTTGCAATCACCAAAAATTTAGTCAGCCAGAGACCACTGACATTTGCCTTGACTTCTGAGAAGTAAATGCCAAAAAGGAGTAGTCTAAGGACTGATCCCTGAGGGACTCCACTTGTGACTGGCATCTTTGTAGAGGTGGACTCCCCAATTCCAACTTCCTGGGTCCTGTTTGTGAGCCAGTTGGCTATTCACCGGGTGATATATGGATTTGTGCCTAACCTCTTGAATTTGTCAACAATGCCCGAGTGGGGTATTGTGTCAAATGCCTTGGGCAGGTCAAAGTAGGCAGTGTGAACCATTTTGCCCTCATCCATTGCTTTGGTTACCTTCTCAAAGGTTGAGTAGGCATGATCTGCCCTTGACAAATCCAAACTGGGTTGGGTCCAGTGTCTGGAGTTTTACTATTTCTCTATTAGGGTCATAGGGTCATAGGTTAGTACTAGGCTAACTGCCCTTGCGAGCCATTTTAAGCCTAGCCCAATTATCCCTTGTGAGACTCAAACCCTGCACCTTGTGTTTTTAAGGCAAACACCTTAACCATTAGGACACCCTCCCAACCCCCCTGATGAATTGATCATTTCCATGATAATTCTTTTCATGGCTTTACATATAAGACTAATGAGACTTATCACTTATGGGTCTATAGTTTCCAGGGTCCATAGATGACCTGCCTTTGTGCAGAGGCATGACAGTTGCCATTCTCTTTTCATGAGGCATGAGGCCTGTTTGGAGGCTACAGTTAAATAGTAATTCCAGAGGCCCTGATATGTCATGTTTCATACTATTTAGAAGGCATCCTGGGGTATTGTCTGGGCCCATTAATGCAGTATTCAACTTTGTATAGGCAGTTCTGTGTAGACTTGCTTTTTCCCTTTTCCATATCTTGAAGAGTAATTGAAAGGTATTTACTCTATTACCACTATGTCTTTTTCCTCTGATTTTTATTATACTACTTATAAAACTACATAGTCTAAGATTTACTTTTTGCATTTGGACTAGTAAGCACCCTTACTTACTTGACTTCATCAGTTCTAATGCACTAGACCAGCTCGTCTCATCCCACACAAGGAGAGATAACATTCTGGACTTGTTTCTCACCAACATGGGTGAACACTGCACCACTCCCATGGTATGTTCTTACCTGGTAAGATCAGATCATCGGTCTGTCTCATTCGAGGTTTCTATCCCTACCCCACCACCCCCCTCCAGCCATAACCAGGCTAAAAAACTTCTCAAAAGCTGACTACAACCTCCTATGGAGGGTATCAGTAGCTTTACACCACGCCCCCCTCAGATGATGAAGACAACTATGCTGAACAGTATGCCAGTGCAGTATACAAGCACCTGTACAATTGCATGGACTCAACCATATCCAACAGAACTAAAACCTGTTCCTCAAGGAAAGACAAACCTATCTGGTGGACATCCTGTATCAACAGGCTTTACAACAAAAGGAAGAAACTGTTGTCCAAGGGTAAAAAGGAACAAATTCCAAATAGGAAAAACTCCCTCCTCAGCCTCAACACGAAAATTAGAACATTAGTGAAAACCTCCAATGCCAATTATGAATTGAAACTAGCCTCCGAAACAAAAGGAAATCACAAAGCCTTATTCAGCTATGCCAGGAACCTACATGGCAAAGCCCAGTTTTATTCTGAATTAGTACTAACAGTACCACTTACACTGATCCTGTTGACTTAGCCAACCTGCCAGCTGATTCAGTGCAAACTTCACTCCCTATCCCCCCCAAAGGCCCATTCAACATCCCCGATACTTGTCCCACACCTCACATCTCTGTAGATCAAGTGTTAAAGGCTCTATCCAAGGCAAAGAAGACAGCTTCCATGGGACCTGATAGTATCCAAGGCTGCATTCTGCACCATAGCAAGAACTAACTTTGCCATTGAGCACCCTATTCAACCACAGCCTAGTTACAGGCTTCATTCCAGCAGAGTGAAGAACTGCCATTGTCATCCCCTTGCACAAAGATGATGCCACTACTGACCTGGGAAACTATCACCCCATTATCTTGACAATTCTGATCTGTAAAGCCATGGAGCATATTATTATGGATCTCATAAACAAGGACATAGGCAATCTCTAAGCACTTGACCCCACCCAGTTCGGATTTGTCAGGGGCAGATCTTGCCTGTTGACGTCTTTGAAACTGACACCAAGGCCAAGGATGAGAGAAAGACAGTACATATAGCTTACATTGACTTGGCCAAGGCATTTGACATAACCCCCCACTCAGGCATCATCAAAAAGCTAAATCCGTATTTCGTCAGGTGGGTGGTCAACTGGCTCACCGATAGGACTCACAAGGTCAAAATAGGAGCCACCATCTTCGACAGAAGACCTGTCACTAGTGGTGTTCCCCATGGATCTGTCCTGGGACCCCTACTGTTTGGCATCTACTTCTCAGAGGTCCAGGCAAAGACAAAGGGCCTGTGGTTGACCAAATTTGCCGATGACTGTAAGTTGGGTGCTGTCATTGACTCCCTAAATGATGTTACTATACTGCAAGAGGGTCTCATAGCAACAAATGACTGGTGCCAAAGTCATGGCCTTAAGTTAAATGCAAAAAATGTATTATCATACCATTTGGCAAAAACATGACCCCTACTGATTACCACATCAACAGCAACCCCCCTAGCACACAACCTGTGGTGAGAGACCAGAGTATTCAGGTTGACAACAATCTCACATTTGACTATCATGTAGTGGCAGTGGTCAGAAAAGCCTTTTACTTGATTCATCTCATAAGCAAAGGGATTGCATCCAGAAAAAGGAGGTTATAATCTCTCTGTACTCTTCACTCATTAGGCCTATAATTGAGTATAATACCCCGTTTGATATGTACCTCTCGAAACACCTGCACCAACTGCAAAGGCCGCAGAAAGACCTCACAAAGAGAATCCATAGCCTCCAACACCTGTCCTATGCATACAGGCTCAAATCATTATCACTCTACTCAGTATCGTACAGATTGCTTAGTGGTAATCTGTGTCTTGCCTACAAGGCAATATCAGACCCTACCCTACTACAGATGCTCCATATCCATAAGTCTAACTCCTTGCGCATTACCAGCTTGAAAGGCCTAAATCTAATATGCAACATCAGCAAAACCTGCTGGAGAGACAGGTGTGTCTTCTAGAGGCTGCCCCATCTCTGGAACAGACTTCCCATACATGTCAAACAGAGTACTCGCTGACCCTCTTCAAGCACAGCTTTAATGAATGGATGGGAAACCGCAAATTTATCCCAGGGGTTCCATTTTTGTCCTTCATTGACAGGAGAGACAGGTGCTGACTGAGGTTTCTTTTTGGGGATAAACTCTTGGCTAGGCTTGTAAGGGCACCAGGGCCATTAGCCCAGTAATCTCCTATGATCCTACACACTAGCTGTGCCAGTTCCATTGATTGTTTTGTCAGTGCACTATTGCTAAGGGGCTGGAACCCATTTTGTTTTGTCAGTGCACTATTGCTAAGGGGCTGGAACCCATTTTGTTTTGTCAGTGCACTATTGCTAAGGGGCTGGAACCCATTTTGATTTGTCAGTGCACTATTGCTAAGGGGCTGGAACCCATTTCTTTCACCCTTGGTATACTTGGACTCACCACACTCCCCTATCCTACACCCAAATTCTCACCCACCACCACTACAAGTACATTTGCACTTCCTAAGCCCACCAGCTCCATACCTAAAATACAATCATACACATCACAGTCACACTCCTTGCTCTTACTTCTTACATATAGATATATAACGTCACACCACCAGTTGTGGTCCTTTCCTTCTTACTTTAGCTTATCTCCTCCCTCTATTTCTCTGTCCCTCCACCTCATATTTAAACAGCAAAACCTTAATTCTTACGACTTATTAAATTCTTTAATCCTACTTTTCTTTGCTATAACTACATTATGTTGTCCCTTCACTTACTATCTCTAAATCTACTATCTATTCTAGCCCATACCACACACTCCATTGTTACCCAACCTCAGTGTCAACTTCAGAAGATTAAACCATAATTCTAAATTATCTCCCTCGCACCCTTCTATAGCATCAAACGTAGACACCTATACTTTATCAAACCTCATACCTTCCTTTAATTACAAATACACCAAAGAAGAACCCACAGTACACACAGATAATTTAAAGGGGAAACAAATATACAAAAATATTTCACTTCAACACCGCTCATCCAAGCTTGCTGTTAATGGTGATATACTTCCTAATCTTGGACCCTCTCGACACTCTTGCAACTCTGCCACCTCCACTGCCCCAGTACGCTTCTTCCAGTCAACCAATGTAACAGTCTAGTTTTGATGAACTAAATCTTTGGAGCATCTACAATAAACTACCAGACTTACATGCCTTTATAACCTCATACACCCAGATATAATAATAGTGACAGAAACCTTGCTAAAACCAAGTACTAAAGATCAGAAAATTCTGCTACAACATCATCAGAAATGACTGACAGCATAAGAAAGCTAAACAAATGAAAAATGGACCAACAATGGGAACTGGAGGACTGAAACCACCACAAAAACAAATTTGACCTAGGTTTCGTCTTTATTCAGACTTCTTCAGAACAAAATGTTAAAAAATGGTCACACACCAGAATTTATACAACTTAAGATGACATCATTGATCAATTAGTCAATTAGTCAATTAAAAAACTTTAAAAAAGCTTTCATCATGCTTAAAGCAACCTGAGCACACACACACACACAAACAAACCACTAGTAATATGATGAACATACTGCATTAGTAATAATAAAAACTTCGTAAATCAAAATCAAAAGTTAAATAACAAAAAACATTATGATGATGATAAACACCAAATCCCACACCATGTAATATATGATAGTGAACTAAGTACATTCATTATACATGACAAGTGGAGTTGTTAGCTAATCACCCAAGAATGTGTTTCAGTTTCAGGATTGGGGCTATACTAATGTGATCATTAATGCCAGGAAAGACAGTTGCATTCAACCTAAGTTGCCACCTCACCTCGCTAATGTCTAAATGCAAATCTAAAATCCTACCCTGTACATCCTTAACTATATTTTGCAATATACAAAATTTAAAATGATGCCCATCATGCATTTCAATGTGCCTGTAAAGGGCATTAGTGGTTTTCCTTAGTCTTATATCTGACAGGTGCTCATTAATCCTGTCTCTAAAGGCTCTACTAGTTTTTCCGACGTAAAACGCCGGACACTGTGCACACTGTGCCATATACACCACATTTTTTGTTTAACAGTCAAAATGCCTGTATAATCTAATAGGTGCACCTGCCACTTGTAAATTTAAACCTGTTGGTAGGTTATGATGGCACACACTACATCTACCACATTTAAAGTTCCCGACGGGCCTACCAGTTACACTGGAAACATTATCACCCTTCTCTAATAATTGTTTCAAAGACCTTGCCTTCCTAAAAACACATTAGCATGTTCCTTAGGAGAGGATGCCCCGAAGGTATGTGTCAAGCTGTAGCGGAGGAAGTTAAACGGAAGAGGGATGAAGGGGTGTATTGGCCACTAATTAAAGGTAGAACAAGTATAGATCCCATAATAGTGGGCCAGGAGACAAGTAATCAAATTGTCAATGTTGGCAATGATGGCCATACTCTTCCTGTGACTGATAATATCAGTAGTCATTTTCCTGAACACAATCTTTATTTTATCACTACCTATTCTTATGATACTCCCAATATTAGGGACATTATATATAATAATTGGAGGTTTCTTAGGTTAGATTGTTTGGTATGGGATAAGCTTGGTGCCCTTTACAGGCACATTGAAACGCATGATGGGCATCATTTTAAATTTTGTATATTGCAAAAGATAGTTAAGGATGTACAGGGTAGGATTTTAGATTTGCATTTAGACATTAGTGAGGTGAGGTGGCAACTTAGGTTGAATGCAACTGTCTTTCCTGGCATTAATGATCACATTAGTATAGCCCCAATCCTGAAACTGAAACACATTCTTGGATGATTAGCTAACAACTCCACTTGTCATGTATAATGATCGTACTTAGTTCACTATCATATATTACATGGTGTGGGGTTTGGTGTTTATCATCATCATAATATTTTTTGTTATTTAACTTTTGATTTTGATTTATGAAGTTTTTATTATTACTAATGCAGTATGTTCATCATATTACTAGTGGTTTGTTTGTGTGTGTGTGTGTGTGCTCAGGTTGCTTTAAGCATGATGAAAGCTTTTTTAAAGTTTTTTAATTGACTAATTGACTAATTGATCAATGATGTCATCTTAAATTGTATAAATTCTGGTGTGTGACCATTTTTTAACATTTTGTTCTGAAGAAGTCTGAATAAAGATGAAACCTAGGTCATGTTTGTTTTTGTGGTGGTTTCAGTCCTCCAGTTCCCATTGTTGGTCCATTTTTCATTTGTTTGGTTCTTGGTTTGCATTTGGTTTCTGTCATGGAACATAAGAAAGCTGGCAGCATGGCTATCATATACAAAAGCAGCACAGGAATCATTCCTACCATCTCTTCCACCCCAAGTTTCCCAGTACTGTATCCCTCCTGGAAACAACATGCCATTACTAGAGTAAATCCTGTAATGAATCTCTCATAATATCAACAAGAAAACCATCATCACAGGTGACGTTAATATAGATTACCTACTTAGCAAGTCTGACTGTTCCACTCTGTCCATCAGTTTCTTTGATTTAACCCCGATTATCACTACTACCACTTTAACAGACAAATTCAGTAATAGGAAGTGTATATTAGATTGGATCCCCACCACTGCTGGCTGCCTACCTGATGCCATCAGTGACAGTCTACTGACCTTTGCCATAAGACAATCTAATCATGCTCATAAACACATACTCTATAATAATGTGAGTATACCCTCCTCCTTCAGTAATGACACCTTTAGTAGCTACCTCAACAAATACAGCATTCCCTAAAATACTAAACAAACTAGCTCCCATCAGATTAAAATGAATCAAATCCAACACCACCACGTGGCTCACAACAGAAACCAGGCAGCTAATGCTAAACATAGATAAAGCCTGTAAAGCATGGGCTACTAACAAAACACCACAAAAATGCCAACAGCTTAGGAAACTTTCTAAATGAGAAATCAGATTTGACAAAATGAAATACTTTGCCAAACTCCAAGACAACCACTAAGAGAACCCTAAGCTTTTCTGAACACAATCAAAAGAGTACTGCACCCAGGCCAAATTACCACTCCTTTACCAACTGCTACTAAAAATTCAGTCCCTGTAGTTACTCAATTCAATACACATTTCATACACTCTGTTCTTGTCCTACTTAATAACAGCCCCCAGTCTCATTATCCCAAGCAGTACTACATTCCTCCAAGATCCGTTCTCCCTCCGGTCAGTATCTATCTCTTCTATCAAAACATACCTGTTAAAAGTTTACAAATTCCACCCCAGCAGCTTACAGCCTGCCACCTGAGTGTTCTTAAAACTGCTGCAGAAGCTTTTGTATGCCCTGTATCTAAACTCATAAAATGATCAATTACAGAAAGCTATTGTCCCTCGTCTTGTGTATTCAAATAAAATGATGAGGCTTGGGTGTTTGCTTAAGTTGTTTATTACACACAAACACACCAGGATGGCGGATAAGAACATAACACTTAAATGAACTAACTGACAGACTGCTACACACATATTCACTCTGTCTGCTCACTCAAAATAGCACTCTAGCATGCACGTGCTCAGTACTTATATGCACGTGCCCACAGACTGGACTGGCTCTTAAAGGTACAGCACACACTCTGCTCTACATCCTCCCTCTTCGACTAATCTGTCGTGCAAATGAAATGACGATTGGATGAGCATACAAATTATACAGATATATACAAACAATAACAATAATGTCCAGGTTGCTGTATATTTGGTATTAGGTCTTGAGATATGACCTAACCTCATAATGTAATAATTAGAACTAAGTTTAGCAACAGGGGCAGTCACTGGGGAATGTTCTTCTTTAGGATTTTCAGGGATTCTTTCAAGAACAGGAACAGACAAT
Organism: Protopterus annectens; assembly: GCF_019279795.1. Lineage (NCBI taxonomy): Eukaryota > Metazoa > Chordata > Ceratodontiformes > Protopteridae > Protopterus > Protopterus annectens. Next base: position 867,079,313 of record NC_056739.1, on the reverse strand, counting down.
GAAAGGTTCTCTGGAACAGGAATGATGAAGAAATAACTCTGAGAATTAGAGTCTCCGTTACAGGCAAGATGCTGTAACACTGGCTCAGACACCGGTAGTAAATATTTCCAATTCCACCTGAATTCCATCCCTTGCGACTCAATGATGTACCATTTTGGTTCCTTACATGAATGTTTCACAAGTCCTATTCAGTCAAATCCTTTTGCTGTCTGCATCCTCACTATCTCTCCTTTCAATGGATTCAGAGGCTTGCTAGTTTTGTCATAGTAAGACTTCTGGGACAAACGCTGATTTAAGAGTTGGGCTATTACTGCTTTGTTGTTTTTAACACTTGGAATCAATAAATTCTTACTGACTGGTTGTGAGTTGATTGTCACAAGGAATGTTTCTGAGGTATAGGAGATTTAGTAAAACATCAGTATTGTCACGTTTAGATTTTTCCAACAGCTGTCACACTTTGAACTGCACATTCCACCAAGCCATTAGACTGTGTGCTTTCAGGACTACTAGTGATATGAACAAAATCCCATATTTCTGCAAATCATTTGAACTGCTGACTGGTAAACTGTACATCATTGTCAGAAATAACTGTGCAGACTACCATGGACAGAAAAATGTCTCTTCAACTTCATAAAGACAGCAATGGACATGAGATTAGGAATTAGGTCAATCTCAAACCATTTTGAATAAGAGTCTGTTAACACCAAGTAATGTTGAGCATTCCATTAGAAAATATCTGTAGCTACTGTCGACCAAGGTAGTTCAGGAATCTGGCGTAGATTAAGTGGTTCTTTCTGTTTATGCAGTATGGTACTATTACAAAAAGAACAACCTGAAAGTTCTTTTCTTTTGACATATAAGAAGAAAATACTAGTCCTCGCACCCTTTATTTGGTAGAATAAGTTCCTGGGTAACCACGATGCAAGATTTTAATATACTCTTGTTTCAAGGATTTTGGAACAATCATTTTTGGACCTTTCATCTTGCTACCATATTCCATCAAAATGTTGTCTCTGTAAGGAAAATACTGCTGCACATCTAGTGGTAAACAAGACTGCTTTGATGGCCATCTTTGATTGATAAAGTGGTTGAGCTTCTGGAGAACTGGATCTGAAGCTGTGTGAGTCCTAAGCTCATCAAGATGTTTGGAAGAAAAATTTCTCACTTCCATGACTTCAAAATCAGATTTCTCATTTTCATGCTGTTCAGTGGTTGCTCTGGGTTATCTTGGTAAAGTATCAGCACGTTAAAGAAGATTACCTTTTGTGTAAACCAAGTGAAAATTGTTCTTTTGCAACTTTAACATCATGTGTTGCAATCTCAGAGGAGCTGTGTGCATATGCTTTTTTAAAATAGTAACCAAAGGTTGGTGATCATTCTCAGTTTGAATAGGTCGGCCATAAATATAATCACAGAACTTCAAACATGCAAACACAATTGCCAAGAGCCCTTTTTCAATCTGAGCATACTGCATCTTGGTTTGGGTTAGAGTACTAGATGCATAGGCTGCTGTTCTGCCCTCTTGAAGAATAACTGCACCAAGACCAAATTTTGAGGCATCACAGGAAAGAGTTAAAAGTTTGTGAACATCAAAATATCTTAAAGTGGGTGGACTGGCAATTTTCTGTTTCAGGACATTGAATGCACTTTGGTAGCTGTTCCAACCTGGACCAGGTTACATTTTTGCATGTCAGCTCTCTTAGTGGTGCTAAAAGCACACTTAAATCTGGAATGAGCTTGCCCAAATAGTTGACCATGCCAAGAAAACATTGCAGGGACATGAGATTGTCTGGAGCTGTCATCTCAAGAATTGCAGCTTGCTTTGAAGGATCTGGTCGTAAGCCTGAATTAATAAACAAATGACACACATAAGTAACTTCTTGCAGCCTGAATTTGCACTTCTGAGGATTCAGCTTAAGATTGACATCATGAGCATGTTTCAGAACTTTCCAGAGGTTTCTATCATGTTCAACTTCACCATTGCCTCAAGAATATCTACTATAATAGCACATGGATAGCCAGAAAAAAAAATATTCCGTCACTCATTGAAAGACTTCCTGGCGGAATTTATCCCAAATGGCATTCTTAAAAATCTGTACCTTCCAAATGATGTACTGAAAGTGTTTAGCAATGAAGATTTTCGGTCAAGCAAAATTTGCCAAAATAATCTTTTTGCATTTAAAACAGAAAAAACAATGGCATTTGGCATAAGAGCAGTAACTTCTTTGACTGTATGCATTGGATGATGAGGTTGTTTTAGTGCTTTGTTCAAATCTCTTGGATCAATACATATTCTAATATCATCTGAGCTTTTCTTATGAGGTGCCACCATGGAAGATGCCCATTCAGTTGGTTCATCCACAGGACAAATTATTCTTAAATGCACCATTCTGTCTAGCTCAGCTTTGACTCTGCCTTGCATGGCTACTGGAACTTAATATGCTGGTCTGAAGACTGGGCTTACCTCATTGTCTAACTTCATGGAGTACACAACTGGGAGTTTGCCTAATTTGTCTTCAAAAAGATCAGCATAGTCAGAAAAAATAGTTTGTGCAAAAGTTTCCTGGTTACACATGCTTGCATGGTGGACTTCTTTATTAAATTAAAGCAGTCCCATTTTCAAACTGTCTTTGAGGCCTAACAATGACTGCATGTGCCTCTTGACTACCTAAAATTGCAAGGCATAGCTGTTCCGACCAGAATAACATGAAAGCACTACTGAGCCTTCGGTTTTAATTTCTTCACCACCATAAGCAATAAGCTTCACACACTTTGCCAAATCAAGTTTTTCACCAGCTTTTACCTTAGCAAACATTTCTGCTGACATAACATTGCACTTTGAACTAGTATCAACCTTGACTTTTACAGGTCTCACATTAATCAGAAGAGTACAAAATATGCCATTCTTTGCCCATAAATTTACTGCACTGACTGTTTTACCAAGCACAGACACACCATCAACATAAAATGGAGGGTCCCAGCTTAATAGTTGATCGACTTGCCTCTTTGAATGTTCTCTTTTAATAAAAGAAGGTGGGCCTATAGATTTAAAGAACTTTTTAAAATTATTCCACTTTTTATGTGTGTGGCACTGCTGACCTAAAGCTAAGCACTTCTCTCGCTTGGGCGCATGATTACCACAACAATTACAACAGTTGACTATGAGTTTCCAACACAAAGCTTCTTGATGGCATAATTTTAAACCATATACATGGAAACCTACAACTCCAATGGATAACTCTTTTTAAAAGATAATATATACCCAAACTATGTGGGGGGGTACCCCCCTTACTATATATACTAACTCCAAGATTGCACTACAATGGAGAAAAGGGCATATACCTTTCAACAAAATGAGTTTCATTCAAATGAGTTTTCAGTGAAGTGAGCTTTCAGTCAAGTTTGCTCAGTCAAATGAGTTTCGGTGAAATGAGCTTTCATTGAAGTGAAGTAGACCCATATATATATATATATATATATATATATATATATATATATATATATATATATATATATGGGTCTATATCATATGAGCGAATCACAGAAATTGCGAACGCTCATAATATCGAACATACCGGACCTCGAAGTGCTTTTTTTGAGATCGCGGTACAATGAAGAATGGGATATTTGCCCTTTCCTCACTGCAGTGCGATCTCAGGGTTGGAATATATATTTAACGGGGGTGGGGGGCACAGCCCCCCACAATAGGAAATTCAAGGTCACGTACTTTCGATATTATGAGCGTTTGCAATTTGTGCAATTCACTCATATGATATAGATATATATATATATATATATTTATACATATATATATATATATATATAGTTACACTTCAGAATCTCGAATTACTGAAATCTCGAATTTCAGTAATTCAAGACCATGAGGCCTAAAGCCAGAATGCCAAAAGTGCATAAGAGCGAATTTAAATATCTCAAATCCGTGCTTATGCATTTCCAGTGTGTCGCGTCTATTGTTATGGTTACTGAAATTGCAGGTGAGTGAGTATTTGTGTGTGTTTTTGTACATTGTATGTGTGGGTAAGGGTAGGGAGGTGTAAGTGTGAGTGTGAGTGTTGGATTTGTTGGTGTTTTTGTGTATTTGTGTGCAAGCGAGTGGAGGATGGCATGGTGTGAGTTTGTTTTTTTTTTATGTTATGTGCGACCTCGGAGTTGGTATATATAAGTAGGGGGGTATGGGGGTGCAGGGGGGCTTGCCCCCTGCTTATCTGTAGTGTAGGGTTGTGTGGTTTGTGTGCTGTGGGTGGAATGGTTTGTGTATGTTATGTGCTGTATGGTGTATGTATGTTCATGATTGTGTCATTCAGGATTGTGGGTTTCGGTTTTGTGACTGGTTCGACTTTATAGTCTCGGGTTACTGAAATTCAGGATTTCAGTAATTCGAGATTATGAAGTGAAACCATATATATATATATATATATATATATATATATATATATATATATATATATATATATACACATCTGTATGTATACAGTCTCAGTGGGCTCTAGTCTGTGTCACTTATGTTGTGTTATTGCTAACATCATTATATTATTTTGTGCAGAACTATTTTCATTTAATTGAAGCAGATTTGTCTAATATCTCAGCATTAAACATGATATCTTCTTTATCAAGGCATCATGTCATGGAAGTGCCTTAGCTGTTTTCTGTTGCTGCCAGTCTATGTGGAAATGGTAGCAAGTTTGAATGTTTGGAGAAACTTACACACAATGCGACAAATTCCAGAAGACTTTCTCTACATATAACTAACTTACTCCTTTGTAAGAAAACTTAAACCAATATAAATCACTTACACAGAAGGCAAGCCTTTTGCAGTCTGGCTTAATGGCTTTTTCCCATCATTAATTTGTATTTAAAAAAAGACACAATAAATCTCATATTTATTAAGCAGCCTTTGAATAAATCATTTAAGATAAGCAAGGAAGCCAACAATTATAGAAAAAACTAAACATTATTAAATATATTAAATACAGAGTGAAAACCACATCATTACCTACATATAATAAAAATGAAGTTTATATAACATGACTTTAATACACTTAATATACAGAACTTTTGAAAACCTTAACCAGTTTTTCATTCATTAATTGCACAAAGCTGAAGCAGAAGATCTTGTGTAGGCATAATCTTATATAAAGTTGCTATTTTCAGATATGTATAGCCAGAAGAAATGAACAAAACACAGTATAAACAGTCACAAATTAAAAAGCAAATGAGGGAAAATCATTATGCATTTTAATAGTGATTTTTTTAAATTCCTAACAGGACCTATCTGATAGATCCAATACCTAAACCCATTTGGCTTATCTGCACTGGAGCTCAGAACCAGGCATCACTGAAGAAGAAAAATGTCCAGTGACTTTTTTGTTCCTGCCTGGGGTGACAAATCATTACATTTGTCCCACTGTGCTTTATATTTACATAAGAAACACTTACTGCACAGAGCAAAGCCTGCTAGCTTAAGCTTCTGTAAGAGCACTATGAAAAATAATCTAAACCACAGCTGGAAAAAGTTGCTTTATGTATTTCCCCCTTCTTTATTTCAAAGACATAGAGGAGTACATGACATCATATAATCAGCATTTAAACAGAGTAAATGTTAATTTTTGTAGGTATCTCATGGAATAGTAGGCTGTTAGTTCCAAAGGCCATAGAATATGCCAATGAGCCTAAGATTAGTATTGTTTAACACCGATTGCCATTAATTCAAAATACTTGTTCCTCTTTTCTTGATGGCATGCCCCAGAAATCCAGGACAGTATGTATATAACCTTTCTATGAAAAATTTGTAATATATTTATTTTATATTTTTTCTGATATAGATACAGCTCTATCTTAACAAATGTATTTAGTTTTTAAATTGTATGTTTTTGTAATTATATCTATATAGACAACTATTTTATTTTATAACTGATGCACACAAAAGCTATATACAATTTCACAATAAAAATTTAAAGAATACATGTAAATGACACATTGATTAGATAATTCATATTTTTCAATTTTTTAATAAATTTTCAGCTGTCAGTTAACTATATTTCTCTAATAACTTTTTCAATATTATCCAGTATTTAAAATTCAGTCTAGTACTAGTAATTATGTTCAAACACACACCAGGTAAAATATTCAACTGTGCAACAATTACTTTGAAATGACCATATTCTGCAAAATAACTGTACTGTAATACTGCACACACTTGCCAAAACTTTGCACACTTTGGATATTTCAAATAGCTTTAGTTAATATGAAAAAGAAGCACATAGCAAAAAAATGCAGTTGTTTTCCCTTTTTTATACATTTTATGTGCTTCAGAGGTTATTGCAAGCCTTTTTGTAAGGAGTCTGAGTACTTTTATCAATATATTGTAGTTTTGAACATTTCGTTTAATTAGAAAGTATGTAATTTTGAGCGTTTTGAATGCTTTGTTTTACATTCATTGAGTAAGAAACATTTAAATGAATTTTAGTACCTAGAATTATCTTTCTGACCTGTTTGTGAGTCATGTGTGCATCTGTATATTCCTCCAATTGTAACTGCATGCCTCATGGTTTTGAAGAAGTTTTACTTTGGATCCCATTCTGACACCATTGTCGCTCGTCTTGTGTATTCAAATAAGAAGATGAGGCTTGGGTGTTTGTTTAAGTCATTTATTACACACAAACACATCAGGATGGAGGACAGGAATATAAAACGTAAACAAACTAACTAACTGACTGACTGCTACACACATATATGCTTTCATACCGGCTGCTCACTCAAAATGGCACTCTAGCTTGCAGTTGCTCTGTACTTATATGCACATGCTCATGGACTGGAATGGGTCTTAAAGGTACAATACACACTCTGATCTACAGCTATGCCCCCTCTGTCTGGAAGAAATTCCACATCATACCTCTGCATAAAGGGAGAACATCCACCAACCACTCCAATAATCACATGTAGTTTTTTTATGGAAGGACCTAATATTAGTATATTTTAGTTTATTTATATTATAGTATATATTACTTTGGCACACTTGGATAGGTCTTTTATGATCAGGCAGCATTTCACTTGTAATTCAGTAGGAATAGTATGTATTGCTGTATGCTCATTGAGTGAAGCTTTTTATGTGGGCATGACCACTCATAAATTAAAGAACATGTGCATTCGCTCAAAACAAAAGAAAGTAATACTGCGTTTAAGAATTCCCAAGTGTGCAACACATTTAAAAAGTTATATTTTACAATTTTAGAATGCTTTAGATTATAGAGGTGGTGATTATAAAAATACTCTTGGAAAACAAGACACTTGGTGGCTTACTAAACCACACCCACAACTAATACATACTGATACATCTCACATCTACAACTCTCACTCACTTACCTACCTTATTTACATCCAGCTCCTCTCCTACTACTCTTTCTTCTGCTCCACATCTGCTACATTTTTCTCATCCCCCTGCATAATAAACTTATAACACATATTACACAACTACAACACTTAATACTAAACAACTTTTTTCAACATGCCTCTAAATCCTTCTTCCATCCTTTTTCTTCTATCACTTTCTCTTAAACTATCATATCTTTATCACCTCACCCAACCTCATACTTCTTATCACTCACAACTTTATCATACAACCAATCATCTGAACTCCCCCCTCTCACAATCACACTCTCCCATCTCCCCCCATCTTTACCCAATAACACAGCTCCTCACCTTCTCTTTCAAAGTCTTCTCCTCTCAGAAAAACTCTATCCCCATAGCAACTAAATACCCCTTGATCATCTCAGCTAACCCAAACCGTTTTCTTACTCTACTCAACTATCTTTTGAACCCAATCTTTCATCTCATTACCAATCTTTTATCCGGTGATATCCATCCCAACCCCGGCCCCTCCTCCTCTTCCTCCTCACACAAGCCTATATTCTTTACTTCTCTAAACTCACAAAGTATAGTGAATAAAGTCCCAACCCTCCATGCATGGCTCAGGCATAACAAACCTGACATACTATCTATTTCAGAAACATGGTTAAAGCCCTCTATAAAAGACTCTGAAATAACTCCACCCAGCTATTCAATCATTAGAAAAGACAGGACCCAAAGGAAAGGCGGTGGAGTTGCTCTTCTTTATTCCTCTTCCTTGCTAGTTACCCCATATGACAAACCTATCCCCACATTTAATAATGCTGAAATACTCCTCTCTCTCCTACAAGTTAATAAGCACAAACACATATGTCTAGCATCCCTCTACATCCCCCCAGGGGACAATATTTCTACACTTGAAAATATCCTCTCTTGGCTCTCCGACAATATTAGCAACGAAACCATAATCTTAGGCGATGTAAATATTAACTGGGCCTCTATCCAGTCTCCAACCAACCCTCTTAACATCAACCTATATAACTTTTCCCAGCTAATCACCACCATAACCCACCTATCTAAAGACCCCTCCAGTGGCACCATCCTTGACTGGATTCTAGTGTCACACCCCCACTATTTTTCAGGTAGCGGTACCCTTCCCGACCCTCTTAGTGATCATCTGCCTACTTTCACCCATCGACTCTCCTGCATCTCCAACCGCACCCATAACTACATCACTACCCGCAATGACAAAAGCTTTAACCCATCAGTCTTCATAGATTCCCTGAAAGCAATTAATTGGAACAATCTGAAGACACTGCCCCTAGAAGAAGCAGTTGCCCACTTTAACTCTACATTCTTAGGAATACTTGATTCCCAAGCCCCTCTAAGAACAAAAAGAATAAAAACAAATTCAGCCCCCTGGCTAACCAAAACCACACTATCAACCATGCGCCTTAGAGACAAAGCCTGGGGACTCTATCTGAGAAATAAATCACCTGATCAACACATTGCGTACAAAACCCTTCGAAACAAAGTAAAAAAGTTAATAATCTCTGACAGACAAAAATACTTCTTCACACTCCAAAACAATAATAAAACTAACCCTCAAAGATTCTGGAAGGGGATCTCCACCCTTCTTAACCCCAGCAAACCACATACCCCAACCCCAGACCCAAATATCCCAGACTTGGATTTAGCTATTCAGTTCAACTCCTTTTTTATTGACTCTATTAGCAAACTCACCTCCTCCTTCACATGCTCTACCTCACCATCTAATACACCCCCTCCCGCAAACAACCCTATCCCCATTTCTACTTCACACTGCCTATCGTCCACCTTATCCACTACTCTTACTGCCCAATCACCTGTAACCTCCTCAAACTCTCTCTCTCTACATCCCTCTCCATTCTCATTAAAGCCTACATCCACTACCACTATTAAGAAACTCCTTCAGAAACTGAAGCCATGTACTAATGCCCCTGACAATATTCCCTCTTATTTCCTACGTATAGCCGCAGATGCAATTGCCTATCCCATTAGCATCTTAATCAACCGTTCCATCCAGGAATGCTCTGTGCCCCAACTGTGGAAGCAAGCATTCATCATCCCCCTACATAAAGGAGGCAACAATTGCAACGTCAACAACTTTCGTCCTATTGCTATTCTGTCCCCCATTTCTAAACTTCTGGAAAAGTGTATCCACCTTCAACTCTTGCCACATCTCTTAGATAACAACCTGCTGACCCCTACACAACATGGATTCAGGCCAAATCACAGCACTATGACTGCCCTCTTGTCCTTTCTTGAGACTGTTAACATAGCACGTGATTCAGGCCACACTGTCTCTACCCTCTTACTTGACCTCTCCAAGGCTTTCGACACCATCTCACACAATCTGCTCTTAACCAAACTGTCAAAACTTAACCTCTCTCCCTCTTCCATAAATTGCTTCTCCAGCTACCTATCAAATAGACACCAAGCAGTAATATGGAAAAAGGCCACTTCCCCATTCCTTAGTACCTCAACTGGAGATCCACAAGGATCCATTCTTGGTCCCCTCCTCTTCAACATATTTATCAATGATTTTCCCAAATCTATCCCATTTGCAAACATCATCCAATATGCAGATGATTCCACCATTATCTGCTCTGCCACCTCCCCCTCACTGCTCCAAAAACTTACTCAGGAAGCTTTTTCAATAACTGAACATTGGATGAAAATAAACCATTCAGCACTCAATACATCTAAAACAAAACTTATGGTATTCACCCCTTCCAAATCCACCTCCTTCAATACAAACTCCTTCTCAATTACCAGCCTAAATAACTCACCCCTAGAACTAGTGTCCGAAACTAAGCTACTAGGTGTACAAATTGACAATCAGCTGAGTTACAACTCCCATCTACAACTAAATATTAAAAAAAAAACATCAAAAACTAGGTATGCTCTACCGTCAGAACCAATACCTTACAAGCTCCTCCAAAATCACACTCGCTTCCTCTTTTCTCATCCCCTCCCTTCTCTATGGGGCCCCATTACTGACTAACCTCCAGACCTCTCTAAAAAAGCAGATTTCCTCCTGCTATAATAAAATTGCCAAATTCGCTAACAGCCATAGGTCCACCACTCACCATTGTTCCTCTCTTCAAAAATTAAATTGGCTCGAATTATCAAATCAACTCATATATATACAGCTGACTTTTGCTCACAAGCTCATTCTTAGCCCTTCTCTTTGTCCCTCCCTATCTTCTGCCTTCAAAATGCACCGACCAAATAGAATCCTAAGGTCCAACAATCAAAACCTACTAGAAGTACATAAACCATGTCATCCCCCAGGCAAACACTTACTATCTTTTAACCTTGCCCGTCTCTGGAACTCACTTCCACCATCTATTCGTACCACCACTAACCAGTACATGTTCAAAAAATCTCTTCATACATATCTAAGGTCCCAATGGGATTGTTCTTGCTCCCTCCCCTCATAAACCTACGACATCACACCCTCCCTCTTACTTATGATACATAACTCTACCTATCAAAGCTTATGTTCCCTCAGAATATTTACTTTATAATGCAATTTTATGTTTTCTTCTGAACAACTTCTCCAAATGCATATCTCTTACTGTTTTCAACTTTTTTGCCTGACATATTTCCTCATCAGAGTGTAATACTTTTTAAATACTTTTTTTAAATGTTTTTTGAACTTTGTGCTTATATGTTTTAAATGTTTTAAATGTTTTATCTCTTAACCTGTATAATTATTATTGTAGTTGTTTTGTATGTACCTAATTTTTGTCTGTATTGGAGCTTTTCTCCCCAGGACTCCATTGAAAATGGGTTCTTTTGGCCCAATGGACTATCCTGGTAAACCAACTGCAAATAAATAAATAAATAAATAAAGTTGCAGGCCGACAAATTTCCTGGATTGAGTAAGACTATCAACATCAAATGTTTTCTAAAGGACAAAAATTTTATTACATAAATTGTATTATTTGTTTTTAGGGTATGTCGTTTTATAAACTCCTTCCTGTTTTTTTAATTAATTAATTCATTTATTGTGTGATTGATAGTTGATCTCTATTGCCTGGCTGTGATTTAAATAATGTGAAGGTTCATGTTAATTCATTCTGATGAAGTTCTATTTTGGATGAAAGTGCTCAACATTAGAAGTTTGTTTAATATTTTAAGTTTAGTTTCTCCTTTTTCGTTTACATTTTTATCAGGTAATATTTAATTTGCTGCTTTCCAGTTACCAACCTGTTGCCATTCTACCTCCACTCTCCAAAATACTATAAAAATGCATTTATTCCCAACACCTTTCCCATTTTCAGCACTCAGCATTGTTTCTAACCTCACCACACCATCACTACTGTTCTACTCAGTTTTACCAAAATCATAAACTCTAATGAAAACACCATCAACCTAGTCTCCTCCCTCTTCTTGGGCATGTCAGAAGCATTTCACCCCAATGTCTGCCTCATGAACTATCCTACTTAGGACTCTCCCATTCATCCCTTAGCTAGGTCCACAGCTATCTCACCAACAGACTTCAGGCTGTAAAATGGAAACAAGAGCTCTCCCCTTTTCTGTCTGTCTCTGTTGTCACACCACAGGAATCTATTCAAGGCCCTTTACTAGTTAACATATTCACAAGTAATATTCACATAGCTATCAAAGTAGCCTCCATAGTACAATATGTAGACAGTGACACTCGGATATTCTCAGTATCACATTTACCACTACTCCACAAGATGCTTCAGGACTCGTTTTTCTTTGTTGTGTCCTGGCTGGATGACCACTAACTACTTTTAAATGCCAAAAAGAATTTTGTTGTCTTTACCCAAATCTGTCAGCACAGAAAAAAATCTTTCAGCATCACATCAACAAATAATACCACAACTGAAATAGTTTCCAGCAAAAAAGCTTCTTGATGGCATAATTGATGAAAACTTAAACTATGATCAACACAAACTTATCAAAAGCTGCACTTCCTATACTGAAACAAACCCTTTTACACCAACTTATTTATGAAGCAATATCTTACTGTTTCCCATCACTTCTCTATGCAGTACCCACCCTGACTAATCTTCACTCAATCTTAAAAAATAAACTAGAGGCTTACTACAATAATATAGCCAAGTCTCTATCCAACTTACCAACAATTCAAACCACTGTCTAGCACCAAAGCACGTATACTGGTTCACACTAACTTACGTTGCCTACTCCCAACTCCTTTCTGCCCACAAAATAATACACAAACCTGACACCTGCCAATCACTTCAAAACATTGTCAAACACTATTCCTCTCTTAGGAATCTCCACTCACAGAACAAATATATCCTGAATGGGATTAAGTCTCATAATAGTGCAAGTGACTCACTTTGCTCAGACTGTGTTCCTAAGCAGCCCCTGAAACAAGACATTACCACACATTTCAAGCACAACCTAAAGCAACACCTAACTTCCTCATGGCTATGCTCATGCTCCCATCCTGACTAACCTAACCTTTCTTTCTGTTTCTTTTCCATTGCTAATCTCTTTATCAATCACCCTGATTCACTTATACTTATCCCTTGGCTCTTTTTTCTTTCACCCCACTACGTTTCCCCCTACTAACTTATATCCTTAATCCTGTCCTATGAATATCCCTTCCTTACCCACTTTATCTCCATAACTATTTATAGTTATATAACTAACTATAACTATTTACAGTTAGCTCAAACTCTCCACTATTAGAAATTTTTACTTATGTTTTTCTTGATTATTTCTGCTTATACCCTTTCTACCCCACCTTCTCCTCTGTTCCTTCTCTAAGTGACATGCAGCCTCATTTATATCACTTTACATACTAAACCTACATGCTTTATCATTGCTCTAATATCTCCAGCTATTACATGTTAACATGTCTATGATTTATGTATGATAATATGTCTACTAAAGCATATATGTCTCAATATTAGCTGAAACGTAATGCTTACAATTTAATTTTGTTTTATTCTTGTTCAGTATAATAAGGTGTATTATGTGGAGCTTTTATCCCTGGGGCTCCACTGAATATGGGATTTGTGCCCAGTTGGGCTTTTCTGGTAAACAAAGACAATAAATAAGTAAGTAGATAAATAAGGACGCTGTTAACTAGATAGTGGAGAGAGTGATAAGTGATAGTAATGCTGTATATTTTAAACTGGGAACTGCTATAGGGAAAGTGGCAGAGAGAGAAAGAGGCATAGTAACCAGCTAGAAAGTGAAAAAGAAAAAAAAACAAGGACCAAGCAATAATAAGGGTTCAAATAACAGGAATAGAAGAGCCAGTGACCCATTTAAGATTAGCTTAGTGGTAGTTAATAGTGGTATATTCCATTGGAAGACTTCTATTAACATATATGACTGAGATTTAGCTTCAGAAATTAAAGAAAGTCAACCGTTAGTTGAAGATCCAACAGCAAGAATATACTGAGTTACTTAATTAAGTAGGTGCAGTCCAAGGGATTTTGTTTCAGTGCACTCCCTGCCATGTTAGGGAACGTGACCTTGGGAACTCAGGAAATCACTTTCACTTCATAAAGATCCAATACTAGGGCTATCCTGGGTTATTTGATTCAGTAGGTGCCAGCAAAAAGATTAGTTTTCAGTGTACCACCTGTCAAGTCAGGGAACATGGGCAATATCAATTGTGAGGGAGCAAGCCAGACTACTTATTACCTGGTGCATCCTAACTCCTTCCATCATCAGCTTGTGACCTGTACAACTGCTGCTTCAGAGAAGGCACATTTGTAATACTACACATCCCCACTGCCTACCTCAGTGGTGCAACACTGTACAACATGAGATAACTATACTCATTGTGGCAGGTAGCACACCTACCTCCCTATACATATCACCAGTGAAGTAAGTGATACCACTCCCTTCCCCCAAGATGGGTGAGTCAGTGTTATCCTCCTGTTCTCTAGTTCTCTAGCTGCTAATCAAACACAGGTCACATGAATTATGTCTGTATGTCTCAGGGCTAGGTATCTTGGTGTCAATCTTTATCACTCTGATACTACTAATTAAGAGCTGTGAGTACATGAAGTCTCAGCAGGTTTATGGAACTTTTCGTATCATAGCATATATTTTTTTCTTTGTAAAAAAAAAAATATGCAATGGATAAGAAAGCATGAATCACAGAGACAAATTCCTAAAGAAAGCTTCATAAGATTTCATTCAAATCCAACATAATATACAGTAAGAAACTTGAATAGTTAAAAACTGCCATAGATGGGAAAAAACATCTGTCATGCTTTTTTATACTTGGCGCTGTAGGGATCATTTTGTAAAGTTCAAAGGATGTGTATTTAGGGTACAGTCCTTCAAATAAAGAAGTAATTTCAAATATGTTACCATCAGATGCAGCATTTTAAGTTTTCTTTTTTTCTGAGCATTTATCACTTCCAGTTACAAAATCAGACATATGATTCAAAGAGAAAGAGGAAAAGCATTTTTTTTTTTAATTTTCAGGCACATTTGTTACTATTGTCTGTTTTCTATTCTCCTCTTCAGCCATTATGTGACTTTTAATGAATGACCATAACCCTTATATGTATTCTAAGGTGACAGAACCAAGTAATAATGCAGAGTGTCTCAATGAATCATCAAATATGGATGCATTGTAGTATTTCAGATATCTAGAGGAAAACTGTTTTCATACTTTTAAAACATTCAATGGCACAACATGGAGGCTACTCTTGAAAAGCCTTTGGAGACTATAAAATGGCATTAAGACTGGTAACGAGATGCCAGAGTTAGATTTAGACCTCACTATATGTTGTCTATATTAATCCATGGTCAGCATATTCTCTTGGCCCAGAATATTTACATTTTTCTGTATAATGTTTTCTTATTGCAGTGGTTGAAAATGTATAAAGTCTTCTTCAGCAATAAAATAATATGTTACACTACAATATAGGCTTTAATAAGCAATGAGCAGAAACAGTCAGGCTTTGAAGTATAGTATATTATATTATAGTGTCCTGGTTCACAGGTCATTAGTTAACACATACTCACATAACATAGGTGTGAGAGGCAGAGGTTGTCAAGGAGAGAGGGGTACAGCATAGCTGGGTCTGGGTAAGTTATTTTTTCCCCTGTTGATCCCCACCGTGGATAGACTTACTCAAACTTGTCTATAATTTATCATTATTATACACCATCACTCTTCTATTTAACTCCTTGAATATTTAATTTCTGTACACTGATGTGAGTCAGCAGTAACATCTAGGGAGATATACATTGCCATGCCCATGGCAATAAATATATATATATATATATATATATATATATATATATATATATATATACACACACACACACACATATATATATATATATATATATATATATATATATATATATATATATATATATATGTGTGTGTGTGTGTGTGTGTGTGTGTGTGGGTCTACTTCACTTCACTGAAAAGTCATTTCACTGAAACTCATATGACTGAGCACACTTGACTGAAAGCTCACTTCACTGAAAACTCATTTGATTGAAACTCATTTCGCTCCAAGGTATATGCCCTTTTCCCCATTGTAGTGCGATCCTGCAGTTAGTATATATAGTAAGGGGGGGGGCACAGCCCCCATAGTGGGGGGTGTAGCCCCCCACCTGTTTTATACATTTTAAACCATATACATGGATACCTACAACTCCAATGAATAACTCTTTTTAGAAGACAATATATACCCAAACTATGTGGGTATTTGGCTTATCTGCATTGGAGCTCAGAACCAGGCATCGCTGAAGAAGAAAAGAGTCCAGTGACTTTTTTGTTCCTGCCTGGGGTGACACATCATTGCATTTGTCCCACTGCACTTTATATTTACGTAAGAAACACTTACTGCACAGAGCAGAGCCTGCTATCATAAACTTCTGTAAGAGCACTATGAAAAATAACCTAAACCACAGTTGGAAAAAGTTGCTTTATGGATTTCCCCCTTCTTTATTTCAAAGACATAGAGGAGAAGATGACATCATATAATCAGCATTTAAACAGAGTAAATGTTCATTTCTGTAGGCATCTCATGGAATAGTAGGCTTTTAGTTCCAAATGCCATAGAATATGCCAATGAGCCTAGGATTAGTATTGTTTTAACACTGATTGCCATTAATTTAAATTACGTGTTCTTCATTTCTTGATGGCATGCCCCAGAAATCCAGGACAATATATAACCTTTCTATGAAAAATTTGTGATATATTTATTTAATATTTTTTCTTATATAGATATAGCTCTATCTTAACAAATTTATTTAGTTTTTAAATGGTATGTTTTTGTAATTATATCTACGTAGACAACACTTTTGTTTATTTTATAACTGATACACACAAAAGCTATATACAATTTCACAATTAAAATTTAAAGAATACATGTAAATGACACATTGATTAGATAATTCATATCTTTCAATTTTTTTTAATTAATTTTCAGCTGACAGTTAACTATATTTCTCTAATAACATTTTCAATTTTGTCCAGTATTTAAAATTCACTCGAGTACTTTTTGTTCTCAACACAATAGAACCTATTTCTTTATGACATACAACAGTGGTTAATCTAATACATTCAATTTCATGAGGAGAAAATTAAAAACAAACACACTTGTAGATGCCAGAAACTAGTAACATTTTTAATAAAGAATAAGCGCTTTCGTTCCTTGGTGTAATGTGACCTTCATCACATTCAGATCTCCCTCTTCAAGCACTTTCTTAAATATCAATAAAATGCTGCCATCTAGACACAAAAATTAAAAACATTTATAAGGCACTGATTAAACATTATCTGTTCTAGCTGAACAAAATAAACACTGCAGTAAATAAAACCAATCATTTAAACTCCCATGAAAGGTTGCACATAAAATATTGTGATGCCCCCACATATTAACATACTGTAAAATTTAAAGCACTACTAAATATGCATCCTTTTCAACAGGAGCAGACTACTAATTGAAAGTCGTTGTTAATACCAAGGGGATTTGTAGAATCTAGTAACACTTGCCAGTATAATTCTCTCTGAACACCCCCCCCCCCCCGTCAAAGTGTAGAAACTTTTTAACACAAAAAACAAACATTTAAAATCCTGACATTTCTTGGAGTGTTTAAATAAAGCATTATTGGGATCCTTCTTCCTTCTAGCATAAACATTTTGATATATCTGTGGTTTAATGATTTTTCAGTTTTTACAACATAAAAAGCCAAGCATGAACTACACTGTTACTCTTATTTTACAGCTATACTTCCCATAAGAATAAATAGGCTTAGGAAAATTTTCTATCATGAAATTCGCACCTTCACCTATAAATCTACACTAGGCACATGCACCACATTTAAACATACCTTTTGCAGATGTACACTTTTTTCCCAATTCATTGTAACAACCTTTCTTGCTATTGAAAACAGTACCCACAGTAAAGGTTATTGAACTCCTGTTATAATGAGGTGTTTGTTCCATCATAACAGAGAGTAGTGTGTAATGTTATCTCTCATTTTTGCATTGTTGGCATTTATTTTTATTATAATGTTCCCTGATTTTTTTTAAGTTTTTATTTGATTTTACATTTTCCAACAATAATTCAACAATCTGAAACAAAATAAAACAAAACTATACACAAAAGTCCTTAACAAGAATTATATATACAAAACCATTAGTACTTTTCTAATAGATCGTTACATTTCTGCCTGGCTAGGGTTCTCTGATTTATTGATAGCATCTACATTTATGTATTTCCAAAATACACTTTAAAAAAGAACCAGATCAGACATTACCTTATAAACCAGGCAGTAATGACTTTTAAATAACCAATACAGAAAATATTATACTAATAGTCCCTAAAGCATTTATAAAGAGTTAAGTCTTCCTTACCTTCCTATTAAGATATTGTTTAACCTTTTTACGTTGTTAATACAGCTTGTCTGAACTATATGAAATGCAGAATTGCATTCCATAATAGATCAGATATTGAAAGATAAAGTGCTAAGGTAATTTCCATGGGGTATATTGGCAAATCTTTAGAGTTCATTAACTGATGTTGCCTCTTCAAATTTCTGAACAACAGATTTCCCCTAAAAAAATACATGACCCCATATCTAACAGGTGTACTTCTCCTGTGTCTATTTGTATTAGTTCAGTTTGGACATGCTCCTTGATTTTGCATAGAATACCAGTCAAGCTGATGGCTCTTGAATTACTTAGGATTGATGTGATTGTATCCTTTAGTGAATTGGTAACACAATGGCCTGTTACTAAAATTCAGTGACATTTCCACATGCTGACATTTTTAACATAATTGTTGTGGTTTTAATTTATGGTTTTCTTTGATTCATGTGTAGAAAGCAGCTAGGTATGCTTTAATTTAAATTTTTTATTTTGTTTGTATCTGTAGTCATCTTATCTATAGTTATATAAGGAATACCTTCCTTTGTCTATGTTACACCCTCAAGTATTATTTGCTTTAGTACAACATATATCTTAGGCATATTCACGATGCCCTGGGGCTGGATAATTACATCAGTATAATTTCAATATTTTTGATAGCAGCCTGCATTTACAATTTTTTACCTTCCAGTTTTCTGGTGTAAGTAAAGAATACCTTATTATTGCTTTTTGTATTGGAGACCAATCAGTCTTGTTGCATTTGTGCATGATCCAGCAGGTCCAGAAAATGTGTGGCATCATTATTATCAGATTGTGTATGGTGTAGATAACTCAGTTCTAAAAAAAAAAAAAAAAAAAAAAAATAAGTCATAAAAGATTGTTAGTGGTCTGCCTGGGCGAGGGTTCTATCTGCATTTTTAGAAGAAGGTGAAAGTGTTGTTTAGAAGAAGGATAATAGATAATTGTCAATATGCTGAGATATTATCAGTAAATTGGTTTATACAGGAACCTTTCTCCATTTATATGTTAACATCCGGAAAATGTGGATGCGAAAATCTGTATCATTATGTTTAATCAAATCATCTTTGTGATAATTCTCAATCTTCCATACACCTCTACCATCTTCATATACTTGTTTGAAAACAAAAATCAAGTACATTTTTAACATTCTACTCCTCCATCCTTCCATACATTCTCTGACATACATTCTACTCCTCTATCCTTCCATACATTCTCTGACTTACTTTCCTCACTTGTCCTTGCCCTCCATGAATTTCCACTCCAACAGATATTCCTATTTTCCATTCCAGTGGTCAACAAATGTCTTTGTGAAGGAACACCTTCACAGATTTGTGAAGTAGCCTTTACAATAAGCTGCTTGTATTTCTTCCTCCTTCTCCTCTGCCTTCTGTCCTTTCTGATTGAAATGAACCCCTCACATCTCACTGACATGATCTTGTACAACTCATTTGCTGCTTCTTATAACTTCTCATATACTGCAACCCCTAGACCCCACACCATTTTGGTAGCTTTGTTCTAGACTGCTTGCAACAGCCTAATGTCACTTTACCTATATGGCCTCCAAAACTGTGCACAGTACTGAATGTGTTCTGAAAAGAGCCTGGTAGATCTGGACCATTATTGATTTGCTTCTGGACTGTAACACCCCCCCAAAAAATATAAACCCTGAATTCTGTTTGATATTGTTACAATTGGCTGAATCTGTTCCTGATAGTCCAGTCCAGTTGTGATTAGCACCCATAACTCTCAACTCTTCAGATTTTCCTAGAATGTCCAGATTTTTGCCACATATTTTTTAGTCTGTTTGTCTTACAATTGTGTTTTTTGGGGGGGAAATCATTGGCAAATCACTGAGGATTAATGTCAGAAAATAATGAAAGACATTTGAGTTTCAGACTTCATACCCTTCAGAAAATTCATGCTAATGCAAAACCTATTATTCTTTCAGCTTTCTAAGTTTGTAAGAGCAATGTTTAAAAATTGTCCCTATTTTTGGGCCTTTGTCCAGCCATTATTTATGACTTTGTCCAAATTTCTTGTTCTAAGAGGTTGAGAGGTATGTCAACACCCCTAGATTATTTTCCTTGTCTGTCAGCATGAATCTCACTCCCCTGTCTGATAATATGGGACTAAGGTTGTTTTGACCCAAGTGCAGCACTTTGCACTTTTCTGCAGGTACTCTCAAGTACCACCTTTCTTCCCACTTGATGAGCCTTTCTAAATCCTTGCTCAAACACTTCACTGTCCTCCACTGATGCATATATTTTAGTGATATCATGAAAGCAGATGATCCTGCTCTTTTTACCCTAAGAATGGCCCCTGCCATACCCCAGTAGTTGGTATACTGTTGTGTCTTACCATGACACTTGCGGTCCTAACCAAGCCACACTCTAGTTCTTCACTCATCATCTCATGTCTAACCCTTCCAGTTTTCCTAGCAGCTGTCTGTGTGGGTCCACATCAAAGGCCTTGATGGATACTAGATAATTCATTTATGTAGGCTCTCTCCTTCCAGTTTTCTGTGTAATCTAAAATAAAACCGGACATGGTGTGAATGACAGCTTCTTAAATCATAAATATGTTTTCCTTGGCATTCTGAAGATCATTTTTCTCTTGGAGAGAATCACTGTTTCTCTCAGGATAGAGATTTATTTATTTATTTTATTGGCATTGGTTTACCAGGAAAGTCCACTAGTCTTGGAAGCCCATTTTCGGTGGAAGACCGGGGAGAAAAGCTCCATACAGTTAGTAATTAACATATCCAGACGACATTATTTAATATTTGAAAAGTAACAAGAAAATATTATAGAGCAAATTCATGCACAATACATTTCATGGTTGTTACAAATACAGAAATAACAAAGATTGTTGTTACAAATGCAAGAAGTTGAAATATTTACAATATTTGCAAGAAGTTAACATTTTTGGAGCAGAAATAGCAGGTTTGAAATGTATTTTTTTTTATTTGAGGGCAGAGGAGAGAAGAGAAGTAGAGTGAAGGATGGGGAGAGAAGAGAAATAGAGTGAGGGACGGGGAATGGACGGAGTAGTGGAGAGACTTAAGCATTATGGGAAGAGAGAGTGAAAGTTGGAATTTGTTGAAATTAATGGTAAGTAATATGCTGGCAGAATTAGAGTGGTTTAGAGTCAGAGTTTAAGTTAGAATAGGCTAGAGTCAGTGTTGTGTATATCTAGGTGAATTAGGTGATGGTGGAGTAAGTAGTGGAACAGTTGCATATTCATGTGGATAGAAAATAAAGATGCAATTCCCTTTTAAATGTGGAAGGGCATTGTTGAGAGCAGATAGAAGGAGGGAGGTTATTCCAGACTTTGGCTATTTTGCAAAAGTATAGTAATTGTCCTACAGGTAGCTTGGGTTTATGGACTGGAAGGAGGAATTGGTATTCGGATCATAGGGACCTGGTAGGGTTATAGAGACTAACTAAGGAGTTTAGAGCAGGGCAGTCTTGAGGCCTGTATATTAGTTTGTGAGTACTTGTAAGTTGTAGGAGAAGTAGGTAGTGGGGGAGTTCCAGCCATTGTAGTTGTTTGAGAGCTAGACAGTGGTGTGCAGAGTGGCGATTATTGGTAGCGTATTTTGCAATCTTGTTATAGCAGGATTCTATTTTTGCGAGTAAAGAGGACTGTAGATTTAATAGTAATGGGGCACCATAAGTTAGTGAAGGTAGAAGGTAAGATGAGGCTAAAGTTTGCTTGGTTGGGAGGGAGAGGAATTTATTATGCCGGTAGAGTAACCCAAGTTTTTTGTGGGTTTTACTTATACTGTTCTGAATGTGAAAGTCAAATTTGAGGTTTTCATTGATTATTACCCCCAGTAATTTGGTATGGGTTACTAACTTGATCTTGGTATAGTCAATTGAGAAGATTTCAAGGTTGCAAGTGTTGGAAGGGGTGTTTTCCTTTGGAGAGAATATCATAAGTTTGGATTTTTTTGGATTTAAGGAGAGATGTTTTTTGTGAAGCCATTTTTGACTGTGGAAAATACTGTTTGGGTAGATTTCTGTAGGGATTTCAGTAGGGTATCAAGGTTCTGAGCAGAACAGACTATGGTAGCGTCATCTGCATACTTGATTAGGGAGCCATTTTGGTTTGTTTGGTTTAGGTTGTTAATGAAAATATTAAACAGAAGAGAACAGAGCCTTGAGGTACCCCTGTTGGATTGTGCAGATATGAGGAGATGGAGTTATGCCATTTGACAGCATGCTCTCTGTTTGAGAAGTAACTTTTGAACCAGTTAACAGATTGGGGTTTCAGGCCTATAGCAGATAGCTGGGTGAGGAGGTTAGGGTGGGAGATGGTGTTGGATGCTTTTGATAAGTCCATAAAAATGGATGACACTATGTTACCTGAATCACAAGGGTTGTTGATTTTATCAAGGAAGGAGATAAGTGCAGTGGATGTGCTATGGGCTGGACAAAACCTGTGTTGTGCAGTGGAAAGGATATTATTTTTCAGTAGGTAGGCTAAGAGTTATTTTTGTACACATTTTTCGAGAATGTTGGAGATAGGGGACAGTATAGCGATGGGACGAATGTTGGAAATATCAGTGGATGGGCCTCCTTTGTGAAGTGGTAAGATGATGGCATTTTTCCATAGATTGGGGACATAAGATTCCTGGAGGCATCTATTTACCAGGATGCTTATAAGGTATGCCACTGAATCAGCAGCAAGTTTTAGAAATTTGGCAGGAATTTTGTCTGCTGAATTTGAGCATGGTTTTAGCTTTAGCAATAGTTTTTTGATAAAAGAGGTGGAGATGAGTGAGAGATTAAATTGAGGGGGAGAGGTTTGTTGTGTGTAATAAGTTAGAGAAGAGCAGGTGTTGGGAGTGGTAGGGCAGGGTTGAGGGGTGCACTTTTGGGGTGAAGGGGATGATGAGGGTATACAACTGTTTGGGAGTGTAAGGAAGAAAGTTGCTGTAATTTTAGCTGTAGTGTCTATAAAATATGAATTAAAGAGACATTGCCACAACAGTCAGGAAATCCTTCTATGTGGCACACCTCATCACTAAGGGCTTTTCATCCAGAAAAAAGGAGGTCATTATCCCACTGCACTCATCCCTCATTAGACCCATTATAGAGTACAACACCCCATTTGGTATGTACCTCACAAGACATCTGCAACAGCTGGAAAGGCCACAGAAATACCTCACTAAAAGAATCACAGGCCTAAAGCAGATGCCCTATGCTGGCCATCTAAAAATAGCTCCAGCTATACTCTGTGGCATATTGTCTACTCAGAGGCATTCTCTGCCTAACATACAAGGCCATGTCAAACCCTGAGCTGCTGGACATGCTCCACTTAAAGAAATCCCAATCCCTCAGAGCCACACACTCCAGGGATGTAAACCTTGTCATCACAATGAACAAAACATGCTGGAGGGATAGGTTCCTGACCCAGAGACTCCCCATACTCTGGAATAGACTGCCCATACATGTCAAGCAGAGCACCTCCTTGGCCCTCTTCAAAAGGAACCTTGAAGATTGGATGGGAGATAGGAAATTCACCCCAGGGATCACGTCAGTTGCCCTGCTAGATAGGGGTCCAGGGAAGTAAATATTGTGGGAAGAAATATCCAGGGAATTATTATGGCTAGGCTTGTATAGGCCCTAGGGCCGATAACCTAGTACGAACCTATGAACCTAGGAACCAGATATTTGTTCTGGTTGCATGTTGGGATGAGGGCAGGGGTTGAGTTTAGTGCCAGGTGTTAATAGGTTGTTGATAGAGGACCAGAAGAGTTTGGGGTTCTTAGTCTTATATGATTGTTGGGTCCAAAAGTATGACTGTTTGTCTTTGGTCACAAGTTTTTTAACTTGGTTACAGAGCTGCTTGTAGTGAGTTGTCAGTAGTGTTGCTAGATTTCTGCCAGAGTTTCCATGCTGTGTCCCTAGCATGCATGATTTCTTTGGTGGTTTTTGATAGCCTGGGGGTGTTAATGAATTTGACCATTTTAGTTCTAGTAGGAGCTAGTTTGCCTAGAGTTTCTAGGAAAGTGTTGTTAAAACATAGTAGAGCATCATCTAAGGGGAGAGATATAAGGGAGTTCTAATTTCAGGATGGTATTAAGGGTGGTGGGGTTAAAGTTTGAGAGGTTTTGGACTAGTTTGAAATTATGGGTTTGTGGAATATGAGAGCAGGAGCGGATGATAAAGGCTGGGAGATGATCACTAAAGAAGTTGGGCATAGTGCCTGAAGATATGTACTTGGAGAGATCAGAGACTAAAATCCAGTCAAACATGGTTCCTACATTGCTTTTATTATATCTAGTGATGATAGTAATAAGTTGTGTAAAATGAAACAGATTAATGCTAGAGGTTGAACGTTTATAGGGGATGGAAGCCCAGTCAATGTTCATTTCTCCAAGGATTATTGTTTTGTTTTTTATGGTATTAGATATCCATGATAGAAACTCTTCTAGAACAGGAATGTTATTCTCAGGAGGGATGTAGATAGCTGATGTACAGAGCTTTTTGGAGTGGTTGATATCAAGGAGGAAGAATATAATTTCAGGATTGTGGAATTGGAATGTGGCCTTTAAACTGGGATAAGCTGAAGGTGCTGGGTAGATTATAGCTACGCCCCTGTCCTTTTTTTTGTCTGTCTGATCTAATTATGTTGTAATTAGAAGGGAGAATTTCATAGTCTGGGATGGATGTTTTAAGACAGGTTTCTGTGGCTGCAAGGATAGTGGCATCATTCTGTGACAGCCAGGCATGTAATATAGTAGTTTTATTGCAGATACTCTGAAAATTTACATTGGTTAGGTGGAGGGCTTTATTATGGCTGTGGATGTTAGGGTTTCTGGGAAAGTGGGAGGAAGATGTGTTGTATATTTAATATGGCAGGGTCTTTCTTGCCTCAGAAAGCAAGGAAAAGGACACCATAAAGAAGTCAGTAGGAGACTGAGTACAAGCAAAGAGCCACTTGTCTGTCTGTCTTTCTCTCTGTCAGTAACTAAGGGACTTGAGAGCGGGGGGGGGGGGGTTGCATGCCAGAAGGGCATTAAATTCAATGATAGGCCTTATGAGAGTTGAGTATAGGGAAAATAACTCTCATTTAACTGTAGAAGACATGCCTGTGGAAATCAGGTGGGGCAGACAGAAGTATTGCTGAACTGTTTTGGAGACATAATGGTCGCATGACAGTATGTCCAATAAGCCCCTGATGACAGCATCAGATTGTTTATATGACAGGAGGTGAACAAATTTTGTTTATAAAACTGAACCATTCTAAAGCTCCTTTAAATTAGCATAAGACCATTGCTGGCATATTAGACTTTAGCTTAGTCAAGCTCTCGATTAACTATATTAGCATGAAGCAAGACATGATAATACACAACTTTTTGTCTCTTTTTTTGTTTTTTTTTTTTTTGAAAAATGAAGTAAAACTCATTTCCAATCTACTTCTGTTTTATAAACTTTTATTTAAAAAAAACATGGCACCATACAAACAAGTTTATAAAAAAAATAAGCACTTTTGCCAGTTTAAAGACTTCATCAGAATGAAAATCCCAACCTTTGTAACACATAAATATAATCAGCAATAAATCATATGACCTTCCCATAAACCAATCATCTATCTAATTTTATCATACCTCATCTTTAAAATGCTGGTAATTGAAACAGAGTCATTTAATCTTGGGGCTTTATCAGCCTCATAAAAAGTCTACCAATAAAGCTTGCTATACAGTAATTGGTTGGACCAACCCCCCCCCCCCACCATCACCCCCAAACCAGGGTGCACACAAGAACATATTCAAGCACAAAAAAAGTCATTTTTTTAAATTGGCACACTCAGTTCATTGTTTATATATTTTTATTGTTTGTATATTTATTTCAAACATTTCTCTGTCTTACCAGTATAAATATTTTTTGTCCCCGAATGTGTTCCTGTAAGTACCAGGGGACTCATCCTTTCCTCCATTCCAATGAATTTTGCTCATTAAGCTCAGAACTAAAGAACAAGTTTGCCCTACACTGCACATTACATGACCAACATCTTCTGATGCAGTAGGATAGCACATATAGTACCTAAGCCCATCTTCTTCTGTGGCACACTCATAGCTAAGATCTTAAGCCTAAATCTTCATCAATAAGTTCCTATGTTTGACGACAGAAGCCAGACATTGTAAGTGCCCTTTCAGTAGACAAATAATGAATGGAAATCTATACCAGAATTGTCTTTACTGTTTAAGAAGGAAAACTCAATGTGGACCACTGGTGGAATGATTCATAAAGTCCTTTGTAGACGTGAAACAAGGAAAGTTCCAGTTTTGTCATGAGGATGTCAGCGGATTAAGGTTCCTTACTTGAAGAAGAATCTGATATACATGCATCAGATATGTGCCAGAGCACCATTAGAAGTTCAAAAATTGGATCATATGCCTTTATCAAGCCCTCCTACAAATAAGTATAGTTTTGAAACAGCTCTCAGTTTTCCACATATGTTATTTCTGAAGGCTTGAGTCAATATCTATTTTGCAATTTGATGGATGTCAAGTGGGCCAGAAGTTATCAGAGAAAAAATAAGTCTGAAAAACCCTAGGTTAGCGAACTTAAAATAGAAATAACTAAGTAATTATCACATACATTTTTTAAAACATAATGTGTTGAGATATCAAACATTTATATAACTGAAAAATCAAAACCAATTTACAATGAAATGCAGCATTTAATCAAGCAAGGGATATGAGTTATGGGAGCTATACAGCTGATATAATACTGATTTGAACTGCTTGTGGTAGGAGATTTATAAAAAGTGAATCATAGGATCGTAGGAGGTTACTAGGCTAATGGCCCCAGGACCCTTACAAGCCTAGCCAAATTCAAACCATGTTCCCAAGGATGTCTGGTGCAAATACAAAACAAAATCAGCACCTATTTCCCCTGTCCAAGAGGGACACAGGTGGAACCCCGGGGGTGAATTTCTGGTTACCCATCCAATCGTCCAAATTACACTTAAATAGGGGCAATGAGGGGCTTTGTTTAACATGAGTAGGAAGCTTGTTCCATAGGTGGGGCAACCTCTGTGAGATAAAGTTGTCTCTCCAGCAGGTTTTGTTGATATCATGTATCAGGTTAAAGTCCTTTGAGTGAGTGACCCATATGCCATTTGACTTGCGAATGTGCAGCATTTCCATTAAAGATGAGTCAGAGATTACTCTATATGCAAGGCACAGGTCACCTCTGAGCAGTCTGTACAACACAGAGTAAAGTGGCAATGATTTCAGTCTGTCTGCATAAGACAGATCTTGAAGACCCTGAGTTTTCTTTGTAAGGAACCTTTGTGGTCTCACCAATTGCTGCAGGTGTTTGGAAAGGAACATACCAAAGGGAGCGTTGTACTCTGTTATTGGCCTGATAAGGGAAGAGTACAGGGGAGTTACAAACCCTTTATTTTTGGAGGCATCACCCTTACCTATGAGATAAGCAATGCAAAATGCCCTTCTTAACACTGTGAAGACATGGTGATTGAAGTTAAGGTTTCTGTTGACCTGTGTGCTCAGATCTCTCACCACTGACTGTGTGCTTAGGGTATTGCTATTGATGTGATAGTTTGCAGGAACATCACCCTTGCTGAAGGGGATGATAATGCATTTTTTTGCATAAAGTTTAAGACTATGACTTTGGCACCAGTCTTTAGTCTGCATAAGACCATCTTGCAGGATGCTGACATCGCTGCGGGTTTCACTGATCATTCTCAGTTTGCAATCATTAGCAGACTTTGTCAGCCACAGTCCTTTTGTTTTACCATATACATCAGAGAAGTAGATTCTGAACATTAAGGCTCCGAGAACCGATCCCTGTGGAACACCACTGGTTATGGGTCATCTGGAGGAGGTGGAGTCCCCTATTTTGACCGTATGAGTTCTATCAGTGAGCCAGTTTGCAACCCACCTGACAATATATGGATTGATAGCCAGCTGGGTGAGTCTATCAATGATGTCTGAATGGGGAATTTTGTCAAAGGCCTCAGCTAAGTCTAAGGTAAGCCATATGCACAGATTTGCAAGTTCACCAAGTTTAACAGGCATGATCTCCCCTTGACAAAGCCAAACTGGGTGGGGTCAAGCATTTGAAGATTTCCTGTATCTTTGTTAATAAGGTCCATGATGATTTGTTCCATGGCCTTGCAGATAAGACTGGTCAGGCTAATGGGTCTATAGTTCCTGGAGTCTGTAGATGCACCCCCTTTGTATAAAGGGATGATGGTAGCTGTTTTCCACTCCTCTGGGACAAAGCCAGTACTTAGGTTGTGATTGAAAACTGTGTCCAATGGTGATGATAATTCATGTTTTAACCCATGTAGAACACAGCCTAGGATGCTGTCTGGTCCCATAGAGGCTGTGTTTTTGGCCTTGGAGAGTGCGATTAAGACCTGCTCCTTGGTGGGCACAGGTGTTAGGGATGCTTTGGGATATATGTGACTGGGGTAGGGGAGTGAAGTTTTCACTGAACCTGTCAGCCAGCAGGTTTGCTATATCTACAGGTTCTGTATATGTAGTACCATTAACTATGAGCTCAGCACAAATATGAGCCTTACCTTTGAGGTTACAGATGTAACTAAAGAATGCCTTGTGGTTATCCTTAGATAGGGAAACTAATCTGGATTTATAGTTAACTTTGGAGGACTTCACTTTGAGTCTTATTTGCTTGTTTAAGTTGAGGAGGGAGTGTTTCCCAGTTTTGAGACTGTTCTTTCCTACTCTTAGACAGCAATATATTTCTCCTCTTGTGTAGTCTGTTAATGGCAGTTGTCCACCAGGCAGGTTTGTTTTTCCTTGAAGATCTTGCTTTGGTTCCATCAGGTATAGCAGAGTTAATACAATTGTACAGGTGCTTGTATAAAACATTGGTGTATAACTCAGTATAGGTGTCTGTTCCATTTTTGGGGGGAAGGCTATGAAGCTATTTATGCTGTCAAGTAAGAGGTTGTAATTGGCCTTGGAGAAGCTTTTTAGTCTAGTTGTTGCTAAGGGGGGGGGGGGGGTTGTGTTATAATTACTTCTATTGAGACTGATTTGTGGTTAGGTCTCACTAGAGATGGCCACACACACGGGGTGGTGCAGCTGTCCCCCATGTTAGTGAGCACCCAGATCCAGGATGTTTGAGCCCCTTGTGGATGTGTCAACCAGTTGATCCAGGGCATTGTAGTTAATGACATCCAGGAACCTTCAGCCAAGTGAGTTAGAACTTGTGTAATTTACCCAGTCAATGGATGGGTAATTAAACCAGGTTGTTTGGTTGGGGTCCTATAGCTGGCAATGACCTGAAGTGTGGTCTTACCTACAGTCAATTGCACCGGAAGTAATTCCAGGGACTCGTGCTGTTTAATCAATGTAGAAGTGTATTTATCTTTAATGAATATTGATATACAACCTCCTTTGGTTCTCACACCTTCAGTTTGTGGTCTGAATTACCTTTAAGAGCCTGGATTCCTTATAATTTTGTGATAAGGATATGTGAAAAATGGGCAAAATGGATTACTTTGAATGACACAGTGGTGCAGCAGTTTGCATTGTCACCTCACAGCAAGAGGTTCTCTGGTTCAATTCTCAGTTGGGGTGTGTTCTGTGTGGAGTCTGCATGTCTATCCTGCATTCATGTGTGTTTCCTCTGGGTGCTCCAGTTTCTTCCAGATCTTGTAGTTATTTTAATATCCAAACTCTAACTATTAACATTTCTGAATGCCTTCCTAATTCTCATTGATAATGTTAACTTAATTAATATATATTCAAACAATACTCTGTTTACTTACATCTTCCAGATCTGTATTAACAAAGCAAAATGGATCCCCTCTGGACCAGTATAGCTATTTTAAGTACCCTATTGTTTACTGCATCAATACACTTATTTTCCATAGAGAATCCAATCACCGGCATTATTTCCAGTCTTTTTTAAATATGGAAGTTATCATAGCTAGACTTAAGATTCTTATTCATTCACATTAATGATGGTGATAACACTGAATGTATGCACTGAATTTCTTATCACTGGAGCACTGTTTTTTACAGTTTAAAACAGTCTCATCCTTACTACTTCATACATACATAAACGTGCATCTTCATATTAATACATCTATGATGCATTTTCTGTTCTAAAGTTAAATTGTTTATAGAATTATTAACTAATGTGTCTGCTTTTAACTATCTCTTCTAATATAGAAAATGTAGGCCGATTAGTAACTCCGGCCAAAAAACTTGAAGATACAATTCACCTAGCTGAGCTGGTGATAGAGGTTTTGCAGCAAAATGAGGAACATCATGCAGAGGTGAGTGCATTTGTAATTTGGCAATGTAAAATGATTTGCTGTATGATCTTTAATCAATTATACGTTTGATTATTTTCATTCAAGAAGCAAATTCCTTGAGGACTAAGGTTGTGTTGATCAGATACATATGTATACCCTAGGTACTTTTTTCAGCAGATTATATGCATTTTTGATAAAAGGAAACAAAATGCATGCAGGGCTGCATATATTATAATGAATAAGGGTTTAAAGCTAGTAGAACCTCTTATGAATGAGCAGGTTAGTTACAAAATGGTGTAAATATCTTATTTGTTGTAAAACTCTACTATACACCATCATTACATAGATAAAAATTAATCAGCTTTGCTTACAGTGATAATACACATATAGGTGACATAATATAATTATAGTTTTCATATTTAATTATTACAAAGAAACAACTCTGGATAGAAATCATTCTGAAACAAAAACATACTTGTTCTTAAAAGTTGCATAAACATACACATTTTATTCATTCTTGCCCCATTGCTCCATGTGTGTATTATAAGCAGAACTGCCTTTATTACCATTTCAGATTTCAGTTTAATGTTTGACAGACCATGGCAAGTTGTCCCTCATCCAGCACATGGTTTTGTATTCTTTACGTCATATTACTTTATATATGTGACTCAAGTAGCTGGCACTGCATGCTACTGTGTGACACTGTGTGTCAATATGTTTGTTGTTCATGACATAACCTGTACAGTTTTATCCACTTGTTATTAGAACCAATGGAATTTCCTGGGAGGTGTAGTTATTGTTAACAGATTAGATTTTCCTATATCATATGTTGTAGCGCCGCACCTCTCTCTGATGTGTCTGAGAAGTTTGAGGTTTTACCATTTTATCTCATTTCTTACCTGATAAAGTACTTCCCGTGTTTTAGTGTAATTTAAGTTTCAGCTAACGAGTACCATTTTTATCCCATTAGATTTGTACAAATGGATCAGTTTTTGTAAAGCCGCTCTGTCTTGATCTTATTTTTTAGTTTATATAATAGTTATTCATTCCCATTATAGCCTTTTATTATATACACACAAATACATGTATTGTTATTATTATCATCATTATTATTGGAATTAATGACATTGCTAGCAAAATGGGATCTTCAGTAGTTACATTTTTATTTTTGTTCGGCAGCCTTTCTTTTCTGGATGTTATGGCTTAAATGGAGAAAAATAAACATTTTAAACATTCTCACTGATCTTTCTTTCTATGTTTAAAAATTCATTGATTTTTTTTATTTAGGTTTGAGAATATTAGTGTATGTGCTGTTATTGTCACATATTTTAACGTTCTGTCTTAAACGTTTTATGTGTGCCATCAGATGTCTCTGTTTAACCAGCAAATTATTTTGTAACATTGAAAATGATTTATTACAACATGTAGTACAGTTACCTATTTTAGTGTATAATAAACCATTCAGACCCAACTAATGCCTTGTTGCATATTTAAATTTCCTGCCTGTTTTTCTACTGTTCATTCAATCTTGGATGATCCTGACAGGGAAAAGAGGTACGTGGCAAAATGGAATGAAATGAGTCACCCCCATCATATTTTGTGCATGCCCTTCCACTACCATGTATCCTAAATGGATTTCCCCCGATTTTCCTTGCTTTGTTACCATTATAACAAGCAGTACAGAAGTACTTGCAAAGCCATTGCTTGCCAGAAAGATGATCTACACACTGTCTATGCAGGCTGAGTCAACAGTCTGTGCATGATATAATTGATATAATGGGTGCATTTGAAAGCACTGCAGTTGTACCCCTGAAGCATCCTCTTTCCTTATTTATCCCTGCCTAAATCTGCTGTATTTATTGTGCTTTTCTGTCCTTGTTACTGTGAATGGAAGATCTAAAAGAAAAGAGAAAATGATGATCCGTGAATAATTGAAACATTTGCCCCTTAAAGCAGCAGTGCAAAATGGCTGATGAATAGCCATTTTAACCACTTGACCTATTCTTAATCATAAACTGTTTTTATAATGATATAGTAGCATGACCATTTAGATTTATTAATCACTTTAATTTTAGGCAAAATTTTCTCAAGATATGAATAGGTCATCCAATTCACTTAAGAAGTTTGTATTTGATTTGCTGAAGTTTCTGCAAAGTCCTTTATTATTAGCACATTGCTTTTTAAATATCTAGACATTTCTTCTCAAGTATGAGATCTGAATTAACAGATTGTTAGAAGAAAATTTAACATATCTAGAAAATGAAGGCAAGTTAATAAAGGACAGAAATGATTTCTTTCACTGAAAAGCAGAGATAAAATATACAGTGGCTTTATTAATTTAAAACGACAATCAGTTCTCATAAAGCAATTTGATTTGCACCGCTGCTTTATTCCCTTTTCTGAAAGTATATGAAACCAAGAAGTGAATGCCTGTAGACTCCCTAAATGAGAAAAGGTAAGTGAATTCATCTGAGTAGTAACTATTACCATCAGCAGTTAAAACTAGAAACATGCCACACTATGATATACTAACCTTGACTGTATGCATAAAAAGTTAAAATAGGAAACTAGATAACCACTTAGTAAAGAGAGTTACTAAATTAAGTGAGGTATCTAATCATAATCAGAAAGGTGGATACAGTGTTCAGACTATTTTGAATTACTAATTAACATTTGTCGTAATTATCAAGCATCGGCAGCCCCTTCAGTCCTGCAGATTCACATAACAATTTCCATGCATGTCTCTTGAGTGCTCTGTTGACCCTGGCCTAATTTATCCATTTTGTCTTTTAAGTTGCTTGAGTTAAGGCAGCAGCATCCTAGAGGTTTTGGCATTTTTATATATTTATGTTTATCTTCCTGTAATATCAGATTTGGGACTCATGCAAGTATCCCTTTATATATCCTGTGTTTGATGTCATAAATGTTGATGCCTTATATTTAAACAAAAAAAAAATGTGCTGTTTTTATTTAGTGATCTCCTCCAATTCCCTTTTTTTGTTATTTTAGAAGGATGGTCTTGTGTGTACCTATTACACAATATATAATGTTATTTTCCTGTCTTTGATTTTCTCCTTCACTTCATACATAGTGCTCTGTACCTCCTGGTTTCTGTTGCTTTATTTGTATTGCAATCTGTTAGACAGTTTGCATTCTCTTGGAGGTTTTCCCTCAATCCCATGTTACTCACTTTCCAAAAATCCTATTCTGTTTCGTCACATTCTATTAGGAACTGTGAATGATGATTTTAATTTATAAAGGTCTGAGTTTCCCATTGTAGTGCTCTTGACAATTAGTTCAACTAGTTATTTCAATAGATTTTTGATAAATGCAAAAAAACTACACAAAAGAGAATTTAGTTTTGACAACACTTTGCATTTGTAATTTAGATTTGATAAAACAGTAATGCATTTGTGATTTAGTTGGATGTTTACATTTTACTGCACAAATACACCAAATTAATTTTAACAGAGTGACCCATTGCTCCAAATGTGTTACCCATACTGTAGCAATTTACAAAGCTTTTGAGTCAGCAAAATACTGAAGTGCTCCTTTAGAAACGTTCCAGACCCTAAAACAATTTATGTATGACATATTTAACTATATGGACTGTATGTACAAGACAGAAGGCAGTGCAACGTCCCATTTTCTGCAAAGCTCACTTGCATCCATTGTATATCCCATGTATTGACCCCATTGTTCTTTTTTTCTATTATTTAGGAGTGTCTTACTGTAATTGTGTTTCCGAAGTTACAGATGACATTATGCCTTTGTGTGTTCTGACTAGATTGGCATTCTTCTAATGTCTTAATGTTAGTTTGCAAGGGCCTGCTGCGAGTACTGCATCATTCTGCATGCTCTGTGCCAAAAATAATTAATAAACACACATGCATGTGTTCTTAAAACATTCACATATGAATTACTCAGAATGTGAATGTCATGTCAGACGACATATTCCGGCGATTTTATGATCTAATGCATGGGATTTTAAGATCCTTCTTCTGAGTTACTTCACTGGTCTTTATGGTTTATATTTGAATAAATGTGTTCTGATTTTTTTCCTGAAGCATAATCACTGATGAATATATGTTGATGATTTTATCTTTCTGTCAACAACAGAATTAAGTTAAATACTGTATGCTAACAGAAATGTTGCATGTTTGTTTTAAAGAAACTAATGTCAGAAATGAAAATGAATGTAGGCAAACTGATGTGTTGCTCTGTTGTGTCAGCTTGCAAAAACTTTAATTGTAGATAGCCTGCCAGTAGGGACTTCCAATATCTTAAACTACATTTGTTTTAACCTTCTACCAGCTCAAGAGGTAAGAAAGCATATAATACTTGGTTATCAGGTTAATACTGCTGTTCAGATCCTGCTTCTGAAATAAATGCTACACTGCAAATGAGTAAAGAAACAGTGCAGACACTACCAGTCAATAAAGAAGCAAAGCTGTAAATGATCTAGAAACCAGGAAATGTTATGGCTTTGAAAGTGCCTTAGAATCTCTGCACATAATTTCTTCACCTCTGCCTTTCCTTTTGTAACTGTTCTGTGCATTACCTCCCTCCCTTTTTTGTTTTGTTTTAAATTTGATTACATAAATTGTCTGTTATACTCAGGGCTTATTGTCTTTTTGTCACCCTAAGCATAAGTATTGTCATTCTGGGGAACTACAATTACTGTCTAGTTAAAAAGTATGGAATATGCAAGTAAAAGTATGGGGAATGTTTTAAAGAGGAGGAAAACCCACCACCAGTCTGCCCAAGTGAGTTGTTTTCTCATTTTCACTTTGTTAATGCTTCTGTGTCCTACCTAAGGTGTGGCATTTCATTACTACTCAACAAATGTCCTCAGGGAATACCCATATGGTGCCCATATGTGAAGGAATGCATCAGTCAATTTTCCTATGAACTGTGGGTAAATTTTCAATTTTCCTTTCTAGGCCACCTTTCTGTATTATATGTGATTCCAGACTGACTGTTAGACAGCAGAGGTACTACTCCACTGATAAGCTAGTTCAGACAAAATGAGTGGAAACAGCTTTGTTTAAAATTCCCTCTGGTATTTGTCAGAGAGCAGTGAATGAAGGTAAATGCGTCATAAGCATTTTTTGCAAAGCAAGTATGTTTTATCAGAAGTAAAAGACAAAAGAGTAATGTGCACAAAGGCAGTAGTACAAAATGGTAGTAGTTGGACCAAGTACAATACAAAACTGGAGATTATTACATGGATAGAAAATGCTCTATTTAAAATATTGTTTCAGAACCGGATAAAAAAAGAGTTTTATTAAATAAAATGACACCACTTGAAAAACCCTGTTTAAAGGGATGAACTTACTTTGGAAATGGCTTCATAGAAATTAAGGGATGTATCCCTTTGCTCAGCTAGTAATAACACAAAAAAGTGAGGAGGAGTAGGCAAAGTAGACCAACAGGAAAATGAAGGTGACTGCTAACATCTAGGATCAATCCCAAAGTCCGCCGTGTTTTGGAAGCATACAAAAAGTGTTTGCCATATAACAAGGAGGGACAGCATTTTGGGTAAGGAACAAACCTGGCTTTTCTTTTTGTTGAAGTGATCAAGATTAGTGTTTTAATAATGTTTATTTATATCCTATAGCAGTCATAGTCCTGATAGACAGTATCAACAGTTGCAGCTCTATGGCTGTGCCCAGCTTTCTACACTTCCTCATGTTATGTAGTTTTACAAACAGCACAAAATATGAATGGCCCTCATGTAGTCAAAGAGGATGTCAGTCAAAACCCCCGCAAAATCAGTTTCAGTGAAAGTTTAGAGAAGCATGTTTCTATAATATGCAAGGAAATACTAGAACACTCATTAAGCACTGCATTTTAATGAGATTTATAGTGGCATGCAGTGACAGCGTGTCCGTGAAAGTATTAATGCAGTAGAGGTTGAAAGGAAATGCTTGCATGAGATCATTATCAACTGGAGTGCAACTGCTGCTTTTTTGTTTGAAAAATTGAATTCAGTTGCCATTATAGTATAGCATTCACCTGAATTTCTCTTTAAACCTGTTGAAAGTTTAGGACCTGTAATTTGAAATGTGCATGAATTGTCTTTATTTTATGGCTGTAGAGAAAAAACAAAGAAGTTGAATGTAAGTGGTGAAAAAAAGTTAAAAAAAAAATCACTTCAGTACAACATTATGCATGTGTTCACAAAGGACAGAATTCAGAAAGTTTTATTATGAGGAGGGAAATCTTAGCTTGGCTGTTTTTCCTCTTAAGATAAGCCTTTCCAAGGTAAGCCTTTCCAGTTCTTAGACCACCCTGCCATTGAGGTTTCCTTCTTGCAGGGGCCTCAGAGTATATGTCAGTCTTGCAGGCAGTACTGCATGATAATCTGGCAGTTCAGGGAAACAGCTAATGCTAACTAGCCATGTGTCTCCCCCTTAAAGGACAGCACCCCCAGATTTGTGGAACCAAGTGATTCATGCCTTGGCTACATAAAATTTAATTTTGGAAAGACATTCATTCCTATGGGAA
This sequence comes from Protopterus annectens, assembly GCF_019279795.1. NCBI lineage: Eukaryota > Metazoa > Chordata > Ceratodontiformes > Protopteridae > Protopterus > Protopterus annectens. Next base: position 867,042,235 of record NC_056739.1, on the reverse strand, counting down.
TAATTGCAGTACCTATAAGTTTAGAAAAAACACATGGGAGTAGGGGTTGTGTTTGTGTGTGCGTGCATGTGCCACTAGAGAGGACACTACCACCATCAGACCTGTTAGTGCTAGAACAGAGTAGTGAATCATAGACATGCTGATGAGCCAATAATATAGCAATAACCCACGCCTGGGTGTGGGTAATGCTAAATTTACCCATGGTTGGCGTGGTTTGGTCCCGAGGAGCCCGAGGACCAAACAAAGCCAACCGTGGTAAATTTAGCATTACCCACACCCAGAAGTGGTTATTGCTATTATCTATGACATTATTTAAGAAAAGAAACTATTACTTTTCTTAAATAATGACATAGTATAATGCCTGTTTGCTGCCCTTCCGCAGATGTCTGGCATCCGTGGCAGTTCTGATGTACTTGGCGCCTGCGCAGTACATCAGAGTTGTGAGCAACGGAGAAAGCAAGATCTCCGTTGCTTTTTTTAGCTATGTTAAATGAGTTTAACATAGCGAGACAGTTTAAAATAAGCAACGGAGATGTCCGTTGCTTATTTTAAAACTGTCTCGCCATGTTAAACTCATTTAACATAGCGAAATTAAAAAGCAACGGAGATCTTGCTTTCTCCGTTGCTTTTTTTTAAAACACTGTCTCGCTATGTTAAATGGGTTTAACATAGTGAGACAGCTTTAAAATAAGCAACGGAGATCTCTGTTGCTTATTTTAAAGCTGTCTCGCTATGTTAAACCCATTTAACATAGCGAGACAGTGTTTTAAATAAATGAGTTATACTAATGGAAAAAAGTCCGGGCGACCGGACCTTTTTCCATTAGTATAACTCGATTTACAACAGGCACGCTGGCCAATCAGCGTGCACGTTTTGGGGGGGTCATGGTATAATATAGCAATAACCCATGCTTGGGTGTGGGTAATGCTGGATTTACCCATGGTTGGTGTGGTTTGGTCACGAGGGCGAAGCCCGAGTGGCCAAACAAAGCCAACTGTGGGCATTATCCACACCCAGAAGTGGTTATTGCTATTATACAATGACATTATTTAAGAAAAAAAATAATTACTTTTCTTAAATAATGGCATTGTATAATGCCTCCTTGCTGCCCTTCCGCAGCTGTCTGATATTCTGCAGCAGTTCTGATGTACTGCGCATGCGTATGCCTACGCAGTACATCAGAGCTGTGGGCATAAGCAATGGAGAAAGCAAGATCTCCGTTGCTTTTTACAAACTGTTTTGCTATGTTAAATGGGTTTAACACAGCGAGACAGCTTTAAAAAAAGCAACGGAGAATCTCCGCTGCTTTTTTTAAAGCTGTCTCGCTATGTTAAACCCATTTAACATAGCAAGACAGTTTTGAAAAAACAACGGAGAAAGCAAAATCTCCGTTGCTTTTTACAAACTGTCTCGCTATGTTAAACACATTTAACATAGTAAGACAGCTTTAAAAAAAGCAACGGAGAATCTGCATTGCTTTTTTTAAAGCTGTCTCATTATGTTAAACTCGTTTAACATAGCGAGACAGTGTGAAGCAACGGAGATCTTGCGTTCTCCGTTGCTGTAAAAAAAGAGTTATAGTAATGGAAAAAGTCTGGGCTACCAGACGTTTTTCCATTACTATAACTCTGATTTACAACGTGCATGCTGACCAATCAGTGTGCACGTTTTTGAATATTAATGGGGGGTCGTTGTATAATGAGGTCTTTATCATTGGGGCTATAGCTGCCTCTTAAATTGAATTTTCTCACTGCTTGGGTAATTGACTAAGCTATGCTAGGCAGCTATTGTGAATAGTGAACCTTTTTCTGAATCCTAGAGAAGTTTTCAGGTAATTGTAAACCCTTTATAGAGTAAACTGATATGAAAGTTGAGTGGTTGGTACTTTTCAAACATCCTTTCTAAGTAAGTTATTTTTGATGTTGTTAGACATCAGTACCACAACTTGTGATAACACAAACTATAAGGCATATTCTCACAGCTAACGATTTAGAAATACAGGCTGAAGACTTTAATGCTTATTGATCTAGTTACTGTGAAAATTGTGCACTTTGTTTATATTTTTGTCAGTTTTTGGTAAATGAGAATGATCTATCGGGGCACAGTTCTGTTTTCAAAGCTATTTCAGCAGCATATTTAGACTCTTTTGCTTGGAGTCAGACAGCATGCAAGTTTTGCAAATTCATAGCTTTTAGATTCAAAGACTAGTGTCTTACCATTACATATTTGCTGCTTAGTGCTAATTTAAAGTTTGCAAACAGTGCAGAATACACCATTAGAATTAATCATTCCTTCTATGTGAAATGTGAATTTCTTTTCTTTGTGGTCTATATGTAAATGTAAAAATGAGCAAAGGGAGTAATGAGTGTTTAGGATTAGAGAATTGTCATCACTGGTAATTACTTTGCTTTCTAATAACTGCCCTTTATTACTGTCAGTACCTTAGGTAAATTGGTCCACTTGTTACGAATCACAATTATCAGTCTTGGTGTATAGGAAGGATATCTTAATCTTTTTCTAATTATGATAAAAGTACCACTGGGGCCTGCCATGTTCTACATCTATTTCGTTTGTTTAATACATTGCCAGTTGCATCTTTAAACCACAGAATTCATTTTATGCTAAAAACAAAGTCAATTAATGAGTGAATTAATATTTTATCATAATGAAATATAACCCTTATCACATACTTTTGCTGAATGCAAAACGTAAGACTGCTAGAAGGAAATATTAGCATATTATTGTACAGTAATGATTGTGTAAAAAAGCCCTGTTCAGTATTAATTCTTACAATTATGTCTTCTTGACATGTTTGATAACAGATATAGCTATATTGTCAGCATGGACTGATAATCATATGCAATGATTATATGTTGCATTCTCCCCAGGTCTGTCTTGCATCGCCCTCCTTGAGCCTCATGGAAACTTTTGAATATGAGTCATTGGCTAGGCTTTTAATGGTCTAAGACTGATTGCTTTGTATGTGCCTACCTATGAACCCCTAAGGAATACAGTAAATCAGAGAGATATACCAAGACATAATTGTGAACATGCATATGTGTATGTAGCTATGAAACCTTGAAGGTCACATATTTGACTCCTTGAGGGTCACATATTTGACTGGTTTTGTAAACTGAATTCAAGACTTCAAAAGAGAAGCATTTTTGTTTGTTTTTTTTTTTAATCACTGAAAAAAGGTCCCAGATTTCCTTACTTTCTCAGTCTGTCCCTGATTGAGAAAAAATCTGGGTAATCAGTATGCCAATGTTCAAACCAAATTTCTGTTAAGATTATTTTGAAGGTAAACAGGTCCATATAACTTAAAATCTTTGTGAGACTTTTAGAAAAAAGGTAATGCCAGCTCTGACACAGTATAGAAATGTGTCAGTGGAATTGCAAAAGTAGAATAAAACAGGATGACATACATACCTTCACATTGCCAGTAAATGAAGAATGTTGCTCAATATAGAATAACAAGTTGCTGACACTTGCATCCTACTGCTGAGAACCCCTCCCCAAATGTCTTTTTCCTTTCCATCTATCTCAAGTCTTCTTGAATGATTCAGTATTGTTTCTGTATGCCAACAATTTGGAAGTTTATTCCACCTAGTTTACTTTCTTCCAAGAACCTAGCTGGTCCTTTCCTAAGTCTTCTCCATGGCCCTACCTACAACTGAGTCCAGACTAATCAGTCTGTTGTTCTATTCTTTCTAGGGATGTTTGAGGCTGATTCCTTATTCAGAACTACCATACTAGTACTCTTTAAGTCCTTTGTTCCCATCCCATCTTTCAAAGATTTGTGTAGTATCCTTCAGAAACCCAGCCTAACTTTTTAGTATATTGCAGAAGTAACCCTTCCAGCTCCTGCATTTTTTTCTCTTAAGGACTATTTGCTTTCCATCATTTCTTGAGCTGTAGTCCCACATATTCATTCCCCTTTAACATTCCTAGTTCTTCTTCCAATGCTGAACTTTTCCTTCCATTACTTCACTAAACCTGTCACAGAAAAAAATTATTTTAACTACCTAATTTCCTTGTACTTCTTCATCTCTTCCCCTTATTTCTATCCAGACTTTTGTCTTCTCTCACAAGTATCTGAAGAACTAAATTTCCTGTGTTTAACTCCCTTGAACATGTTTTTTCTTCATTCTTATGTTGACTTTGTGAGCCTCCCAGACCACCTTCCTTCTTACTTCCACACATGCCATTCTTTAAGGCCTTCTTCATCTCACTCACCCTACTGTCTAGCTCCTTAGCCAGTGTATTTATTTTGACCTGCCCCTTCTTCAGCCATATTGACTTTTCCTTCCTTACTGAACCCCTGTTGCACGGAATTTCAGATTTAACCTTCATATGTTTGTTTCCATCAACACAAATAATGTGTCAGTGAAGGAAAGGTTAACTTGAATGATTGTATTTATATAACAGGTTTATATATGGTAGGCTTATACATATGTCCTCAAAGCATATCAGGGCATTTCATACTTTTCATGTTTCTTTCACATGACACAACTATCTAAATCAGGACTGTCCTATAAAACATGAGACAGCTGGACATGAGACAGATGGCAATTCTAGGAATAGCCAGTATGTGTGGAGGTTAGTTTTTTGCAATGACAGAGTTGATTAGTAGGACTTTTCAGAAGGAAAGGTGATAAACTTTAACATTATGGGGGTTTTGACTCTTGGTGTGGTTGCACTATTGCAAGGTGCAGGATTAGTTTGAGATGGTCTTGTCATGGTCTAATATGGGGCTCTTCAGCTTGTATTTGCCAAGCATCTGAAACTAACTTCAGTCATCCTGACTGTTTAAACCCTACAAATAATTTAAGTGCTAATGTTGCAGATCATAAAAGCATGTTTTTCAGCTGGAAAGCTTCCCTGTAGCCCACACCTCCCTAACTTCTCTCTTTCTCTTTATATGTATGCGTGTATTAACTCCATCAATGAGCTCTCCAAACAGTGCAAATAAATCTTAGACAAATACATATTTTAATCTAATATGCTCAAGAATGCAATTTAAGTTAAATTAGTCCCTAAAACAACAGGGGACTGTTGGTTGGCTTGACATCAGAATGACTAGTATTATACACTTATTTGAAAATAAGTATGGGAAAACAAGCAAATAGAGACTGGGAGCTTGATATTTATGGAGGAATATAATTATCATAATCAATCCCCTTCCCACATTTTCTACGTGGTGTTGGGATGCTGTCAGTTGTCACCATTCAACAACTATGCCTAACTGTTGCATATCTTTTCTCACATAATCTATCCACCTCTTTGCTGGACACCCTTGTTTCATCCTTCCTTCTTCCTGTCCGACCCAAATTTTCTTCACCAGATTGTCCTCTGCTTTCCTGCACATATGCCTGAACCACCACAGTCTGTTCTCTTTGACCTTTTCTGCATTTGGAGCTGCATTGGCTTCTGCTCTGATGTTCTCATTTATCTGTCCCACATTGAGCATCCCACCACCCACCTCAGGCACTTCATCTTCATCACCTCTAGCTTCCTCAAGTGTTCTGCCTTTACTGCCCAGGTTTCTGTACCACACAGTAGTACTGGTAGCACCACTATCTGAACACCTTACTTTTCAGCATCCTTCTGGCATGCACTACTCCTGACACTCTGTGCCAGTTGGCTGGTACCCCTCTGATTCTAGCTTTGACCTCCTCATTCAGACTTACCTTTTCCTCAACCACCCCTCCCAAATACTTGAAGCTATTAACTTGTTCCACTATTTTCTCTTCTATGTTAATTTTCAGCTTCTTCTGATTCCCCCATTTGCTGCCATTACAACTGCCTAATCTGTACTCAGTTTCATCCCATGTGCCTTCAGTTTTGTACTCCATTCTCCTGTCCTTTGCTGCCTTCAGTTTTCTATTCCATTCCTCTATTCTTTGTTGAAATTCTAGTTCTGAGTCTGCCTGTAATGCCACATCATATGCATACAGCAAATATGTTGATCTGTCCTCCCCCTGACTTGCTTGCTAATGTAGTCCATTACCTGTATGAACAGCAGCGGGCTCAAAGCTGAACCCTGATACACACTCACTCCCACTGGGAACCCCTCTGTCAGACCAAACACTGATCATACTGGAGTCACTGGATCCTTGTACATAACCTGCACTTATTCTACCAGTATTTCTGGGGACTTTGAAACACTGCAGAACTGCACAAATCAACTTTTTCTTGTAACCTTAGCATATGCTTCCTCCAAGTCTAAGAATGTCCAGTTGGACTCTTTCCTCATCTCTGGCTTCTTATCACCTATTTGTCTCACTGCAAACATTGAGTCAGTTATGCTGCATCCTAAGCTGAATCTGAACAGCTCATACTTTCTTCTACTCTACTTATTTGTTTATCAAGCATTCTCTCCAGATCTTCATGCAATGCAAAAGGACTTTGATACCTCTGTGCTACCCACAGTAGTGAATGTCCCCTTTATTCTTGAACAATGAGACTAGTATTCTTACTGTCCAATCATTTGGAATATGCCTTTCTCTCCATAATGCTTTAAGTACCCTTAGGAGCCATTTCTCCCCTATATCACCCAAAATCATTATCATATCAGCTGCTTTCCCTGATTTCATTTTCCTTACTTCTGTTCTTACTTTTTATAAGGTAGACTCCTTAGGTTCATAGGTTCATAGGTGTGTACTAGTCTAATGGCCCTGGAGCCTTTACAAGCCTAGCCCATAGGATTACCCTGGCATCATGCCACCTGACCTTAGTTCCCAGTGCCTCTGTCGAGTAGAGTCACTGGAGTGATCCCCAGGGTGAACTTTCTATTTCCCATCCACTCATCAAGATTTCTCTTGAAGACAGCCAGTGAGTTGTTCTGTTTGACATGTATGGGAAGTCTATTCCATAGCATGGGCAGTCTCTAGGTTATGAACCTGTCCCTCCAGCATATTCTGCTGATTGTGGTAATGAGGTTGAGGCCTCTGGAGCATGTGGTGCAGAGGGTTTGGGATTTCTTTAGATGTAGCATTTCTGAAGGGGCTGGGTCAGACATGGCTTTGTAAGTCAAGCAGAGATCGCCTCTAAATTGGCGATATGAGACAGAGAGTAGTTGGAGTTTTTTGAGTCTGTCCATATAGGACAAATGTTTAAGGCCTAGGATCCTCTTTGTGAGGTACTTTTGCCGCCTCTCCAGTTGTTCCAGGTGTTTAGTGAGGTACATGCCAATTGGGGCATTGTACTCCATCATTGGCCTAATGAGGGAAGAATAGAGGGAGACAATGACCTCTTTCTTCCTGGATGCAAAACCCTTAGTAATGAAATATGCCACATAGAAGGACTTTCTGACCACAGTGATAATGTGGTGGTCAAAGGAGAGGTTGCTGTCAGCCTGTATTCCCAGATCTCTTACAACACCTTCTGTGTTCAGTGGACTACCATCAATGTGGTAATTCATGGGAACCATGTTTTTCCCAAAGAGGATGATGACACATTTTTTGGTATTGAGTTTAAGGCCATGGTTCTGACACCAGTTGTTGATCTCAGTGAGGCCTTTCTGTAGGATGTCAACATCACTTGGGGAGTTGATAATAGCTCCCAACTTGCAATTGTCTGCAAACCTTGTCATCCAGAGTCCCTTCGTGTTGGCCTGGACTTCAGAAAAGTAGATACCAAACAGGAGAGGACCCAGGACCGAAACCTGTGGGACTCCACTCATGACTGGTCGGCAGTCTGACTTGGAGTCAGCTACTTTCACACTGTTGGTTCTACCTGTGAGCTAGTTTGCAACCCACCTAGTGATATAGGGGTTGATGCCTAGCTTAGTGAGTTTTTTCTCTGATTCCTGAGTGAGGAATGGTATCAAAGGCCTTGGCTAGATCAAGGTAGGCTGTATGAACCACCTTGCCTTCATGCACAGCTCTGATGACTGACTCAAAGAAGTCAACCAAGTTGAGCAGGCATGAACTACTCTTCACAAAACCAAACTGTGTGGGATCCAGAGTTTGGAGATTCCCTATATCCTTGTTTATTAGGTCCAGAATGATGCGCTCCATCGCTTTGCATATCAGACTTGTCAGGCTAATGGGGCGATAGTGCCCAGGGTCTGTAGTCACTCCTCCTTTGTGGAGAGGGATAACTGTAGCAGTGTGCCATTTGGTAGGAACAAAGCCTGAGGTGAGGCTGTGATTGAACAGGGCACACGGTGAGGTGCCAGTTCACTCTGTAGTTCATGTAGAACACAGACAGGGATATTATCAGGTCCCATAGAAGCTGTATGTTTCGACTTGGAGAGTGCTGTTTTAACTTGTGCATCAGTAATACTGAGTGCCTAGCAACCTACAGGTATTGTGACTGGTCCCTTGGGGGGGGTAAAGTTGGCACTGAATCTGTCAGCCAGTATATTGGCAATATCTGTTGGCACAGTATAGGAGATACCTTTGTGCAGTAGCTCAGAGCAAATCTGGGTATTGCCATGGAGATTCTTTACATAACCTATAGAAGGCCTTGTGGTTGCCTTTACTATCTGCTGCAGTTCTGTTTTCATAGCTAGCGTTAGAGGATTTGATGAGGGATCTCAACTTTTTGTTGAGGCTGATAAGGGAGTTTTTCCAGTCTTTGGACTTCACCTTATTCTGCATCAGTTTCCTCCTTCTGTTGTAGAGTTTGTTTATGGCAGGGGACCACCAAATTGGCTTCCTTTTTTGTAGAAGAGCGTCTTGGTTCTATTGGGTATGGTGAGATCCATGCATTTGTGTACATGTTTGTACAGTGCATTGGTGTATGATTCGGTGGTCATGCAACTGATCTCCATTTGCATGGGTGCCATGAAGTTAGCCACCTCTGTTTTTAGGATCCCAAGGTTAGCTTTGGCGAAGTTTTTCATGGTGGTTACCTTTGCAGGGGTGTTGGGAGGGATGAGGATTACCAAGATGATTAGTTTGTGGTCAGATCTAACCAGGGAGGAGTTGACTATTGGTGTGGAGTAGTGGTCGCCCATGTTAGTAATGACCAGGTCAAGGATGTTGCTACCTCTAGTGGGGGTAAGAATGAGCTGGTCCAGGGCATTGGAATTAATGAATTCCAGGAAACATTAGGCAAGTGTATTGGTACATGAGTAGTTCTCCCAGTTAATGGAGGGGTAGTTGAAGCCGCCCAGTATGAGAGTGTTAAGTTGAACCCTGATATTCTCCAGGGTGCTTAGGAATGTGGAGTGTGAGTCCTGGGACATGGTTGGGGACATATAGCAGGCTATGACCTGAATCGCTGTCTTACCCAATGTTAGCTGCACCTGAAGTATCTCAGATGTGTTATGTTGGGCTACCAGTCTGGAGATGTGTGCATCCTTTATGAATATGGAAACACTACCGCCTTTGGAGCTTCAGTCCAAGTTCTAGGGCTGAAAGTTGTGGAATGAGTTATAGCATGGCAGTGCAGGGGTGCTTTCTGCTGCCTAGAACCAAGTCTCTGTTATGGCACAAATGTTGATGTTCTCCATTTTAAGGAGTGCTTCGAGCGAGTGCATTTTGAGATTTAGACTTCTAGCATTGAGCAGTATGATCCTCAGATTGCATTTGTTTGTAGCTTTACTGTGGTAATTTGGCCTCTGGAACACCACCTAAAAAAGGCACTATAGGGGTGACAAGAGCCTTAGCCAGTATTCGGAAGCCCAGGGGTGATAGATACAGGCCATCTCTGGCAAAGCATCGGGTCTGTCAGTCATGTCATCCCAGGCAGACAGATACTGGATTCCCTTAGAATGACACCAGAAGCTTAGTCAATTGCTGAAATCAATCATTTTTTGCTTGTACTGTGGTATAATTCTGGGTGATGGTAGGATGCTGCTCAGGGCTAGGGTCATACCCGTCTGGACTACATATTCCGAGAGCTCCTCCATGTCTCTTTTCATGTAGTCCAGGGAGATATGTCTCAGGTCATTCACACCCACATGTACAATGACAGAGTCATATTTCTACCTGTTGTTGAGGGACATGAGTGCGTGCATTATGTAGTGGATCCTGTCACCTGATAGGCAGCTGACCGGTGCTTTCTCCTTATTCAACCTAGTGAGTGGGACATTAGTGTGCCTCACTATTGAGTCACCTATGACTAGTGTGTTGGGCATGCTGTTTTGCCTTAGGGGCTTTGGTTGAGTGGCACACTCTTTAGGAGAGTTATGTGTCTCATGATTAGTGTTGTGTTGTGGTGGTCAAGGTCATTTCTGCTTTGGAGGTCTCTGCTGTTTGGGTAGATTTTTATTGAGAGCTTCCGTAAAGGTGGGTGTGTGGTTTGTGTTTTTATGTGAAGGCAGTGCTGGTGTGTGTTCTGGAGGACTGTGTGTTCCATGTGGTGTGGTGCAAGTGTTGACCTTCTCCTCTTGACCAGCTATTTTGGTCTTGGCTGAAGAGTGTGTGGCTTCCAATTTGTATATATAAGTGCATCTGTCACAAGTCTTTCATTGCAGGATGTGTTTGGAATATAACAACTTCTGTGGGATTTTCTTCATTTAGAAGCTGTTGTAAGTGCTCCTTCTACCTGCCTTTGATGTTCTGTCAACTGGTGAGCAGTTGTTGCTAGTATCCCTTCGGAAGGGTGTCTGACTATTTTCTTTACCTTACTGTCTTTCCATTGTAACCTGATGTAGTTTCTTTGTGCCATCTATTGAATCAGTTTCCAGAAGCCGGTAGAGTGCCTCTGATGCCTTGTTCTTTGCTATTGTAAATCCTCTGTTATTCTATTTGCTAGCCAAAGTATTCCTTCCTAGCTTGGTCCATCATTTTTGTCTCCCACTTTTTCATGCACTCTTTATTTCTTTTGATGACTTCCTGGACTTCTGCATTCCACCATCAGTTTTTCTTATGTACCTAATTACTTGTCTCAGCCACATATCTCTTCTGTAGTCCTCAGACATGCTGTTTTGAGGCCCTTCCATTCTTCTTCAACTCCATCTTTTTTCTCTTCTTCCTGAGATGCTAGTGCCTATAGTAATTCCTTGAACTCTTGTCCTTTTTTCTCCTGTCAACTTCCAGGTCTTAAACATAGCTTCTGATGACCTTAGATCTTTGTCTAACCATTGCTTCACCTGATTGTGGCAACCAGTGGTTTGTTCTGTGGGCTAACTGTTTCACTAGGGGTGACTTTGCAATCAATGATTCTACCCCATTGCCCTTTTCTTACTAGGAGGAAATCTACCTGAGTTACATGTTGGTCACTCTTGTATGCGATCTTAAAGCTGTCTCTCTTGCTGAACCATGTGTTGGCCACCATTAAGCCATTTTCTAGATTGAAGTCTAGAATGGTCTCTCCTTCTTTATTCCTGATGCCCCACTCATGTGGACCCAGGCAGTCCTGATATCCTCTTCTGTCCATTCTGATATGTGCATTCACGTCACCCATTATCAACACCCAATCATGTTCTCCTGCAGCTGCTATCTGAATGCACTCTTTTCCTCATTACCACAACCTTATTATGGGGCCTAGGCTGAGATTATGAATACTGCCCTATCATAGGCTGAGATTACGAATACTGCCCTATCATAGGCTGAGATTATGAATACTGCCCTATCATAGGCTGAGGTTATGAATACTGCCCTATCATAGGCTGAGATTATGAATACTGCCCTATCTTTACACTGACGTCAGATTGCCATGAGTCTGTCACTAATTCTGATGACCTCCCAAACTGTCTTTTAAAGCTTCCCCCTCACCACAATTCCCACACCATTTCTAGCCTGTCCTCCTCCTGTGTAGTAGACTCTGGATTCCAAGCCAAGTATTTTTGCTGCATTGCCCTTCTATCTTGTCTCTTAGATACATAGGATGTCCAGCCTCCTCCGTTCCATCATGCAATCCACTTCCAAGCTACATCCTGTCAGTTAATACACTGAGTGTAATTCTTAGTTCATGTTTGGCAGATTGATTAGTTTTGTGTCCAGTTTTCCCTCAACAAAGCTGTCCAGGAACCCAAGTTGGGCAACTGGACACAAGCTGGCCAGTAGCTTATTGGCCTAAGGTTGCTGGCTTTATGATGGGCACACATGGTAACAGGGGCACATATATCCCTCACAGCTATAGCATAGTTCCCTGGCATAGCTCAGAGTAGCTTGGTCCTCAACCCACTTATCACAGGCAAGTAACCATCACCATATGGTGACATCATTCAACGTGACAGAATCACCTAGAGCCATGTTTTGTATGGCTAAGTGGTCAGCCCTGACTTGGCTAGTAGTAGAGGGATAGCTTACATGAAATGAAGATAATTAGATAAAAAGCAAAAGGGTATATTGATCAGAGTCAGAATGATTTCTCTATTTCTGATTAATTTTTAGCTCTGTATTTTGGGATAGCAATAATGAAATGGATCATGATGCCTACTGGCTTCAGTCTGTCTAGATGTCAGTGCCTTTGATTTTCTGCCAAATAGGAAGCAGATGGTAAACTAATGTGAGTGAGGGCTGTTAAAGGCCGGTGGGTTATATGCAGCTTAGTAATAAGATGGGAGTAGAAGAGTGTGAGAAATGTGTATGAGCATCAAATTACAAGACTAATTCATAGGTTCATAGGTTGGTACTAGGCTATTGGCACTAGGGCCTATACAAGCCTAGCCATAATAATTACCTGGATATTTCTTCCCACAATATTTACTTCTCTGGACCCCTGTCTAGCAGGGTGACTGACATGATCCCCGGGGTGAATTTCCTATCTCCCATCCAATCATCAAGGTTCCTCCTGAAGAGGGCCAAGGAGGTGCTCTGCTTGACATGTATGGACAGTCTATTCCAGAGTATGGGGAGTCTCTGGGCCAGGAAACTATCCCTCCAGCATGTTTAGTTCATTGTGATGACAAGGTTTAGATCCCTGGAGTATGTGGCTCTAAGGGATTGGGATTTCTTTAAGTGGAGCATGTCCAACGGCTCAGGGTTTGACATGGCCTTGTATGTTAAGCAGAGATCGCCTCTGAGTAGACAATATGCCACAGATTATAGCTGAAGTTTTTTTAGATGGTCAGCATATGGCATCTGCTTTAGGCCTGTGATTCTTTTAGTGAGGTATTTCTGCGGTCTTTCCTGCTGTTGCAGATGTCTTGTGAGGTACATACCAAACGGGGCATTATACTCTATAATGGGTCTAATGAGGGATGAGTACAGTGGGACAATTGCCTCCTTTTTCCTGGATGAAAAGCCCTTAGTGATGAGGTGTGCCACATAGAAGGGTGTCCTGACTGTTGTGGAGATGTGGTTATCGAAGGTGAGACCACTGTCCACCTGTGTCCCTACGTCTCTCATCACACTTTTGGTGTTTAGTATACTGTCACCTATGTGGTAATTCATGGGTACATGGTTTTTCCCAAAGGGGATAACTATACATTTCTTGGCATTAAGCTTGAGCCCATGGCTCTGGCACCAAGCATCTGTTTCTGTAAGGCCCTTTTGTAGAATATCCACGTAATTTGGGGATTCAATAATGGCTCCCAGTTTGCAGTCATCTGCAAACTTTGTTAGCCAGAGTCCCTTAGTGTTGGCCTGTACTTCAGAGAAGTAGATGCCAAACAAGAGCGGTCCCAGGACTGAACCCTGAGGTACTCCACTTGTCACTTGTCTGGAGCTGAATTTGGAGTCAGCTACTGTTTCTATCAGTAAGCCAGTTGGCAACCCATCGAGTGATGTAGGGATTTATGCCCAGTTTAGCAAGTTTATGTATGATTCCAGAGTGAGGGATGGTGTTGAAGGCCTTGGCAAGGTCCAGATAGGCTGTGTGGACAGCCTTACCCTCATCCACAGCTCTGGAGACTGATTCGAAGAAGTCAATCAGGTAAAGGAGACAAGATCGGCCCTTCACCAAACCAAACTGGGTGGGGTCCAGTGTTTGAAGGTTGCCAATGTCTTTGTTTATAAGTTCCATGATAATGCGTTCCATGCCCTTGCAGATCAGGCTCATCAGACTGATGGGATGGTGGTTCCCAGGATCCAAGGTGGATCCCCCCTTGTGGTGTGGGATAACTGTAGCTGTGCGCCACTGAGTGGGCACGAAGCCTGAGATGAGGCTATGATTAAACGTGACACTTAGGTGAGGTGCCAGTTCATTTTGTAGTTCATGTAGTACACAGCCCGGGATGTCATCTGGTCCCATGGATGCTGTATTCTTAGCTTTGGAGAGTGTGGCTTCTATCTGTATGGTCGTAATTACCGGAATTTGGCAATCTTTTGGTATTGAGATGGGTCCTTTAGGGGGTGAGAAAGGGGTGAAGTTGGCCCTAAATCGATCTGCCAGGATATTGGCAATATCCTTGGGATCAGTATATTTAATGCCATTCTGTTGTAGCTCAGAGCAGATCTGAGCACTGCCATTTAGATTCTTGACATAACTATAGAATGCCTTGTGGTTGTCTTTGGAATCTTTGGCAATTTTATTTTTGTAACTAGCTTTTGAGGATTTTATGAGGGATCTCAGCTTCTTACTGAGGCTAGTAAGGGAGTTTTTTGCATCCTGGGATTTTCCTCTTTTCTGCAACAGTTTCTTCCTTCTGTTGTGTAGTTTATTTATGGCAGGGGACCACCAGATTAGCTTCCTTTTTTTGGAGGAGAGCATCTTGGTTCTATTTGGGATGGCACGATTCATGCACAAGTGGATGTGCTCGTATAGTGCCTTAGTGTAGGATTCAGCAGTCAAACTTTCAGATCCCGTCTGCATGGGTGTCATGAAATTTGTCACTTCTGACTTGAGTAGCATGAAGTTGGCTTTGGAGAAGTTTTTTACGGAGGTTTCCTTACTGGGGGGGGGGGGTGTGGATGTCAAGGGTGATTTGCTTATGGTCAGACCTGACCAACGAGGGGGTGACCACTGGTGTGGAGCATCTATCTCCCGCATTGGTAATGACCAGGTCTAGGGTATTGGAGCCCCTGGTGGGACAATGGATTAGTTGATCCAGGGCGTTAGAATTTATGAATTCCAAGAACCGTTAGGAAAAGGTGTTGGTACCCGAGTAGTTTTCCCAGTTAATGACAGGGTAGTTGAAATCATCCAGTATTACGGTGTTTGGTTGTATCTTAATATTTTCCAGTATGTTTAGAAAGGTGTAGTGAGAATCTTGGGGTATGGTGGGGATCTGTAGCAAGCTACAATTTGACTGCAGTCTTACCTAGTGTTAGTTGCACCTAGAGAATTTCAGATGCATTGTGTTGGGCAACTAGCCTGGAGGTGTGAATATCCTTGGTAAATATGGACACTCCTCAATCTTTAGTGTTTCAGTCTTGGTTTGGTAGTTGAAAAGTGTGGTAAGAGTTGTAGCCTGGTATTGCAGGGGTGCTCTCTGGAGCCTTGAACCAGGTCTCAGTTACTGCACAGATATCGATGCTCTTCATTTTTAGGAGTGCCTCAAGAGAGTGTATTTTGAGGTTTAAACTTCTAGCATTGAGTAGCATTACCTTCAGATTTTGCATGCTTGGATCTGTTACTGTGGTAGTTTTGTCCTTTGAACTTTGCCTATAAAAGGCACTAGAATACCACTAGAATACTGTAGAGTTCCGTATTTGGCCAAGTGCTCTTTTGGATGTCGTGCAGCGATCTTTAGTTTTCAAAGACCAAAGGGCCTAGTGCTATTTTAGACGTTGTGTAGTAATATTTAGTCTTCAAAGACCAGTGCGCCTAGTACTGCTTTAAAAGTTATATAGTGATCTTTAGTCATTAAAGACAAAAGGATGTAGTAATGTTTTAAAAGTTGTGTAGGAATCATTAGTCATTAAAGGCCAAAGGAGTCATCTTTGAAGTGTGCGCTGGGTGTAATTCAGGTCTGCGTATGAGGAAATAAAGTGTAAACCTACAGACAAATGGTATGATCAACATTTAAGGAAACTTAAAGGCTAGTAATTAAAAACAGTTTGCAACAGTGTTGATACCATTGAAGAAGATGTAACTGAAAATGAGGGCACAAACCTGCAGAATGATTTACATAAGGAGATGTAGCGCTACAGGATGACAGTGGAGACGGATGCAGTTCAGAAAAAAATTCCAAACATGTCAGTGTCTTGGAGTGATACTAAGATAAATGGAAGAAAAAAAGCCTTACAATAATCATCCATAAAATAAAAGACTGCACTCTGTTTAATAAGCCTATCACAAGCCAAATAAACTCTAGACAGCTGCAGCTGATATTATCCAAGGTATGTTAAACACATCCTGTAAATATCCATGTTTTCACTGAGGCAGTAACTGAAGTAATGTACACAGTTCTAAGGCTCCCTTCTAGAGAAGCACAGAAGATGTGTTGGGAATAAACTATTGGGTAACTAGAACTATATTGTGGCTGGAAACACTGCAGGGTAACAGTAAGTTAGATGCCCAAGGAAAGTATATTTCAGAGCAGAAGAGAAACAGCACCTCTATAATTTAGGGGGAGTTATTGAAAATAAGGTGAGGGTTTCTGGTGTGCTCAGAGAAGTAGGCAAGGCCATTATTTGCAGATTCAAGATGCCAGGTGCAATTCAGAATAAAGACTAAATATTTAAATTAAATAGTAATAAAGTCATTAACTAGAAGTTTGATAGTGCGATTACTGAAGGACTTAAAGGTCCAGTATAAGTGGGTGTGGACAGAAAGAAGGGTGAGGTGGACTATTGTTTATATCCCAACTTCCAAACTGGGTTAAATGAAGGGCTTTTCTTTCCACATGTGTACTGGTATGCTTGTAAAACTATGTGTGTATATATATATATATATATGTATATATATATATATATATATATATATATATATATATATATATATATATATATTCCCTATTGCAATTAAATGCATTAACATTTAGTTCTACAAGCAGGCTGTCTCAGTTGGCTGTGCGAGATTTAGAAGGAGACTCGCTGAGAGTAATTCTCCTCTGTATTTTTCTCTTGATATTTTAAACTGGACTCCCAGTGCAAGGCAGTGTGACTGTTAAAAAATAATCATTGTTTACCTCATAAACAGACAGATAGTAGAATATGGGTGCATGGCTTGGCATATATGGATGGAGGAGGTTGCATATCATGTGAGTATAAAGTAGAAGGGCGCAGCTGTTTTACTTACCCATAAAATGGACAGATCCATGGTGGGACTGATCAGTGACCCATTTGTTTGCATGGAGGGTATAGTGCAGGTTCTAATCCATGGCATCCCTGCATTCGGGGTGGATTCCAGTTGCTCACAGGTTGAATAGACTAGGGGAGAAACAGACATCACTAGTGGGATGAAAGTCAGTGTAGACACAGTTATCTAGCCACTGGCTAGATGGTTGTAGAGTGTAGTAAAGTACACAGTTTGGGGAAGGTATGTCGGTGTAAGGGTGATTGGGATGGAGAAGAGTAGATAGGGATTACAGTGTTAAAATGATGGGTGAAGATATACAGAGTCACTCCATTCAGACCCAATCTGTGTGTTTCTTTGGTGGGGGGATAGCTGTGGTCAGTAATGGCTGATGGTAAGACTGCACCAGGAAGCAGCGAGCTTCACTCTCCAATAAAAGGCATAACTGGTTGAGAATCTCTATTATCTGTCAGGTTGGGAAATGTCCACCAATTACTCCTCGACAGGGTTCAGCACTGGGAACGCTGATCATTGTCACAAGGAAAAGGTCTGGGGAGACCTTGCTTTGCCAGTGTGAATGTGGAGGTTTGGGTATCCCAAGTGAGATTAGCTAAAAGGAGAAGATTGCTTTTGTCAAAAGATCTATATGCTAACTTTTTAAAATATACTCCACCAGACTTTTCAATGACAGCATAAAGCAGTATAAATACTGCCCACCTCATGCCATGGCCACATATAGATATTTTATATATGCTTAATATAACAGTGAGGGATATGGACTAAGGGGCAAATGGGGTCTTGTTAAATCTGGATTTTTTATGCTCTTTAAACAGAGGTTCACAAGTCTCATTCTTACTGCAAGTATTAAACGAATAATTATTACAACCGTCGGCAGTTATTAATCTTTGACTATGTTCAGAGTCATTCACTGGAAGACAGCCCGGTATCTTAATGATGATGATATATTTATGCTTTTTTCATTAATAAGGAAACAAAGTTAATTTCCTTTGGATTAAATGTGGTCCATTCATAATTTGTAAGTTATTTCTATCAAAATTATTAATGATAATATTAATTTTTTTTTATTTTAAGACTATCGTAGACATTAAATAATGTGTGATACCTCTGTAACTTAAGTGAATGTTCCCTTATATATTAGAGACTGTTGTGACCAGAATTACCTTATTGATTCATGGCTGGTGTGTCTTCATGACTGGCTTTGATAATTTTCTCAAAACATGTAAATGCAAAAATAACAGTGAGAAATCAGCAGCATAAAGAATCAGTAGGTCAGCTGTTCCAACACATTTTTTTAATTACCCATCTTCACAACAAAGCAAGTTTGCTTATTGTTGTAATTACTTTTACCTGAGTAAAGAATACTTGGAGCATTTATCATAGATATTTTTAAATATTTAGTTACTGAGTGATTGTTTTGTAGACAAACTGCTGTGTATATGATAGGTGTTCTCTGTATTTAATGGTGTTTTACCTGTTATAAACATCTGACACTATAATGTGAAGAAAAATGCATGAATGTGTACTTAGAGAAATTTCTAGTTTTTGAGGGGTCATATACTTGCAGCAAAAAAAAATTCTGCTAATATTTCATAGGTATACACAAAAACTGCTGAATATTTGCTTTTGAAACCATAAACTCAGCGAAGTAACTCTCAGAAATACCCTATTTCTTGAGAATCACACCCTGTATTGATTGACTTATTGTATGGCATGGTTCAAGTGGGTTATTGTAAACTGAACAGTTTGACGCTTTTAAATATTACAGTTTATGACTAGAGTGAAGCATACAGTCTGTAAACAGGAATGAACCCTGAAGACATATCAGCAGTAATACAAGCTGTTCTTTCTTACAATAAGTCAATATCACAATATTCACTCTTACTTTCATGAGATACAGTTTGTCATGCACTGGAATCTGGTTTAACTGCCATGTTCCTTCTTTTTTCTCCTTCCTAATTTTCAAGGCCTTTGCCTGGTGGTCAGACTTAATGGTAGAGCATGCGGAGACATTCTTATCGCTGTTTGCCGTGGATATGGACGCCGCCCTTGAAATGCAACCCCCAGATACCTGGGATAGCTTCCCACTCTTTCAGCTGCTAAATGATGTTCTACGAAGTGACTGTATGTATTACTTTTTATATTTTTGGATTTGGAAAAAGATGCATACTGAACATTTGTATTCTACATGATGATGCTTTTCTATGCAACATAACTGATCTCAGCAAGGCTCAAATTGTGCTTTATTCATGAAATAAAGTAAATTTAGTGAGAATAATGTGTTTATCTTCCTGAAAAGTATTTAATTATACTGCATTTTTATTGCTAAGTGATAGATGTCTTTTCACAAAACAATAGTGCCTGCAGTGGTATGCTCTGAAAAAGATACAAGGGGCAGCAAATTTCCTGTGCATTAGAATCCCTATACATCCAGTTGCACTAATGTGGTTATGAAACATGAAGCCATGTCATATCTATTCTGAGTTGTAATCCTCAAAAAGCTGCTGGTGAAGACTTGTTCAAGTAAACTGAAACAATGCTTTACCTCCTTATATCAACCAAAGTGCTCTTTCTCTGTATAAAAGTTACTTGCCATCTGTTGTCCCCTACCATTGCCCAGTCCACATATAACAGGTCAGTGAAGAGCTGACCCTTAAGATGCAAAGTTCTCTGTTCCAGTTGCCAGGCTGTACAGGTGTGAGGCTCACTGTCAGGCTTTGGAGGGGAGAACTTTCTTGTCCCCACTGTCTAGCCATGGTGGTGTGAGATTCCCAGTCCAAGCTGTCTGCCTGAGAAGCCATCAGGTTTCTTGCCCCGCGTGTCACATAGTAAAGGTTTGAGGTTCACTGTGCAATCTATGAAGCCATGCAGGTGTGAGGTTTGATATCCCAACTTCCAGGCTGTGGAGGAATGAGATTAACTGTTGCAGCTACCAGAATGTGGATTTGTGAAGTTCTGTGTCCCCCCAACCCATCTGTCAGGGTCTGCAGATGTGAGATCTGCTGTCACTTTGGTGCAGTGAAAGGAAGTAGTGTGTAAATGTGATGCTCACTCTGTGTGTGTGTGTGTGTGTGTGTGTGTGTGTGTGTGTGTGTGTGTGTGTGTGTGTGTGTGTGTGTGTGTGTGTGTGTGTGTGTGTGTGCACAAGCTAGCTAGTCAACACATGTGCATGCATGAGTGTATATTTTGGGCAAGGAGAGGATTATGGTTTGTATGCTGCAGGAATATAGTTCAACAGGACAACAGGAAAGATGGGAACACTGGGGCATAAGACTGCTGGCAAGTTCTGTTATTTCAGGGTTGTCCTGAATAAGGCACTATTGGACAAATGCTGTACTATTAGAAAAAAATGAATTTTATAATTTGTAGTTTACTTCTTCAAAGGGATCAGACATTAAGGTAGGGGTGCTACACTACAGTATTCTGTGTTCATTTAAGACTAAATATGAATTATGTACAGTTGGAGGAAGGGAAGAAATAAGCTATGTAATGGAAATATTTAAATTGCAAGCTCTAACAATGAAGCAGATGTCCCACCGTTGTGGTATAAGGCAGTAACTGCAGCCGGTTGCTAAAAGAGAGATGGGGCAGCTATGTCCACTGACACTTGGGCAGGTTCATATATAGGAAACAGAATGTTGGTGGTAGACTGAACATGAAGACAAAACATTTTTGGATACTTTGGGTGCTCCTTATTGCTTCACCAAATACTAGAGTTAGGGTTGACATATTAAAGGCAAAAATGGCAAAGCCTTTGCTTTTTTGTCAAATCCTTACATTGATTGGTAAGGAGGAATAAACTAGACCACGCCCTGCTTTGTACACATGACTTCAGTAGAAGGGTGCGCGACACGTTTGAATGAGGGTTGTTGTCGTGCTGGCAGTGGTTCACAAGTACAAAGTCTGTTGGGAGCAGTGACTAATATGGCAATTTGTAATCTTTATTCAACTATCATTCCACCCTGAAGTAATGAGATGATATTCATTCCTCTTTCACAGCCTGGCAATGACACAGAAGACAAAAATTATGAACAGTTAGTGACCTGCTTCCTGTGCCTGTGGTACAGGGCCTGACTTCTTCCACCTTTGTTTGCTTACTGATGGACTTTGAGAATTGCCACGTCACTTAATCAGACTGTGGTCCAGGTTGCCCCTGAAAAAGGGACAATTTGTTCAGTGAGTTTAGCTGGTCAATAAATAAGTTACATAAATGGCATCTGCCTAATCCCTTTTCCATTCTGGCAGGGAGCTGTCAAATTCATATTCTTATGCGTCAGCTATCTACATGGAAATCAAAACTTTCAGTGTGTGCTCTGCATAGCTTGTAAGTCACTAAAGCCATTGCCAAACCACATCTTTATCCATGTAGTGACCATACTCCTAATTCCTTGTATGGTAAGACCTTCAGCAGATGTGCTCTTCTAATGATTACAGTTAGGAAAACAGTATTGTGAATTCTTTCATCACAGCAGGAAATAGAAGAGTATCTGCTAGAGGTCTTATAATAGAAGAAATTAGATAAAAGTATGATAAAAGCTTTGATCACAGCAGGAAGAGTATCTGCAGTGATTCGAGCTCTCAACATACCTCCATGAATTCCTTCTATGATAAGGCCTCCAGCAGATAGACTTCCAATTCCTGCTGTGATCAGTGCTTTCCCCATACCCTTTTCCTACCTGATGTCATTAGAGTCCCTACCATATTCCTTCCTCATCACTACTGTTATCAGGGTTATGATTATAGCCCCACCTCTCCCTTACATTGATGAGATCCTTCAACATAAATAGGCCCCATCTTTACTGTGATTTAATCCCAACTGTAGCAACTTCACATGCTGGGATCAGACTCCGTAGCATACCCCCTCCTCATTACTCCCCCATCCATGCTGTGATCAGACTCCTTACATACTACTTCCTCATTTTTACCCCATCCATGCTGTGATCAGTGCCCTTATCACACCAGCTTCTTGTTGCTTTCCCATTTGCTACAATCAACCCTCACATATGTCTGGCCCAATTTTTACTCATCAAATACTAGGATCAGAACCTTCAGCATAACCCATTCCCATTTCTGCCCCATCCATGCTGTGATCAGATCTCTCACCCTACACCCTTCACAATTACTTCCCTGTTCATGATGCACTTACAGCCCACAACTTTTGCCCATCTTGCCCCATTCAATAATTCTGTGATCATTGCCTTCACTATATACTCTCTCCCCATTTCTGCCCCATCCATGTTGTAATCAGAGACCTTACCATATGCCCTCATCATTTCTGCCCCATCCATGCTGTGATCTGAGCCGTTTTCATACTCACTCCTCATTTCTGAACCTTCCATACTGTGACCCATGCCCTTAACATAACCTCCCTTCCTCATTTCTGCACCATCCATGCTGTGATCCAAGCCATTCCCATAACCTCCCCCAGCATATCTGCAACTAGACTCTAGAAACCCCAAAAGATTGGACAAAGACTGGCCTCCATTAGCAAGCCATCAGGACATGGACATGGACACACCCACACAATATTTAATAATTAGCATTAAGATACTATAACTGACACCAGAACAAATTCAAAACCTCTGCTAACAAGCTGTTAAAAGTAATCATACTTAAAAATCATATTACAGCAGTATTATTCATATTAGCCATTGGCATGTAACATGGCCTTTTTCATAGCCATCTCATGGCTGATCCTAATCCTCACAATCAGGTACAAGCACCTTATAACAGGCTTTCAGAACTGCAGATGACTTTAGGACTTGCCTCTATCTTGCTAGTGGGGATATACACAAGTTTTGGGTCACACCCACATTTGTGGTTATAATGAACATGTGACCTTGCTAAACTTGTCATTTTTTTTTGTAGATTTTGCATCTTGCTTTGTTTGGGTAGTTTTGAAAATATCTGAAATATAGTACAGTGGTACCCCTTAACTAACCAAATCATTATAAATGAGTAAATTTTCCTGCTTTTTGTATTAAGAACCTTATTACCATACAATATTTAACAGCTGTAATAATTTGTAGCCTTTCTCAGATTTAAACATTTGTTTGTGTTATATAATTAGGCTGTATTTTTTCTCAGTACTGTTTAACATGTTAATTGCTTATATTGTTTATCTTGTGGTTGGGTACTATGTAATATTTCATTTAGTCATTAATAACTCTACCGTAATATATTTGGATTGATTAATTAACATATGCCTATTAACATGCCAAGACGAGATCATTTAGAACAATTAGCTGGTAACCAGTTAACATGTTTAACCTAAACATTTCTGGCGGGGGGGGGGGGGGGGGTAAGACATTTATGTGCTTTATCTTGAGTCCAGGACAAATTCTGGTTGTCCTTTGAGTCAGAGCTTCATAGTGTTATAGAATGAGATATCATCTGCCTCAGATACATATCACAACCATGAAAAACAAAAACTGAAAGCGTATGACTGAGTTATAATGCAGTGTTGTGTCATCATTCATTACACTTGTTCCCATTCACTCAATGTATGGTTGACATGAACTTGTCTTTTGAGTTGAGCGTGTGGTCTTTGCTTTGTGCAGTCTGAGATAATTTATCTTTAATATAGCATGTGGCTCATAATAAAGTCAGAAGTAGAATATAGTGCAGTTTTGAATGTATAAGTTGTTGGAAGTAGAATTAGGACAAAGGTGTACCAGCTTATTTGTTGGCCACTGCATATGTATCAGATGAGGTGCCACTTTTGTTTATTTATATTGGGAACATCAGTGCTGAATTTGAACATTGTTATATTTCTTATTGTGTTTTATTATTTTCTTCTAGACAATTTATGCAATGGGCAGTTCCACAAGCACCTCCAAGATCTGTTCGCTCCACTTGTTGTTAGATATGTTGACCTCATGGAGTCATCAATTGCACAATCAATACACCGGGGCTTTGAACGAGAATCATGGGAACCTGTAAAGTAAGAGTATGCCCTTTAATATAGTAAGAGTTTGAATGCAGATTTACGGAAGCTCAGTCACAAAAAAAAAAAAAAAAGAAAAAACATTTTAGTGCATATTTTACGTTTGAGTACAAGAATGACTGTATGAATTCCTGTGTGTATCTTGGTGTGTGCACAGTTAAGCACACGCATACACATGCATGTGTGTGTGTGTGTGTGTGTGTGTGTGTGTGTGTGTGTGTGTGTGTGTGTGTGTGTGTACTTGACTGCATGTGTGCATACATGTGTATATAAATTGAAATGGCTTTTCTTAAACAATCTTCAACTATAATACAAAGGTTTCTCTTTGCACACGTTATGTTACAAGATTAGTTGTATACATTTTATTATGAGGTATTGAAAAATATTAAAAATTGCAACCATTTCTAAGCTTTAGTTTATTTGCATATTGTAATTTGAATGTCTGTCACAGCTTCACAAACGTCCAAGAAATATGCTTTGAATAATATGGTCATGGACTGTTTTTCTTCCAGGAAATTAGCAAGACAAAAAAAATAATCACAGAGCTCCATTTCTGCTGCCAAGAGAAAGCAGGTCTTATGGCAAATTAACAAAATCTTGGCAGAACAGCTTGTGTGTTATGTAAGCTACACATGTTACAACTGTTTTGTAGTATCCAGTCATTACTGCAATAATGACCTTAGAGTATTAATAGTGGAGCAGTCTGAACTGTCTAATGGAAAATTTTGTGACTAACTTGATGTACAAAGATGTTAAAGGATAGATGCCTTACTTTGAATTCATGAAATGCACATTGAGTTTCTACATGTACTGATACAAAGGTTTTTGATATTTACAGTATCTTACTTTAGGTCATTAAAGATGAAACGTTTCCCATCCATCAGAAACAAGAACTCTTTCCTGCACTTATTGAAATGAAACTTGGATCAGTGGATGTGATCTGACACCTCTATCTCCATTAGACAGAAGCTTGCAGATGCTGCCCAAGTTATATATACCCCCCACTACCCAAAGGGATCAAATCCTGTCCAATACATATGAGAAGTATTACTCATCTTAAAAAGGCCCTTTAGTGTCGTTAGCCTAGTATTCTGTTATGATCCTATGATCCTATGTTAAACTGTGCAACAGCATCCATTTCAGCTGTTCTTTCTTTTTTTTAAACAGAATACTTTACACTTTATTTACCAAATAATAAGTACTTTCTTTCACATTTAATCAAAATTAACACTGAATTTTATTATGATATCACAGGGAATTAAACGCTTATAGTGCAGTCTAAAACAATGATATTGTAATAGCTACTTTGCATAGCCATTCCAATAACATCTTGTGATTGTTGCCACTTAGGAAATCATTTGTAATAATTTAGTTTAGTTGCAGTGAATCTCATTTTTTACACTCAGCACCCAGACCCTGCAATTTATAATAACAGAACTGTTTTGCATCTACATAGGATACTTCTGAATTATACCATAGTTTATAAATTTAAGCTACTCTGTTGGATTTAGAAAACTATAAATAATTATTTTACAGAAGAAAACTATTGTACCACACTTTAGAGTCCATTTAACCACAATTATACAACTTATCAGAAGCATACTCTTTATATTCTGAACCCATTTGCATTGTCTTTAACATATTCCATTGATCATCCTGATTAATATTGCTTCTGATTGTCATAGCATTAAAACTGAGGTCGCCTCTTAATTTAGTGCTGTAGCACATTGACCACACACTCTCTTAAATATAAAGGTGGGATTCACAGTCATTATTTGCCGTACTTAGAACCAGTGAACTATAAAACTCAGGGAAAAGATGAATGTATAATTCAGAGTGAACTATTGGCCACTGCTGCAGGACCAATACATCACTGTACACCAAGAAGGCAGCTGGTGCATAATACATATATACATGAGCTATATGTGTATTATGCACAATACATATATACATGAGTTATATATGTATTATGCACAATACATATATACATGAGTTATATATGTATTATGCACAATACATATATACATGAGTTATATATGTATTATGCACAATACATATATACATGAATTATATATGTATTATGCACAATACATATATACACGAGTTATATATGTATTATGCACAATACATATATACACGAGTTATATATGTATTATGCACAATACATATATACACGAGTTATATATGTATTATGCACAATACATATATACATGAGTTATATATGTATTATGCACAATACATATACACGAGTTATATATGTATTATGCACAATACATATATACATGAGTTATATATGTATTATGCACAATACATATATACATGAGTTATATATGTATTATGCACAATACATATATACATGAGTTATATATGTATTATGCACAATACATATATACACGAGTTATATATGTATTATGCACAATACATATATACACGAGTTATATATGTATTATGCACAATACATATATACATGAGCTATATATGTATTATGCACAATACATATATACAGGAGTTATATATGTATTATGCACAATACATATATACATGAGTTATATATGTATTATGCACAATACATATATACAGGAGTTATATATGTATTATGCACAATACATATATACACGAGTTATATATGTATTATGCACAATACATATATACATGAGTTATATATGTATTATGCACAATACATATATACATGAGTTATATATGTATTATGCACAATACATATATACATGAGTTATATATGTATTATGCACAATACATATATACATGAGTTATATATGTATTATGCACAATACATATATACACGAGTTATATATGTATTATGCACAATACATATATACATGAGTTATATATGTATTATGCACAATACATATATACACGAGTTATATATGTATTATGCACAATACATATATACATGAGTTATATATGTATTATGCACAATACATATATACACGAGTTATATATGTATTATGCACAATACATATATACACGAGTTATATATGTATTATGCACAATACATATATACATGAGCTATATATGTATTATGCACAATACATATATACATGAGTTATATATGTATTATGCACATAGCATGATATAAATGCTACCATAATTCAGTTGCAACTCAGGTAAAGCTAGGCTATGTTCAATAGCTTAAAACCACTTTTCTCTAAAATGAGTAACAAAGCTGAAAGCAATCAGGAACAAAGACCCACAATCAGGGGCACTTTTAAGATTTCTAGCAGTATTCACTTATTTGAAAAAATAAGAGGAATTGTATTACTGTGCAAGTCCAGAAATATATAAACTTTATAACTTTAATGTAGTGCACGGAGGACAGTACTTTCTCTCCAATATTCAGAAAAAGACAAAGCAGTTAAGCGCCAAAGTCATACATGACTCGACCTTACCAAATGTTAATCACCCCCCGCCACAGTTGTTATGGTCATGCCTAGCACTTAGCAGTATAATCTGCCTACACTGACCAGCAAATGATAGCAGCAGAACAAAAAAATTTGTTTCTGCCTGCTGTTCATACTATTAACTTGCCCCTAACATCTTGTAATAAACTTAAAAAGAGCCTAGAATCACAGGATGCATTAATAAGCATTTTCTGAAGTATACAAACCTTGAAACGCAAATGTATGTCATTATTTAGCAACTCCAGTCCTTGGCGGTTTGTCTGAAAACCACAGATGTTATGAGGAACAGACCAAAAATAAGAAGCAATAATCTGGATGTTTTGCAAAAATCTGGACTGTTGAGAAGCATGGAGGTGATTGTAAACATAACGGAGTGCACATAGAGTGCATTGCACTGCCTTTCTCACAGTGTCCCTAAGAGATTTTTTCCCTTTTATAATTAGTAGTACATGGAGCACGTAAAGCTCCATGCACTGCAAAGAATTATGATCATGTCACCAATTATAACCTTTAATTATGTGTTCTTAACAAGGATACCACGATTCACCTTTTGAGCTTCCCTCTTGAGGTTAATATCTTTGCATCCATGTCTCGAACACATAATAAGCAGGTTATAATCTAAGACCCGATCATAATCCTCCATATCAAGAATTATTTAATGACTTCAGACATTACTCTTTTGTCACACAACCATATATTTTACAGGGCACAGCTCAAAATTTTGATAAAAAAGTCACAGCAAGGATACTTAAATGTTATGTTTGTACCAGAGCTCCTTACTGATGCAGCAGTAGTCTCATTTCGAGAGAAGCCTTAGCAAGAGAGAGTACACTGTGTGTCTCTGGATGCAGAGATAATTACAGTACAGTGACAGTACTGTAGAAATTAAACACACACAGCATGTGCATGAAGATCTCCACCTATACATATACACATATGTTTGTGTCTTTCGGCTTTTCCCGGTTAGGGGTCGCCACAGTGGAACTCCTGTCCGCTAATGATTGGCAATTGATTTTTACGTACCGGCTTGCCAGGCCTGACACACAACCTTCAACAAAGGTACGCCCATTCACGCATGTCTCCACGCAGAAGACGCTCTAGCTGAGAATCGAACCGGACAGCGTCTTACTGTGAGGCGACAATGCTACCGCAGCACCACCACCGTGGGTATACATATACATATACACATATATGAATACAAATTTACAACACACAATCTTTACAAATATCAGTGTCAATGCAATTAACTGTTGTTTTTTAAACAAAATGTGTCACATGCACATGCGGTCCCATTAGTATTAATGAGCTCTGAAAGGATTCTGGAGGTTTGTAACTTAGATTTTGAATGAGAAATGGACATGGACGTGGAGTCCAAAGATAAAATGTTTTGCAGCTTCTGCAGTGTCTTTAATTTTGGAAACATCCATCCTCAGGTGTTAAGACTGGAAGTGCTGTGATATTTGAAAGTGGAACTATAACTACTTAGGAAGAAGTGTTGGCAGAATGACTTGCTGTCTTATTTTTCATAAATGGTTTTAGAAACTAGCAGATGTTATTTAATGTGCTTTTTTATAAATGATGTGCGATGGCTTTTGGATGTGAAGCATTTGCTTTGGTCTTGTTTCAGATTAGCTTTTAGAACTGAAGAGGAATTATGCATTGTGTAAGAGGTGTGGTATATTTCTTTATGTGCATATAAACCTATCCTGTAACAGTGATTCCTTGAAGTCATTTACACATCTCATAGCTCAAGTTAATAGTAATGGGGATATTGAAATAGAAATTCTTTTGCAGGCAAAGTGCTTCATTTCTCCTTTACCTTTTTGGTAATACCTTAATCTCTATGGCTTTTCTCAACTCATCTCTGATCCCACTTATTTCAATAACTCCCATACAGCCTCATCTCTCCCTGACTGGATTCTTGTCTCACACCCTTCCAAATACCATATCCCTGAAACTCTACCAAATTCCCTAAGTGATCACTGCCCAATAAAAATACTCAGATACACATCCCATCAAGCTAAACCTCAAAGGTTTATCAAACACCGAAAACTAACAAACTTTAATCCTTAAACTCTCAAATCGTTATTATCAAAAGTGAGCTGGAATCCCTTAAAACTACTCCCCTTGAATGAAGCTATCCACTTTTTTAACTCCACTTTCCTTAGTATTTTAAATTCTCTGGCACCCCTTAGAACAGTCCGCATAAAGTCTAACATATCCCCATGGCTGACCGTAAACACTCATGCACTACTAAAAAAAAAAGACAAAGCATGGAAAATTTGGACTAAAACTAAACATCAACCAGACCACCAGCAATATAAAGAACTTAGAAATCTTGCCAAAAGTCGCATAAATAAAGAAAAGAAAAACTTTTATAATAATACATCTTCTACCTTTAAATACAGCCCTAAAAAGTTCTGGCACTCTGTAAATCAAATACTACACCCAGGTGCACTAGTCTCCCCTAACCCTCATCCTGACAAAACACATGAGGAAACTGCCTCCATATTCAACAACTACTTTATAGACTCAAAATCAAAATTACTAAATCAAGACACAAACCATCCCACCAACAATAATAGACCTAATACCTCAAACTCTTCCATCAATAGTAACCCTTCCACTCCTTCTCCCTCAAACCTGTCTCCACTAACTATATTAATACTCTACTATCTAAATTAAAACCTTGCTCCACATCTGTAGACAACATTCCCTCCACACTCCTTCAGGCTGCTGCTGATGTTCTTGCTTTCCCAGTTTCTATTCTAATAAACCACTCTATTACAGAATCCACAGTCCCTTCCATCTGGAAGCAATTTTACACCCTTCCAATACACAAAGGAGGAAACTCTATAGATATAACTAATTTTAGACCCATAGCTATGCTCTTACCACTCTCCAAAATTCTGGAAAAATGTATACCCAGTAAAGCCTTACACTACCTTCTGCAAGAAAATCTATTCAAACCTTCCCTACATGGCTTTCATCCCATGCACAACACTACTACAGCTCTCCTGTCTTTCCTAAACTCTGTATCACTAGCTAGAGACAGTAACAAACTTATTTCCTGTCTCTTCATTGACCTCTCCAAAGCCTTTGATACAGTCTCTCATAAACTCCTTCTCCTTAAACTAGCAAACTTAGACTTCTCTCCATCCACCATATCTTGGTTTAACAGCTATCTCTCTGATAGATTCCAATCAGTCAAATGGCTCTCAGCTTTCTCCCCTCTTCGTCCTGTTAAAATGGGTATTCCACAAGGCTCCATCCATGGGCCATTTCTTTTTAACATCTTTACCAAACTTCTCTACTCTTCCTGTCCTGGATCCTCACTGATACAATACTCAGATGATTCTACACTTATCACTATTGCCGAATCACCAACTCAACTAAAAATCACACATACAGTCCTCTTTTAACTCTGTAGAAAACTGGCGATCTGAAAGTCAACTTATCCTTAATCCAAAGAAAACCAAATTACTACTCTTTCTCCCTAAAAACCTTAACCACATAAAGTCTTCCTTCTCCATATTGTCACAAAATAATACTCAAATACAGGTGGACACCAGTACAAAACTCTTAGGTGTTACTATTGATGATAGACTAACCTTTAATTTACATGTCAATAATTGTATCCGAAAAACACATCTGAAGCTAAGTCTCCTCTATAGAAAGCAAAAATATCTTACCAAAACAGCAAAACTAACCCTTTCAAATGCCTACCTCTTACCCACTTTACTCTATAGCTCCCAAATTCTCACCAGCCTCAACACTGGACTACTAAACAAGTTAGAAACAACTTGTAACAGGATTACCAGATTTGCTGCCCAAAATTCTTATAAGTACCATCACTGTCTCTCACTAAAAGAACTAAATTGGCTAGAATTACCTAACCTGCTTCAGTATAATCAGTTTCAAATTATTCACTCCATTCTCTGCAAACCCTCTTTCTGTCCAACTATCTCATCTCTAATCTCTCATTACCTACCCACTAGATTACTCTGCAGTTCTGAACAAGGCCTACTAAAAATCTATAAACCAAGGACTAAATGGGTCACCTAGTCTATAGCTTTAACCCTTCCAAGGCCTGGAAAAGCCTACCACTAGATATAAGATCCCTTAAACATCCCAATCAATTCAAAACCGCTACAAAAAATACCTTCATGAAAAATGGACCTGCCAATGTAATTATCCCCCGTAAACACTCCCTTATAACCTTCTATTTTCCTTCTCTCTTCCTACCCTTCAATAAAAAAACATACTATTTTATCTTCTCCTCTTGCTACATCACTGTACAAACATAACTACTAAAATATTTCAGCTATGTAACTATTCCACTATTATGTATATAATATGTACATATCCCTCTGATGAATGCATTTCTGTATGTATTTCACTTGCCACAGTGTAATGTATGACACTGTAATGTAGTAATGTGTGGTACTGATGAATGTATTCAATACGTAAAATTTCTATTTTTCTGTTGGAGCTTTCTCCTCAGGCATCCACTGAAAATAGTCAATGGTAGCCCAGTCGGACAAACACGGTCAACAAATATAAAATAAATAAATAAATAATACTGCTAGTTTAAACACCATTATAGCATCTGGCCCATAATATGTGCAGTGTGTAACCATAATAAGAGAAACTAATGTTTTTGTTTTTTTTTTTTTTGTGGTGTGACACAAAGTGATGTAAAGTTGTTTGCAGATACTTGATTGAAATAATGCAGTGGAGGACAAGATTGTTTTGTCTCTTTAAAATAGGCATAGTTTCATTAACGTTGTAATTCTTCATGAAAATATTCAGATAGTAGTAATTTATTGTATTGCTGCTTCTGGAACTGTAACAGCATTAGGCAAAGAGAGAGTAATCTGAGAAGTAAACTCCTGTCCACAGTAATAGTTTGACTGTAAAGGGTAAGTGCTTATTAGTGACTTTCATAGTGCTATGAGAATAGAAAACTGGCACACTAAGATGTAGTATATTACTTGCATATGCACATTTTCTTGTTCTCCACAAAAAAATCTAACACTTATTACGCTGAACATATACCAGAATTTTTTTTTTATTGTACATACTGCTGTAGAGATTTTTGCTTATGAAGGCCATTGTTTTACAATGCTCTTGTTGTCATATGGGGAATAAAATACTGTGCTACCATAACTCATGTATATAAATAAATCATAAATATCACTTGAAATTGCAAAGTATACTACGCTACTGTAGACAGGTTTTAGAAGGAATGCAGATATATTTTGAAGCAAAATCTCTGACATATGAGATGTTGCCAATCAGTATATGTATGTATGTATATATATATATATATATATATATATATATATATATATATATATATGTATGTAATGAAGATTACATTACATATATAAAGCACAATACAGGGAGATAGTTCTGTGTATTTGTACGTGTGTGTGTGTGTGTGTGTGTGTGTGTGTGTGTGTGTGTGTGTGTGTGTGTGTGTGTGTGTGTGTGTGTGTGTGTGCTTGTATTACATTTCACACTGACAATCTAGCAATTAGGACCAAAAATGGTTTCCATTAATTTGGATATATGACTTTTTTCAGGGTGAGTAATACAACATCTGTCCAGAGTATGTCTCTACCATATATCTAATTTACATATGCTTATACCCCCCCCAACATTTAGACTTATGCAGTGACACACTACATGATGATAATGTGGAGGGATCTTTATATCTAAAGTCAGCTAACTGCATTCTGTAGTGAAGATTTGTGATATTTATTTCTGAGAAACTTTCTAAAATATTTCAAATAGATTTATCATTACAGTTTTATATTGCTAAGTCCCACCTGTAGCCTTATATAGCTGTTTGCATAATCTGTTGTTTGACATTTCATTCACAGTAAACATATACATTTGACAGTTTTTAGGGATAACATGCTCACTGTATAATTTAAGTTTATCATTACTGTGTATTCTTATAAAATCATAAGTAAAATAATAATGTTTTCAGAGAAAAGTGGTATTTCAAATTATGACAATTTTCTTATTCAGACAAGCATGCAAATATTTCAGATTTTACTACCTACTTTCTGTAACATTTATTAGCATGTGCAATATACTGTGTACGTTTGGCCATTTACAGGTCTTTTCCTTATAGTTTTATAAAACTAGCTTGAAGTGGTTTAGAGATGTTAACATTTGTAGACAGAAATCAAATTCAGGCCAGAATGGGTTTTCATAATTGCCAGGCTACAATTTGTCCATGTGGGTTTTTTGCTGAGTAGCCCTTTGTCAGTGTAAGTTGTTGCTGAATGCTCCAGTTTCTTTCCTTATACCAAAGACATGCCTTTGGTGAATCGTTTTTCCTTCAAATACCCATATTAGTGAATGTTGTAAGATAATGAGAGAGTAAACATGTGCATCTAGAGAAAGTTGGTGGCCAGTTGAGGATTAGTTCCTCTGCCTTACATCCATTGAATAGCAGGACAAGCGTCATCTCTCCTGTGTCCTGAAACCAGATTAAATGACTAGATGGAGAATGAATGAGACAATGAATTAATCTTTTTAAAAGAGTAGATGTCAGTTATCTGCACACCAATAAATCCAACATTTCTCAAACATAAATATAGTGTTGTTAGGACTTCAGGCTTAAAAAGAATATGCATTTCTACCTAAAAGTTTTTTCTTAGTAAGCTGTGGTCTACAAACAACATTCAAAAATTAGTTTTTAATTATAATTTAAATTACTTCTCCTTTTCCTGACTCTTGAGGGCAGGATCACAATCCAAGTATGTTTTATTAGATAAGTTGTCTAAGTAACATTATCTATAAATTTTCTTAAATATATTCAGCCAGTTTTAAAATCATGCATTTATGTACAAAGAGCAAGACTAGTCTCTGTCATGTCATGTCTAGAGATAATAGCGTAAAGATCCAAAATGGCATTGTCAAGGTCATGATAAGCAAAGAACCAAAAACAATGAGCAACACCATAAGCTAAACAAACTACTAATGTAAAATGTGCTAAGAAGAGCACATAGTCTTCCTATTAAGCCAGGTGACTTTTATTATATAAATAAATCAACAAACCAAACTTTCATCTAATACGTATAGACTGCATCAGAATCAGTAGCAGACTTATTGCCGAAACTGCAAACTCTTCTTGCTGTAATTCTTTTTAATTAGTCGTGATGAGCATATCCATTTGTTAAGAAAAAGATAAAAATACAACATACAGTTCACAAACGTAGCATGCCATAGTTTGTGTGCAAATGTTAGAACTGTCATAATATGCAGTGAGTACATTACCTTGACTCATCAAAGGACACCTTAGTAATGATAGACAGGGGGTCAGCTTGCAGTTATTGTGCATACAGTGTGTTGGGAGCACCCAACCTCTATGCTGTACAAAGTGTATTATATAACATATCACTGGTTGTGGAGTTTATGTGAGGGAGACCGAGTTTATAACTGCACTGACTATGCTAAAGTTCTTTTCAAAATACTACTTGCTGTAATTTTGTTGCTCATGTTATTGTATGTTTTAGTGCATCTACTGATATGCTTATTAATATGTCAGTATGCTTTTTGATTTCTTCCTTGATAGAAAATCATATATTTTTTCTTTGCTCACTATTTTGTTCAAGCCATTATTTAACAAATGTTGTAAAAAAGTTCTAAAATGCAGCCCAGAGTATCTATAACCCTATAGCTTCTGGGAGCTTTAATTCAATTATTTCCTCCACAGTTATTACAGTTCAGCCTTGGTCAGTTAGGGTGTGTTCAGAAGAGAAAAAAAAACAAACAAACTTGAAGAGTAACACTAAACTTCTTCCCTTAATCACAATTTTTTAAAACATTATTGGATGAAAAAACATTGTTTAAAAACACTAAATTTAACCACAGAGTATTTAGAATGTTAGAGTACAGTCTTAACACAGCTGAATTGTGTTGAATGAGTGCATTAAAAAAGCTTAAAAGTAAGATAACAATGTGAGTAAAGGAAGAATATATAATCTGGATGATGTGAGGAGGCCAGCTTGGGGGAAACTGGATAGGGCACTGGGGGATGTGTACTGAGGAGGTAGCAGTGAGTCATAGGGAAGACACCGTGCACTTCACCTAGGGCATCATTCCATCTAAGTCACTCTGCCTCCTCTGTGGAATCATGTGTTAACAGAATTACCTTCCTTAGATGTAAAACCAGTATTTCCTTCAGGAACACATGCATGTTTATATTGGTTATACTTCTATTTTGATGCCATCTTGAAGGTTATATTTTGGTATACTAGCATTTCTTTGTACTACAGAAGGTAGTACATTGGGGGCAGAGTAGACCTGTCACCATGACAGATGTCAGTTGTGGACATGCTGCTATTGACAGCTGCTGTGGCAAAATGTCCATGTTGTTAGTGCCAGTGAGACACACACTGTCTTTAGTACAAGAGCACAATGGATTTACTCCTTCCTCTACCATAGTATTAGGGAATGATTCTTGAATTTTTCAGACTCCTTTTGCCATGTCAGCTGAGTAGCAGCCATTATCCTACTATTTTGTATGTTAGGTAAAAAAGTAGCAGTAGTTGTTTGTATGAGCACAGATCCTGTAGTAAATCACAATACTCTCACTTATTGCAAGAAAACAACATCCTTGATCTTATCCTTACTGATATGGATAGGTTATGCTCCACCAATTTTATATCATCTTCACTCTTCAAGTAAGAACAGAAAATTGTATACCTTGAAATAAAACTGAAACCTGAGACCCTAGCAGCCCTAGAACCATTAGAAACTCAATCAGCCTGGCTACAGATATCTTAAGGAGTTCTAGTCCATAGTTTCAATTAGAGTGATGCTGGCAATGTATGTTTTTTATAAATTCAGCTCAAACCTCTCTCTCCTTCCTCCCCTTATTATCATACAAGAAATTTCAGGATGCAGAAAAAAAAACACTTGAACAGTTAAGACCCCAACTTTCCTACAGGACCGAGTCCTGGAAGCACTATCAAAAGCCAGCAGTGCTACATCAGTGGACCCTGATAATACTCCACAATGTATGTTAAATAGCATGAAGCACTACTTTTCTATGCCCACCAGCAATGCTGTTCATCTTCAGGCTCCACACAGACTTTGTACCAAGAGAATAGGGGACAGCAGCAGTCATACCCCTGCTTTGTACTGATTAAGTGATGGCTGACCCCTAAGCCTGATCAGCCTCATTTCTAAGGCCATTGAAAGACTGATCATGGAATTAATCGATAAGAACATAGGCAGCCTCCAAACACTGGACTCAACCCAGGTTTGTTTCGTCAGAGGCAGGTCTTGCTAGTAGACTTCTTTGAAAAGGTGATTAAAGGAAAGGACTAAGTCAAGAAGGTACACACTGCCTACCTAAACCTGGGCAACATTTTTGAAACAATACCTCAGTCAGGCTTAATGGAGAAGCTTACCTGACTAGGAGTAAGCTCCTTTGTCACTCACTGACTTGCCATCTGACTCACATTTAGGAATCAGGAGGTTAAGATGGAGAAGCTACCTCCGCAAAAAGACCAGTTAACAGTGGAGTTCCATACAGCTCAATGTTGGGACCTCTCCTGTTTGGTGTCTACTTCTCAGAGATAAAAGCAAACACCAATAGTCTCTAGCTGACAAGTTTGCAGATGACTGCAAGGGTAACCATTTGATATATGAATACACTTGAGCGAGTCCCAAACCTCAGAGACTGAATGGCTGAAAGATCAAATTTACACATACTAAGTCCAAAATGCTTTTTATGGGAATATTCCCTTTTCTCCAAGATATGGTGATCTCTGAGTTGGTATATATAAGTTTTGTGGTGCTAGAGGCTTGTCCCCCTACATGGGGTGTGCAGGGAGGCAAAAAAGAATTTTATGGAGAAAAAAAAAATTTATGGAGAAGAGTGATTTTCAAGATTCACTCTTCTATGTTTTTGGTCTTTTTTTTTTCCGGCTTGTTGGCACTCATCATTTTAAGTGCCAACATTTCAAAAGGGAGCCAACTGCAAGTTGGAAACAGTCATTGAATCACCAAATGTCTCAGCCATTCTGCAGGAAGGCTTGATCCAAGCAAATAACTGAAGCCAGAGCCATGGACTACAGCTAAATCTGAAAAAATGCATTATTGTATCCTTTGGGAAATCCTCTACCCTGAGAAATTACCACAGTGACAATATATCCCTAAGAGTGGACCCTGTAGTTTGGGATTTGGGAGCACACATGAACAGTAACCTAATATTTGACTAACATGTCCACAGTGGTAAGAAAACTCTTGTATATTTTACAGTTTATACACAAATAGATAGCTTCCAAGTTCAAGGATATCATTGCCCCCTTTGTTCTGCTCTCATCAGATCAGTCATTGAGTATAATTCCCCTTTTGGCATATATGTGACCAGGCATATGCAACAACTCAAATGCCTACAGAGGTTCCTTAAAAAATACGAGGCCTAAAACATATGCATACCTCTCAATGCTCCAATTTTTACCTCATATTTTTGGTCTTTTCCTCATAAAATTTGTGGTTTTGTGGCATATCACTGAGGATTCAAGTCACTAAATAATGACATACATTTGCATTTTGACTTCATATCCTTCAGAAAATGCATATTAACACAAATCATGTTGTTTAGCAACTTTCTGCATTTACAGAGTAATATTTGAAATCTGTTCCTAGTTTTTAGGCCTTTCCCCCTCACACCAATTGTTTTAGACTTTGTCCAGACTTCTTGCACAAAGGGGTTGACAGGTGATCATATGTCTTATTCAGGCTACCTCCAAGACTAAAAACTCAGAGAATAACGAATGTCATAAATCTCTCTTTTCCTTAAAACTGGTCCCCCTACCCCCCCCCCAATTTATGTATACCACCTCTGAGATTGCCATAACTCTGAGAAAAATAAATATTCTAAGAAATTACATCTCGGATTTAGTGTGTGTGTGTGTGTGTGTGTGTGTGTGTGTGTGTGTGTGTGTGTGTGTGTATATATATATTTATATATATATATATATATATATATATATACATATATGTCTGATCTTTCGGCCATTCAGTCTCTGCATTCTGGGACTCAGTCAAGTGGGTCCTGACATTTCAAATGGTTATCATTCACAAACTTAATGTCAAACAAGATAAAAGCAAGGCTATATGTTTTAACAGTGAAAATAGAATTAAACAGGTTCATAGGTATATACTAGGCTAGCGACCACTAGGGCCCTTAAAAGTCTAGCCATGAAAGCTAAATGTGACTCGCAAATCTGATTTATATTTGATTTATAGAAGGGATTTACTGACTGCCTCTGTCCATCAGAGACATAGTAGCCAGACCAGAGAGAATTTCTGATTACTTATCCACAGGTCCAAATTGTGCTTAAATAGGGATTGAATGTAATTCTTCTTCACACGGATGGGGACCATATTCTACAGAATGGAATTCTCTGAGAAACATATCTGTCTCTCCAACATGTCCTATCTATGTTGCAAGCAAAATTTAGGTATTTTAATCTAGTAGTTCTGATGCTGTTAGTTTTGTGGATGTGCAAAGGATTCCTCAAAACAGGGTCCAGAGACACCTTGTATGCCAGGCAAAGATCATGTCTCAGAAGTCTGTATGATACCGAATAAAGAGAAAGGGCTTTGAGGTGATCATCATAGGACATTGTGTTTACTCTCTGTATTCCTTTTTGTAAGGAACCTTTGTGGACATTACAGTTGTTGCATGTGGCTGGTGAAGTACATACTGATGGGGGCATTATACTATTTTGATGGGCCTGATAAGGGCCAAGTACATTGGTATGATGACCTCTATAGACCTAGATAACATGCCCTTGCTTATAAGTTGAGCAACATAGAAGGATTTTCTTACTACCTTGGACACATGTTGGTTGAAGGCAAGGTTACTATCTACATGAGTTCCCAGATACCTGATTAGTGAATCAACTTTTAACAGTGTTTTATTGATGATGTAATTAGCCGGGGGGGGGGGGGCATACTTCCTAAAAAGTACTATAATGCATTTCTTGGTATTGAGTTTTAAGCCATGGCTTTGGCACGAAGTGTTTGTCTGTATTTGACCTTCCTGAAGGGTGTCCTCATCTTGTAGGGATTCAATGACTGCTCCCACTTTGTAATTATGTTCAAACTTGGTTAGCCAGAGGCCATTGATTTTGGCTTTGACATCTAAGAAGTAGATGCCAAAGAGGAGTGGGTTTATCACAGAGCCCTGGGGAACTCCACTGGTGACTGACTGACTCTGTGGCAGTAGCCTCACTGATTCTAACCTCCTGGGTCATATCATTGATCCAGCTACCTATCCAGCATGTTATAAAGGGGTTTATACCTAGTTCTGGAAGTTTGTTGACAATGTCAGAGTGGGGAGTATTGTATCAAATGTCTTAGCCAGATCTAGGTGGGCAGTATGCACAGTTTTTCTCCTCATCCATTGCCTTAGTGACCTTTTCAAAGAAGTTCACCAGATTCAGTAAGCATGACCTTCCTTTGACAGAGCCATACTTGGATGGATCCAGTGTCTGGAGGTCTCCTATGTCTTTGTTGATAATTTCCATAATAATTCTATCCATGGCACCAGTGGGTGAAACCCCTCATGGTCCAAGACATCAAACTGGAATCAAATTGGAATCACCTAACTTTCTCCTCAAAGATAAATATCTCCTATGAATTGTAAATCTGATGAAGTCTTACGTCATTATATGTATTGTGAGATGAAAGAGCTTATCAGTTTTATTATACTAAAGTGTGTGTTTTTTGCACATCAGTGTTGTTTGCCACTGTTTCAACAGTCTTCATGTTCTTTGGATGCTGTCTTTCTTATTCTACTCTTTCATTACATCTTCTAGTGTGTCCTCCTCCTCCATTGACATGTTAGAGCTAATACACTATATCATTCCACCAGCATTCACCCACAATGTCCTGTATGTTAACTGGATGCCAAGGAGTTATCTTATGTTTTTGTTCCCTTAATGGTATGGTGTTCCTCCTCCTCCTCCTCCATGACCTCACTTATGAGGCCCTCTTTTATGCAGCTTAGTACTGCACCTGTGTCCTGAGCTGCTCTGCCATTCCTAAATAACCTGTTTCTCGGCACCTCGATGACTCACTGCTAATTGTCATTGGTCCATAGGAGCATCGAAGCATACTAGGCAAGTGATCACGAGGACCATAATATGCCTATCCGTGTACACCCTTAAGCAAACCCTTTTCAAACACTTAATAGTGTTCATCTCTCAAATTGATCAAAGCTGTTAAATTTGTGTCTACCCATCCAGTAATCAAAACTATCTTTAAAGTTAGCCAAAATTAATACTTTGTTTGATCTGTAGTGGTAACTTGCTCTGTAGGCTAGACATACTGTATGTTGAATTAAGAACCTCCCAAGCAAGTCTTGTTTATTTGTTGGTATAGATTTAGGTCTATAGTGCAGGTGTTTGTAGAGCACCAGGAGCCCAAATTGGACTTGTCTTTCATGGCTCAAAAAGCAAGACGCTGGT
The DNA here is from genome assembly GCF_019279795.1 of Protopterus annectens. Lineage (NCBI taxonomy): Eukaryota > Metazoa > Chordata > Ceratodontiformes > Protopteridae > Protopterus > Protopterus annectens. The sequence goes on along the minus strand of NC_056739.1, from coordinate 867,001,319 downwards.
TACCTTGTAAACTGCAGGCTACTGAGTATGAGGAGACTGATGCTAATTTATTGGAGTGATTTAAAACTTTTAATTTTCTTAGTTAGAAACCTTACCAGTTGGGCAATGTGCTTGGATTTGTACATACCAAAAGGGACATTGTGTACAATGATGGGTATGATAAGGGAAGAGTACAGTAGTAGGATAAATTCTTTGGATGTTGAAGACATTCTCTTGGAAATAAGCTGGACTATTTAGAAGGATTTCCTGGCTATGGTGGAAACATGATGATCAAATGAGAGACAGTTATCCACATAAGCATGTAGGTCTATTATGACTGTGTCTGTCTGAAGAGGAGTACCATTTATAACACATGAGGTGGCAGCGAAGTTTCTACCAAATACTGCTGTGCAGCACTTTTTTTTTCATTTAGTTTTAGAGTGTTTTTGATGCACCATATATGTGCATATTTTAGCCCTTCTGGAGCTCTTTTGCATCAGTCAGTGAGGTGATAACATTGCTCAGTTTGTTGTCATCTGCAAACTTGGTCAAACATACTTCTGGGATATTGGCTCGGATGTTTCCAAAATCAATGCCAAACAGGAGAGAGCCAATAACTGATCCCTTTGGTATCCCACAAGTTACAATTTTACATTCAGAAAGGGAACCAGTAACTTTGACATCTTGGGCTTTACTGGATAACCAATTTGCAGTCCAGTGCACAATGTCGAGCTTTATGTTAAGCTTGACTAATTTTTCAAGCATGGGAGATAGTGTCAGAAGCCTGGACCAGGTCAAGATAAGCAGTGTGCACAGTATGACCACTGTCCATAACCCCTGCAACCTTTTAAAAGAAGCTTATTAGGTTCAGGAAACAGGATCTGCCCCTCAAAAAAACAAACTGATTGAAATCAAGATCAGTTAGTTTGCCCATATCTGCATAGTTGAGTTCTGCTATGATACGTTCCATGGCTTTGCATGAAAGGCTGGTGAGGCTGATGGGTCTGTAGTTACCCAGGTCTGTAAATTAACCACCCTTGTCTAGGGAAAGCAGAGTGGATGTTCTCCAGTCATTGGGAACAAACCCTGCAGATAGGCTAAGGTTGAATAGTTTAGGTAGAGGCTCAGACAGTGCATACTTGGAACTAATGAGAATGCAGTTTGGTATATTGTCCGGTCTTATGGAAATATTTTTTAGCCTTTGACAAGGATTCTAAGACTTGTTCTGAAGTGATTTGGAGGACATTAAATTCTCAGGGATAGTGAGTGTAACAATGTGCGTAGGAATGGTAAAGCTGGCACTAAATTTTTCTGCCAATATATCGGTTATATCCTTGGGGTCAGAATGATTGATTATATGAATTAGTTCAGTGAATTGTTGGACATTATTCCTTATTTTTCTGATATACCTGCAAAAAGATTTGGAATTTCCTTTGGAATCTGTAGCAACCTAAAGTTTATACTTTGCTTTACATTTTTTAATAATGTTTTAAAGTTTTCTGCTGGCATGTTTCACTGTAATCTTGAGGAAGAGGCAGGGATTTCTTGCAACTTTTCACTATTTTGCTACTTTTATTGTACAGTTTATTAGTATGGAAGTTCTACCAGTGAAGCTTATTCCTGAATTAAATACCATTGTATTTAAGGTAGATGGTTACTAACTTTTCTATGCAGCTGTTCAGATGCTGGGTTAAATGCGGCAGCTTCTGTTTCTTTGATACCAGTGATCTCAGCCCTTTTCATTTGCATCAATACTTGTAATGCCCTGTCTTCCAAACTTGACTTCTTGTACTGCATAGTAAGAGTACCAAGCCATGATCTGTTCCTCTTCTGCATTGTATGTCCTTTTTTTCTTCTTTCCGTTAATTCAGCAGTTACATCCCTGTCCCATTTGCAAGATGATTTGTCTTATTTATCTTAGCTTAAACGTACAAGGCATTGAAATGTTCCATTTCAGCCCTGTCTGAGCACCACTGTCACATCTGTCCTAAGTTGAACCATGTCCCTTTCATAGAGCTGGTCTGTCTGCTAGGGCCACCCCCTTCCTCCTACCAGTTCCAGTCCCTTCCTGCCTCTCTACACCTGTCACCAGTCCTTATGCTCACTAATCCTCTCTTTCTTCAGGATGCCAGTTGCTAGCACAGATAGCAAATCTAGGAATGCCACCACCAACTTCATTTCGTAGCATCTCTCTGCCACTTCTCTACCCACAACTTCTGTTTCCTTTGATAAGTCATAAGTGCCAACATGCATCTCCACATACACCCAGCACTCTGCCTTGGTGACCACCTCGGTCACCTCATCCCTTATCTTGTTAAATCTAAGCCACGAGACCAGTTTTAACATATTCATGTCTCCATCTTCTTTGCCAAGATTCTGAATTTCTGTTGTAAATAAACTTGTAAACTAATTGCTCTACAGACCTGCTGTAGGCCAGTGATAGAAGATATAAAATGAGTTCTAATAAAAATAACATAACTGGAGAAATTATCATTTTAAAGCCACTCACTGTTTCCATACATGAAAATACTAGCACTTCAATTTCTTAATAATATTCTTTCTTGCTTGTTCATACTATTTAGTTACCAATTATATATCAGCTGTCATAATATACCTGTCAGATCTTTTAATAATAAAAGAATATCTTAAAATATTATGCCTGCATGTGACAGTGACGGTGTTATTAATTTTTGTAGATACAACTAGTAACATGCTGTGATGTAATCAGAATATAAGAAAAGCAATATTTCAGCAGCTGTCCTTATATAAAATGTTGGGACACTGATTCCTGAGTTCCACCAGATTACTGAAAAACTGGATTTCTGTATATTAACACTGAGAGTTCTCAGAATATACCCATTTCTCTGCAGTATTATGATATTGGATTTGGTATCTTTAAGTTTAGGGGTGGAGGATGGGGGTTAGGATTTGCCTCCCACATCAGGGGATGTCAGGGGCCTTGCCCCCTATGAAATAACTTTAAAGGATAATAAAGATGTTTGAAATTCACACTTCTCCTGTATTTTCTAGGCAGCCATCATATTGAATATGATAAAATCTACATATAGCACAGCTTTTAGCATCTAAGTTTGAGCAGAGCTGGATCCAGCACTAAGTGACCTAGGTAATTGCCTAGGGCCCACTGGCTGGGAGGTGGCCTGCTGGCCAGGGTGACTGCCACAACATTTAGTTTTTAATAAAAAAAAAATGTAATTTCTTCTTTAAGGGTGTTCTTCTTTAAGAGAACAAACTCCCTTTGCACTTGTGCAGCGATGCACATACCTTCTGTTACTGCTTCTTATTTTCCGCATCTGCAGAATCTGCAGAAATTTCAAAGATAACAAACCTCCCACAATCTTAGCTCTTTGTGTGTGTGTGTGTGTGTGTGTGTGTGTGTGTGTGTGTGTGTGTGTGTGTGTGTGTGTGTGTGTGTGTGTGCATGTGTGAAATGCACTAGTTAGAGATGGCAGGTTAGTTAATTTGCTAAAGCTCAAATCATGTACTTCTGTTGCAGGAGACAAGAACCAGAATCCTCTACACCAACTACCACAGCACTCAAATTACATTTTCAAGGGACTGAGTTTCTATGCATTGTCAAGGAACTGTGAGCATCAGTGTATTTTCATGACATTGTGAGCTTCAGTGCATTTTCAGGGAACTATGATCTTCAGTGTATTCTTATTGATTACTCTCTTTAATGTGGAATTATTAAGATAAACTTTACTTCTACAGAGATTGTGCATATTGACTGTTACTGAGTGGACTTTTATGGTTGAAATGTTCAGAAATTGACAGTTTTGTCATTACTGGTTCATAATTTTTATATCATTGCTTACTGGAAAAATGTTGTTCAAAACTACAAATTTAAAACATTCTAACAAGTGGTGCTGTATTATACAAGGAATATAATTTAATACAATTAAGAAGGTGAATCAAAGAACACATGCATGTTTGCATGGTCCTAAACATGCGTGCAAGGCGGCTGTGGTTTGAAAACAGCCCAAAGCTAGACTTTATTTGATACTGGCCAGATGTATTTTTTTTTTTGAATGTGGGTTTCATTGCTGTTTCAATGACTGTGAGTTGCAAGGGCAGAGAAGTTTACTGTTAATGCTAAGTCTGTTTTCACTGTGAGGCTGTACTGTTTTCTTTGGCAAAGGTGTTTGTGCTATAACATTAAAAATAAAATGTTTTAATTAGATCCAAATATCTGTAATCACTGTAGAAGTAAAGAGCAAAATAGTATGCATAGTGGCTGGTTTGAACAGTGTTTATGGTAACTGGTGAGAAATAGCCAAGTAATGGGGAACTGTAGCAGCTGCTGGTGGTGGAGTAGGGGGTGGGGTGATGCTGTGTGAGTAGGTGGGACCCGATCCAGTACCCTCCATAGGGCCCCATTTGACCAAGATCCGCTCTGAGTTTGTGTGTTCCATCTCACAAAATATGTTTAGAACACGTATATGGATAGTAGTCAGTAACATCCCTTCATTTCATTTATCTGTCTGAGATGAGGATACTCTGTTAATGTGGATTTCTGTTTGAATATGCCCGTTTAAGTACTCCTTAACATTAACATAAGGTGCTGGATATTGGCAGTGTTTAGGAACCTTAGGCAGGGTGTGCACTGTAGTCTGTTGCTGCAGTTTACAGGCAGTGTGTGGCATAAATCCATTTTCCCTACATATTATATTAGCAAGGTTGATCAGAAAATTGTATTCATAGCTTCCATGGTGCATATTAGAGACTGGAAAACTAGAATGTAATTTTCCTCTTATAGGATACACCTTCTGTTTAGTTCTGGTCTGTTAAAAGTACTTGAAAAATATGCATATGGGATGAAAGCTTTATATTCTTTCTTTTTATTTCTTTTCATTACTTCTTTATTTGGAAATAATTTCAGTTAGCAGTATGAGGCCATTTGTTTTCATTTTAGAATGAACAGACCAAACCAGTTCTATGACAAGGATGCATGTGTTACATTGTCTCGTTTCTGTAGTTTAGAAGTGTGAGTCATACAGTTGTAAGGCACTTGTAATGAATGTTTTGTAGTTAGTATTTTTTTGCATTTAAATGGTTATTATTTCTTTCAACGTATTCATTCTTTCAATCATATGCACAGCCTCTCTTAAGTTTTTTTTTTGGCCTTCTGCCTTTATGCTGCAATTATCATGACCAACAAACTACTATTTCCCAAGCAGCAGGGACATGGTTTAGGACATCTATAAGAAAATGATAGTATCATTATGACTGATGTGAAGTAGTCTGTTATGGACTGAATGTGAAAGGAAGCCTGGCACTATGTCCTAAAACAGTGCCCTTCTGAAAGCAGAAAATTGCCTCTCTAGGCAGGAAAGAACATGTAAGGATGACAAAATTTGCTGCCCTTCCCCCAAAACAAATAACGCATATTCATACCGATTAACTAGCACAATCTGATATATTTTGTGTCCACTGAGGGTCCATTCTTTCTAACCATCTCTGAAATTGTAATTTTATTGGCCATGTTGGGCTGATTTGTATCCCTTTCAACTTTCTGGCATAAATATGCGTGACTGCACGTGTTTGAGCTTGTTTTAGATCAGCAGATCCTGTTTGGGCATCCTGCAGACTACTACAGCACCAGAAACGAGAAAGAGAGACTTTTTGTGCTAACTGCAAGTACTTTTTGCTGAATTTTCTAATTTTTGCTGATTTTGGTCGTTTTTATTACCTGCACTTAACTTCTCAGAAAGCTTAAAAAGTAGACTAGCTACTTATTTCACTGTATTTCTGCTTATAAGTCATTTCCAGTTGTGCACTTGCCTTGCTTTATTTAAAAAGTTTAAATTTTAAAATTTCTAATTTTGCAAAGTTTTAATTTAGTCTACTGTTCTGGGCTATACACTCAAGTCCATTAGCCTTTATGTGTTTATTTACTGTATAACTGCATTGTTTAGCCTGATTCAACCAAAAAAAAAATTCTATCTTGTTTGCTAATTTCCCACCTTTTCCAATTAGAATAGTCCAGTTTCCAGGCTTTGCTGGTTTCAGGACTTTAGTTTCAGTGTTTAGAGCTATCCAGACCTTGCTGTGGTAGAGGAAGGTCCTACTGCTTACCAGTGGGAGTGGTGAGAATTGTGCTGCCTATCTAACACTAGAGGAGTGGTTTCCAGCTCTGAAATTGCAATTCTATTGGCCATTTTGGGATGATTTCTATCCCTTTCAACTTGCTGGCATAAATATCCGTGTTTGCATTAATTTGCACACCGCAGGGCTAAGGTTAAACTATTCCCGATGCCAGAAAGTCTGCTTCGAATTTTCCCTTAGACCTAGCTAGTTTATCAGCAGTAGCACTAAAATCTGTATACCTGTGACTAGCACTTGCACTAAAAAGTACTAGGAAGCCTTCATTTGTTACAAGCACTCACCTCTCCTTGGTAATAAGGAGAAAATAGTCATAGGCACTAGACAGCCTACAATTGCAAGTACCTTGCCAAAACGTAAGGGAAAACAGTTCTTGTACTGCACAAAGAAAGCACCTAACCAGGCATATTCAAAGGTCAGCTTCCGATGATTTCTCCTGTCCACCTGGTGAATCTGGGCATACTGGGGCAATGCAGCAATTGCCTCATGTACACAGACAACCCACTCCTCCTACCCCCAAACACTACAACCTGCGAGAGATGCACTTACATAACCAAACTGGAAGCAAAGCTCTCTCCAGCCAAGATTGTACTAGACAGCCAGGAGGAGAAGGTTAACACCCACACAACACCTCAAACAACACGTAGTCCTTCACAACCCACACCACAAAAACCCACACATAGCAACACAAAACCCACATAAGTGGAGGCTCTTAACATTAACCTGCCCAAGCAGCAAGGACCTCCGAAGCTGAAACGCAAACAAACACCACCCCCAAACACAACCAAAGCATCATATAGCTCATAACACCAATGTGCCACCCAATAGCAGCCCCTAAGGCTGACAACATACCCATCACTTAAGTCATAGGTGACTCTATAGACAGGCACACTGATGTCCCACTCACCAGGCTGAATAAGGAGAAAATTACAGTTAGTTGCCTGTCGGGTGCCAGTATCTGCCACATAAAGCATCCACTCAAGTCACTCCACAACAGGTACAAATATGACTCTGTCATTGTCCATTCCATATTGGAGTGAATGACTTGAGATGTACCTCCCTGGACTACATGAAAAGAGACATGGAAGAGCTCTTGGATCATGTAGAACAGGCAGGTATGACCCTAGCTCTGAGTAACATCCTGCCATCGCTCATAATGATACCACAGTATAAGGACAAAATGATTGACTTCAATAATTGGCTAAGCTTCTGGTGTCATTCAAAGGGGATCCAGTATCTGTCTGCCTGGGACGACATGATCGACAAACCACAATGCTTTGTAAGAGATGGTTTGCAACTGTTGCCCCTGGGATTTAGGTTACTGGCTAAGGCTCTTGCCACCCCCAATAGTGCCTTTTTTAGGCAAGGTTCAAAGGACAAAACTACCACCATAATGGGTACAAGCAAGCAAAATCTGAAGGTAATGCTACTCAGTGCTAGAAGTCTAAACCTCAAGATGCACTCTCTCGGGGCTCTCCTAAAAATGGAAAACATCGATATCTGTGCAGTAACTGAGACCTGGTTCAAAGTTCCAGAGAGCACTCCTTCAATACCAGGCTACAACTCATACCACACTTTTTGGCCACCAAACCAGGAGCGAAACACTAAAGTTGGAGGAGTGTCCATATTCACCAAGGATATTCACACCTCCAGGCTGGTTGCCCAACACAATGCATCTGAAATTTTCCAGGTGCAACTAACACTAGGTAAGACTGTAATACAAATTGTAGCTTGCTACAGATCCCCCACCCTGCCCCAAGATTCTCACTACACCTTTCTAAATATACTGGAAAATATTAAGATACAACCAAACATCCTAATAATGGGTGCTTTCAACTACCCTGCCATTAACTGGGAAAACTACTCCTGTACCAACACCTTTGCTCAATGGTTCTTGGAATTCATAAATTCCAATGCCCTACAGCAACTAATTCATAGTCTCACCATGAGTACCAATATTCTAGACCTGGTCATCACCAACATGGAAGATTGATGCTCCACACCAGTGGTCACCCCCTCGTTAGTCAGATCAGACCATATGCTAATCACTCTTGACATCCACATCCCACCCCCCACCCCCCTTTAAGGAAACATCCATAAAAAACTTCTCCAAAACCAACTTCATGCTTCTCAAGTCATAAGTAACAAACTTCATGACACCCATGCAGATGGGAACTGGAAGTTCAACTGCTGAATCCTACACTAAGGTGCTGTATGAGCACATTTACTCCTGCATGGACTGAGCCATCCCAAATAGAACCAAGATGCTGTCCTCTAAAAAAAGGAAGCCAATCTGGTGGTCCCCTACCATAAGCAAGCTGTACAACAGAAGGAATAAACTTTTGCAGAAAAGAGGAAGAACCCAGGATTCAAAAAACTCCCTCACCAGCCTCAATAGAAAGTTGAGATACCTCAAAAAATCTTCCAAAGCTAGTTACGAAAACAAAATTGCCAAAGATTCCAAAGACAACCACAAGGCATTCTATAGCGATGTCAAGAATCTAAATGACAATGCTCAGATCTGCTCTGAGCTACAACAGAATGACACTAGAGATACTGATCCCAAGGATAGTGCTAATATCCTGGCAGATCGATTCAGTGCCAACTTCACCCCCCTCTCAACCCCAAAAGGGCCCATCCCAATATTGAAAGAATGCCAAATTCCAGTAATCACAGCCACTAAAGTAAAAAACACACTCTCTAAGGCCAAGAATACAGCATCCATGGGACCAGACGACATCCCAGGCTGTGTACTGCATGAACTACAAAATGAACTGGCACGTCACCTATGTGTCATGTTTAATCATAGCCTCACCTCATGCTTTGTGCCCACAGAGTGGCGCACAGCTACAGTCATCCCACTCCACAATGGGGGGGATCCACTTTGGATCCTGAGAACTACCGTCCCATCAGTCTGACGAGCCTGATTCGCAAGGCCATAGAACATATTATCATGGAACTTATAAACAAAGACACTGGCAACCTTCAAACACTGGACCCCACCCAGTTTGGGTTCATGAAGGGCCGATCTTGCCTCCTGAACCTGATTGACTTCTTCAAATCAGTCTCCAGAGCCGTGGATGAGGGTTCACACAGCCTACTTGGACTTCGCCAAGGCTTTTGACACTATCCCCCACTCTGGAATCATAGATAAACTTACTAAGCTGGGCATTAATCCCTATGTCACTCAATGGGTTGCAAACTGGCTTACTGACAGAACACACACTGTAAAAGTAGCCGACTCCAAATCCAGCTCCAGACAAGTGACAAGTGGTGTACCACAGGGTTCTGTCCTGGGACCACTCTTGTTTGGCATCTACTTCTCTGAAGTACAGGCCAGCAATAAGGGACACTGGCTTATAAAGTTCACAGATGACTGCAATCTGGGAGCCATTATTGAATCCCCAAATGATGTGGATATACTACAAAAGGGCCTTAATGAAACAGATGCCTGGTGCCGGAGCCATGGGCTCAAGCTAAATGCCAGAAAATGTATAGTTGTCCCCTTTGGGAAAGAACACGTACCTGTGAACTACCACATAGGTGGCAGTACACTAAACACTAAAAGTGTGATAAGAGACCTAGGGACACAGGTAGACAGTGGTCTCACCTTTGATAACCACATAGCCACAACAGTTAGAACATCCTTCTATGTGGCACACCTCATCATTAAGGGTTTTTCATCCAGAAAAAATGAGGTCATTGTCCCTCTGTACTCATCCCTCATTAGACCCATTATAGAATATAATACCCCATTTGGTATGTACCTCACAAGACATCTGCAACAACTAGAAAGGCCGCAGAAATACCTCACAAAAAGAATCACAGACCTAAAGCAGATGTTATGCTGACCTCCAGCTATACTCTCTCGCATATCGCCTACTCAAAGGCGATCTCTGCCCAACATACAAGGCCATGTCAAACCCAGAGTTGTTGGACATGCTACACTTAAAGAAATCCCAATCCCTCCAAGCCACATGCTCCAGGGATCTTAACCTTGTCATCACGATGAATAGAACATGCGAGAAGGATAGGTTCCTGACTCAGGGACTCCCCATATCTGGAATAGGCTGCCCATACATGTCAGGCAGAGCGCCTCAATGGCCCTCTTCAAGAGGAACCTTGACGATTGGATGGGAGATAGGAAATTCACCCCGGGGAATCACATCAGTCGCCCTGCTAGACAGGGGTCCAGGAAAGTAAATATTTGTGGGAAGCAATAGCCAGGGAATTGTTATGGCTAGGCTTGTATAGGCCCTAGGGCCAATAGCCTAGTACCTACCTATGAACCTATGAAACTATGAATCCCTAGGACAAGGTCCACCTATGAGAAAGAGAACTTTGGCTTTGTCAGTTCTGACTTGTCTCTAGAATCAAAGCCTGTGTTTGAACTCATGTTGTTTTTTCACATGTGCTGTGCAGGTCCAGGCACAGTAGGAAATGGCTAATTTTAAAGCTTATTTCTGTTTTATGGTCTGCTTTTTTGTACTTGCTTTCTGGTTTCCTGTACATTTGCATTTTGTGCAAACTGAGCTTTGTCATCTGAACCATTAACATATTCTTATAATGTCTTATTTACTAAAAAGGATTATGCCAAAATGCCTCTGCACTGAATTACTATACCCGTTAAAAGCAGTGTTAAATTGTGTTATTCCATAGATAAAATGTTTATTTCACTAATCGGTATTTTTCAGTTAAAACACACACATATACGCACACATTGTTTGCTTACTGAACAAATTATGAGGCAGTTGCTTCTCCATCTCTTCATGAATGTTTCCCTAAATGACTTTACAATAAGTTCTTTTCAGAAATAGAAGTCTTTGGTAGGTGACAAGGTGGACTGAAATGTCTTTTTTCCCCTTTCCATGAATGGCTAGTGTACTGTGAAGGGAGAAAAATATATTAAAGGATGTAATAATGCCCACAAGTTTGTGTGGCCTCACTGTTGCTTCATGTTTTTCTATGGTAAAGAAATGGATTATTGGGAATAATGGTATAAGATAAAAGGGAATGTAATGTTTATAACATCTTCATAATATTTGCTTACATGCTCAGAATAATACATGTTCTTCAATCCAATTTCTTCTTTGTGCTTGCATTTATACTTGTGTATATAATGTAATGCTTTATTATGGGTGTTGACTGTTGCTCTATTCTATAAAGTATTGTACTTGTGAATTGATGTATCATGGTATTTAACACAAAAATGAAAACTTGATCCATGTGTTTGTCTGCTCCTTGTTATATATTTGTGTACATATTGTATATAAAAGTTGTCACAACTTTATCTTTGTTAGTTTATTGACTAATACACTGTTGCATTTCACCCAAATCTCCAAAAGAGAAGGTCACTGACAAAGTAAAAAGCTAGAAACAGAAGGTATACACTGAGAGAGAGTTGTTTCTCTTATACATTATTTAAATGTAGTGTATAAAGCTTTGTAGCTTTGGGGTTACATACTAAGCAAATCTATACAACTGTAGAAATATTTAAGGCCATGCAAAAGGTTTAAGGGAGGTGGTTTGCCACAGATCAATGACTGCATGCTTACTTTGGCCATGAAGAAGCTTAAGGGAACTATGGAAGTAGGCATGCAGGTAGGGCAGGAGGAATGCAGGTTTGGTGTTCTGTGGTGTAGGTTGCTGAGAGTCAAAGGAATAGAAATCTTTTTCAGCAAAATATTATCTTACTGGCAGTGTGTTATTTCTGCTGAATTATGAAGTAGTACAAAAATGCTGCATTGGTGCAAGGCATGGAAAGACAGCTTAGAAGAAGGGAGAAATTATATAAGAAGGAAGAGCAACACTGAATATCCCTGCATATATGGTATTGGCTGTGGAGTAAATGCTAAGCTGTTGGTAAGGCTATTATTACAGAAGACCAAACACAAGAATGTTAAATGATAAAGGGACACAATATAAAATCCAAAAGTATGTCTCTTTATCGCCTGGTTATAGTACCACCTGCTTATAGTACCATCTGCTTATAGTACCACCTGCTTGTAGTTCCACCTGGTTATAGTGCCACCTGGTTATAGTACCACCTGTTTATAGTACCACCTGCTTATAGTACCACCTGGTTATAGTTCCACCTGGTTATAGTTCCACCTGTTTATAGTACCACCTGTTTATAGTACCACCTGGGTATAGTACCACCTGCTTATAGTACTATCTGATTATAGTTTCACCTGCTTATAGTACCTCCTGGTTATAGTTCCACCTGGTTATAGTTCCACCTGTTTATAGTACCACTTGTTTATAGTACTACCTGGGTATAGTACCACCTGCTTATAGTACTACCTGGTTATAGTTTCACCTGGTTATAGTACCACCTGGTTATAGTTCCACCTGGTTATAGTTCCACCTGTTTATAGTACCACTTGTTTATAGTACTACCTGGGTATAGTACCACCTGCTTATAGTACTACCTGGTTATAGTTTCACCTGGTTATAGTACCACCTGGTTATAGTTCCACCTGGTTATAGTTCCACCTGTTTATAGTACCACTTGTTTATAGTACTACCTGGGTATAGTACCACCTGCTTATAGTACTACCTGGTTATAGTTTCACCTGGTTATAGTACCACCTGGTTATAGTTCCACCTGGTTATAGTACCACCTGTTTATAGTACCACCTGCTTATAGTACCATCTGGTTATAGTACCACTTGCTTATAGTACCACCTGCTTATAGTACCGTCTGGTTATAGTACCACCTGCTTATAATACCACCTGGTTATAGTACCACCTGCTTATAGTACCACCTAGTTATAGTACCTCCTGCTTATAGTACCCCCTCGTTATAGTTCCACCTGGTTATAGTACCACCTGCTTATAGCACCACCTGGTTATAGGACCACCTGGTTATAGGACCACCTGCTTATAGTACCATCTGGTTATAGTACCACCTGCTTATAGTACCACCTGGTTATAGTACCATCTAGTTATACTATCACCTGCTTATAGTACCACCTGGTTATAGTACCACCTGCTTATGCTACTACCTGGTTATAGTACCACCTGCTTATGCTACCACCTGGGTATAGTACCACCTGCTTATACTATCACCTGGTTATTGTACCACCTGCTTATAGTACCACGTGGTTATAGTACCACCTACTTATAGTACCACCTGGTTATAGTACCACCTGCTTGTAGTACCACCTGGTTATACACTCAACTTTCCCTAATTTGATTCTTACTCTTAGATTACTGTGGTTGATCTTTAAATAATGGAGTGCACAGGTATCCCAACCTCCTAGAAACAAAAAAAAATGTGATACATGCAGGTGAGTTTAGGGGGGGGTACAGTTTTATAACGTGTACAGAGTCTGTAACATGTTTAGTGTCCATTGCATTTCCAAATTTAAATAGACAAGAGTGTTGATAATGCCTACATTTTGAAAGGTTATGATTTGATGGAATGTTAGTGGGCAATCAAAATTAAAATGACTCACTCACTTCATAAATGTGTTGAGAGTTGGTGCAAGGCTGATCATGTCTATTGCCAACCTTGTTGCTGCTGATGCTGATGTCAAAGATGTTGCAAGTTCCAAGACCAATCTATATTAGATGAATTGACAATGCAAGGGACATAGGTGTAACTCACAGTGTAGGTGTCACTTCACAAAATAGCATTCTGTAGCAGAAACATAATGTGACCAGTACAATAATAAAATCTCATGTGTAAATCTTGAAAGATGTTTAATCATCAGGGAAAATATTTTACAAAACATACTTAGGGAGAAGTTTTAGTTTAGTACCTTTGAAAATAGTTTTAATTTAAAAAGGAGAAAGTTAAGTCAGATTTCAATACATTTTCATTAATAATAATCTTCTCCTGGTTAACCTTTGTATATGGAATTTCACTATAACATTTTAACATTTCTGAATTTTCTTTACCTTAATGTGTTAGACATCATTGTCTGTGCTTTGAAATGCCATCAACAGTACAAGTTACACTTTTATTCTGTGTGGGTATTTGACTTTCTCTTAGTTTGCTGCTTTTCAACTTGTCCATTCTTTTATCTTTTAAGTCACTTTTTCATTTCTGTTGCTGTGAGTAGAACTTCACAACACTCTTTACATGATCATGCTTACAGAAATGTTTTACTTGTTTTCAACTTTTTGTCTTGCTGTAAATGTCTCCCGATTTGTTTGAGAGTGTCATATGCTTCTGCTGCATCTGCATTACCACGGTTATTGTATTTTTCTTTATGTCTGTTTCTTCTGCAGGAGTTTAACAAGTAATCTTCCAAATATGAATCTTCCAAATATGAATCTTCCTAAAGTACCAAATCTGCCAGTTAACCTCCCTCAAATGCCTAGCTTTTCTGCACCGTCATGGATGGCTGCTATCTATGATGCCGAGTGTGTATTCATTTGATATTGGATACCATTAAACTTTCAGTGATCTTGGCATGAATGTATGCTTAGTTATGTGCACACTATATATAAATACTGGAGTTTCTATAGAATTTCTTATAATAATTTTAGTGTGGCCCTTTTTTATCACATGCAATAACACTTTGTTAAAAGTTTGAAAATGCAAATTGTAACTGAGCATTGTACTATTAATATCATATCATGGCTTTGGTAAATTTTACACAACATCTTCGCAGTCTAAGTGGTGGATCCAAATCATTAAACTCTAACTTCTGGTTCCACATCATTGTGGGTTTTGAATGCATAATTCTGTGGCCTAAGTTAATGTAATATATTAGTTTCATAATGTTATCGTTGTAGAAGTCCTAATACTGATTCTTGCATCTGATCCATTTTTTTTGCCTTCCTTGTGAGCAGATTATAAAGCACCATTTATTTTATAGTAGCTATTCCTACCATGCTAATTAAGTTTTTCTTTATTTTGCATTATGTACTACTAAAAGTAGGAGACTATTTTGGATGTTTACCAGACAACGAGGTGGAGATTTTCAACATTTCAGCTACGAGATCACTTTTACCACATAAACCCAGTTGCACACGTACTCAGACACACACATGTACAGTTTAAACTAGAGCTCTAGATAAGGTACCACAAACCAAATATATATATATATATATATATATATATATATATATATATATATATATGTATATATATATATATATATATATATATATATATATATATATATATAGACATGTAGAAATGAAAATGATGTGGTTATATTAAAACTAAACTTTTGCTAATAATAATGATCCTGCATAACACTTTAATAAACTTTTTCAGAAATCATTTAAGCACCAGGAAACTTATATAATTTTATTACACATTTAGTGACTTATAGGATATCATGCAGCTTCCAGTTATTGCCATTCAGGTTTGTCCTTTCTTCTTCTTGTACTTTTTCTTATGCTACATCTTGATCAAAATATTCTTAGAAACAAAAACATTTACTGTTTTTTCCCAGTGCAATTTAGAGCTTACATGAAGTCATGCACAAACGAACATTTCTTGAATACTGAGTGCGCAGTTTCCATTAAATGTTAACACACCAGTAATATCAGTAACTCTTCTAAATTTTTTAGAGTTAGATTTTGATTAGGGGAAATGCACGTAGGCAATTATAGCAATGCATGTGTTATTTCAGACAAAATAAGCCCACTAATGTCACCAGGGAACAGCTTTACATGTCAAACAAATGAAACATATGTTCATGCCAAGATGACTGTTTTAAAAAATGAGTTTAGGTGTCAATTTAAAACATTGAAAACAAACCTCTCTTGTTCTTAGTCTGCATGCTTATGGTACTGTATTTTGAAAAGATATGAATCAAGGCATAGAGATAAAACAAGTTCTTTTCATTTATTACTGTCTTGAAACTATAGTTCCTGACAGAAATTCACATTTTATGCCCAGTGATATGTACTAAGTATATCCTAGTACGTATAGTTTAATTGTCTAACTTTATATTTTTACAACTAAAGGTTAGAGTCAGCTAAAATGAAATGTATTTAAAACTGAATTCATTGCATTTATTACTCTTTTGTAGTCATGTGTTCTGTGTATCAGTACAGATATATAGACTTTATCAAAGATAACAGTGTACCTCAGAATTGTATTATTGTACTAAATCCTTAGCTGGGTTGACAAAATGGACACGTGATATTTAGGCAAAGTACTTGGAATAGTTGACCTGTTGCTAATATTTGTTGATAGTAGTTTACACACATATGTAACAATAGTTTGAAAAATGAAAATGTCTGTAAAATAAATGCAAGAAAGTTCTATTTATATTGAGGATTTGATATAGCCAAATCAAAAATGTTAGTAATATTGAATGAAAATTCATATGATAATTATTTTTCCAAAGTAAAATGTTATTTGAATTGTACTTTAATAGCTTTATCTGTAATCAGACAATGAGGCTGGGTAGGTAAAATGCATGGAACACATGCATAAAGCCCGTATGATAGTTTTCTTCATTACTTTGATGAACTGTATCATATAACCAAAAATTCACTTTCGCTATCAGTGCTATTAAACTGGTTATGGTTATGGATAACCTTTCAATCATTTATTTTTCTAAATGATTTCTGGAACTGGATATGCTGATTTGGTTTTGTTCTAGAAGCTTTCTTAAGTAAGTAATATAGTAAGAGTTATTTATGTACAATGTCCTGCACTTATTATATGAGCTGAGATATTTGGGTTCACAAACAAAAACATTTTATAGTGATCATTTGCTCATTCCTCCTTTCATTCATGCAGTGTGCTAAATATCATTCTTGAATTTAAAATATTCTGCCATCCAATGTGTGCATTTTCATTATTCAGACATAACATCATTATTTTAACTTGGCTTCTATCACTTTGCTTCCTGCCTGAATATTGCTTCCTCCCCTTTATATTAGGTAAGAGATGCAATATGGCAAGAAAATATAGTAGTTGTGAATGTACTGAGAGAGCCCCTGCAAATGTCAGTAAGGTAAAACAAAGTACAACTTTAATGGAAGAGAACTACAAACTGGTTTACACAGAGCAGGCTGAATAGGCAAGGAGTATTTCTACTAATAACCATTTACCAGCATGTTAGAACAGAAGAGTACCACTGTTAATTACTCTATATGCCATATTTATTCCATATATTCGTTGTAAGAAGAATTGGTTTAAGGTGGATAGAGTAAATTTTCTCTCAGCAAATGTTAAGCAGTAGGAAGGTAATAACCAATAACTTAAAGAAAGATATAAATACATACAGGAGTATGTCAAAATAAAATAGACATAACTAAACTTATCTCTAATTTTAATCAATATTATAGATCTTAGACAAAGTTCCATATGTTAGAAAAATATACATAAAAAGATTATACAATATAATTAATTTATAATTTAAATACTGTACAATATACTGTTGCTTAGTTATTTATATATAATTTGTTAAAACACATATTTGTGTGTGTGTATGTGTATATATATATATGTATATATATATATATATATATATAGTTTTTGTTGTTTGCTGATTATTGTTTTATAATTTGTTGTAAAAATTAATTGAAAAAAATAAAATATAAGAACTGAATAATTAATCCAAGATAAATATAAAATGCATTAGAATACAAAAAAGAGATAAGCTCTTGAAAGCAGAACATAAAGAACAGAACTTACATAATCTAAAACAGTATTATTATTATATTATTATTATTACTAGTATTATTATTATATTATTATTATTACTATTATTATTATTATTATTATTATTATTATTATTATTAATTTCTTCAGAAGTCTGAAAAGAATGGTCAATGAAAATAAAGAAAGAGAAATAGCAAAAGTGTAAGGGTTACAATATTAATATGGTTTATATGGACAGTAAGAAAAAAGTTGACATATATGAACATTCTCTGGACATAGTACTCTATTATTACAGTTTTACAATACAAACACCATTTTATGGCAGTATTTTATTTTATTTAAGTATGAAGGCTGTGATTTGAGAATGCACAGCTCCTAACATAGAGCACTTTTACATCAAGTACATTTCTCAAATCAAGTACCTGTTTCTCAGATAAATAATACTGACTGACTATACAGTGTACAAGTGGTTCTTAGAATTTCTAGTTCACCAGAACCATTTGCACAGTGTATAAAATCATGTGTCTGAGAATAGAATTTGAAAAGTGGAATTGCACAAGAGATAATGAAGACATTTCAGTTTTCCAGTTTTCATTTGTTCACCAAGGCAAAAGAAGCTAGATAGGAAATTCAAGTGGTAGTGCATGGAAATTTACTCAGAAGTACTTTTTTTATCTATAAAAAACAAATATAAATGTAAACCCAAATCTGAAAAGGGGTAGCAAAATCAGTAGCCCATATAATAGGTATAACTTCATACTGCATGCTTATATTTACCAAAAAAAAGCATGTTGTTCATCCATCTTGGCCAAACACTTTATAGTCTTTGTACGTCCCATAAAATAGTTGTTACAGAAGTAAAAATGACAAATGAAACAACTACTTTCTCATCATTAGTAACTTGGAAGTTTGTGAATAATTGTGTAAGAGGAAGAAGCGAAGAACAAAATCATTTAACTTATCACCACTATTTCTAAATAGCAATTTATTTTCTGATGAAAGGTGTATCTGACCAGCTTAATTCACCCTTAAAAGCATTACTGTAGTATATTAGGTGGAGTAATGCCAGTTGATGTAATCATTTTACATTTCCAAATTGCAGCCAGCACAGAGAATTAAAGCTTCAAACTATTAATGAGGTGCTTCTTGTGTCTGTGGAACAGGGTATGATTCCTTCTACCTTCATTTACCTACTATATGACTCTAAGCAAGCCACTTAACCAGATAGTGGTCAATGGTCACCACTGAAAAGGAACAATTGGTCCAGTGGGCTTACCTAATCGACAAATAGGTAAACTAAAAATATATAAGTAAATGCAATTTAAAATTGTGAAGGTGATGCATCACTGTGATGAATTGTTATAGAAAGTATTGCAATGTAGTAGGTTATTAATTGTGTGCTCTATTCATTAATAAGTTAAAATAGCATATATAATCTTAAATAATGGTAAGTAATGTCCTGTGGAAAGTATGAGCAGCCATATGCAAGGCAGGACATATTAACAATGACTCCCACTGAAAATAGATTATGTATTACTGAAATTTTTATTTCATTTTTTGAAAGAGCCCAACTAAAATATACCAGTGTCAGAAAAATGCTGTTTAATTAAAGAAGGTATTTTATGCTATATGTTGAAATGCATTGTAGGGCCAGTGTTTTCTGAATGCAAATGCATTATAAAGTAAAAGGGAATGGCATTTTATCATCATTGAAAATATATATGGGAGCAAAAATATTGGGTTAGCATAGAGAATACTGAACTCAAGCAGAACTGTGATGGTATTTGGTGAAAGCCCTGTAGTTTATCTAGAAAGGTTAGGCTAACAAGTTAGTTTCAAGTCTTCTAATATGTTACATTTTGCCCTGTCCTATGAGTCCAATGCATTTGTTAAAGGATATGGATAGGTTCACTCACATAGAGAACTGATAGCATCAGTATATAAAAGGAAGGTAAGGTATGACATCTTGAGAAGGAATTAATTTAGTGTGCATGAGTCTCAGGAATTTGGAATAAATATAAAAGACTAGAACAGAGGGATGCAGATGACAACATGTTTTCTAAAGATGTTTGAATCTGAGGTTAATCTGAAAGCAGTAATAAACTTTAAATTAAAGTTAAGAACACTGTGACAAAATGTCAGTGTTACCCATAATTACCCAGGGCTGGTACTCCTCAATAGTTACTCTGCAATTTTATTGAAGAATTTCAATTAACAATGAAAATATAGTCAGTAATCAAACATCTTTCCATAAAAAGTATTTAAATATAGAACATATATGCAGCACATAGTAATTTTAATTGCACTTAATCTGATTGTATAACTGTAGTAGTGTATACTAGCTATGAGTTATTACACTGTTTGTTAATTGTCCTCATGGTTATGTCCTTCTTCTGTGATTTGTGACACTATCACAGGTGATGTAGGGAAATCCTCAGTAAATCTTGACATGTCATTCCTTGCTGCTTAAATAATTTGTCATATACAACATAAAAACAGCTAGAGCTGCTCTTTACATCATGTTTAATAATAATAAGGCACTTCAGCTGTTGGTTATTTGGAAATATATCTACTCTCCATATGACTATAGCATTCATTTTGCTTGTGGCATTAAAAAAGGTGGGTAAATCTCCCAAAATCCATAACATGTCATGACTTGCATATTATATAAGGTATTATATGCAGACATGGAATCATGCCAACCATGTAGATAAAACAGTAAAAGTTTAATGTTTTCTACAAAACTTTGAATTTTAAGAAACAAATACCATGTCAAACAGTACATATTCAGGCCTGCGGCAAGTTTAACAAAACATTGGATAACATAATCGATATATTTATAAACCTAACATAAACTACTAGCAGTATGGCTGTTATTACTTTCAGTACTACTGAGCACGTACAGAGAAATACTGTTACCTACCTAATTTTGCTGTCCCTCTATGCTGTTGTGGTTACAGTACAAGGAAGTTGCATTTTCACATTTCTCTGCCTTCCTTTTCTTTATGTCTAAGTTGCTGGATGCCTTAGGTATTAGATAGATATTAACATTACACTGTCATTGTGGTTTCACTCTGGTTTATAGAGATCAGGTATTGTATACGAGACTGTAATTGTACAAATGAGAACAGATGACTACAAACTGAGTAGGTCAGAATATGCATATTTGTTTCAGTATTAAACTGCTATTAACAAAATGCCTGATTCTATATTTTTTCAGTTATGATTTTCTGCCTCCTCCATTTATTACAGTAGGAGTTATCTCCATCTTGTTTTAACCTATTTCTAGCGATGTCTTTGGAGTTGTTCCTTTTTTGAAGCAGTGTCACCCTTTGTTAGCACAGGATCCTAAGATTACTCCTGGCATGTTGGGAGTGTGGTGTTCACCTTGCAGTAGATGTGTTTGCATTAGAGATCTTTTTCCCCTGAAGCATTATTGTAATGCAGCTGACATTGTCATAATAGAAACATGCAACCTCTGTTTCTATAGATAATGTTGGAAGGATTGATAATGCATGGTGTGCTCAATATGTTACAAAATCTGGTGTTAATGGTGGTGGTGTGCGAAGGAAGGCTATCTTATATTTTAAATGCAGCAGTTCATTTTAAAATATCATCTGTAGTAGACAAGTGAGAATGATAAGTATTCATATGTAGTGCTGCTGCTAAAAAGCAGATAATTGTGCAGTGCTATGGAATATATATATGCGATGTACTGAGAGGATTAGTGTAAGACACTTTTGCAGTGAATCATTTTCCTTGCTGCAAAATGATGTAGATATCATGTGAATCTTTATTTATAGCCTTGTTTGACTAATTTAAATGTCAATATCCTGTATACTGATTACTTTTTAAATAAAAGAAATCTTTATTTTCAACCATTAAAAATTATTACAAATAGCCTCGCTCACCACAGGTTAGCACTATCCCTAACCTGGTATTTGACATTTTCAAGATTGTACTTAATGCATGAAAATGTGACCAGTAATAATCACATGCTTTGTTGTGGTTATTGTCTGATGCAGTTGTTAACTGCAATCTTCAGTTGTAATGTTAATAATCAAGCTACTATATATGATTATTAACGTATATTGTTTTTACCATATAAATCATACTTTGGTACGGAAATTATATTTTAGTATGATACCATGGCCTGTTATTAGTTTTGAATTTCTATTGCTAAACATGAACCTGATATGAATTGTTAAATGTGTGGTAAAAACGTAAAACATCCTTGATAATGTAACTTTCCTTTCATTGTTTTGTGCATTACCTCCCGTCTTCCAGTATAGATTGCATAAACAGAATTAATGCATTTAATGTTCAGTTATCTGTTGTTGATTGTAACACACATTTCTGTGTTATTCTGCTAGTAATGGCTCAGGTACATCTGAGGATTTGTTCTGGAAGCTTGATGCCTTGCAAACTTTCATTCGAGATCTGCACTGGCCTGAAGAAGAATTTGCAAAACACTTAGAACAGCGTCTGAAGCTCATGGCAAGTGATATGATTGAATCATGTGTCAAGAGGTAATGAGATTTGTGTTTGTCTGTACTACCCTACTTTAAGAATATCAAAGAAAGAATGAACATCTTTAATTACTATAAGGATCAAAGTAGCTCTGCATTGTAAGATTACTAGTAAAAAATATTTATATGTTTTGTTATATGTAAGGAATTTGGCAGCTTGCAGTATCACTGTCACTGCAGGATACCATAACTCAAAAAGCAAAAGTGGTTGTCAGTTGTACTTGCCACTGTGTTAATTAAAAGTGCCTGTTTTAACTTGCTAATATCTTAGTGTGCATCGATTTCCTCCACACACTTTATCCTTTCATTATCTCAGGAATGGTACTTGCCTGAAACTCAGAAATGTTGTAACACATCTAATAAATCAGTGGACACAGCTTGCATATATTGTTGTACAGACCACATTCTGGAAAAAAAAACAGAGCTACTTTTGTTCATTTCTATTGTAAATTATTTATTTTAGTTTGAGATTATCTTGAAAAGTTTGTCAGCCTATTCTACAGCCTTGACAATATATATATAATATTAAATTTGATGGTTTACAGTTTGGAACCAAGGTTAATTTTTTAGATATCCATTTATCAGGAGGGAAGGATGGACTTATTTCTACTACTGTTCATCAGAAATTCATAGATGGTAATCACTATTTATTTGGGACTAGTTGTCATCCGCCCCATACGTTGAAATCTTTACCTTATGGAGAAATTATCCGGTTATCTAGGCTTTGTAATGATGGCCTAGATTTGGAGAAACAAATTAATAAGCCAATAAATATGTTCCTATAAAGGGGCTATAGTAAAAATTTAATTTGTGAATCAATTGATAAATTAATTCAATCAAATTTTAATAAGGAAATTAACAGCAGCAACGAAACCGGAGAAGTTAGTAATACTAATTTTAAGACTGTAGCAACTAGGAGGGTGACTAAACAACAAAAAATCTTCTTTGTTACTGCTTTTAATTTATTAAGTGCTGAAGTTTGGGATCTCATTAAATATTATTGGACTTTTTTGCTACAAGATGAATTTATCCATAGTCTTATTCCTGATGTTCCTTATATAGCTTATAAGAGAGGACAGAATTTAGGGGATAAATTAGTTAAAGCGTATTATGTCTCTCCTGTGATGAGACTTGGTCTTTCATTATCAATTTGTGGTACTATACCATGTCATAACTGTAATGTGTGTCCTTATATTAGACTAAATTTTCCTAGAATTAATTGAAAAATATTTAGACCACATAGTTGCTTTTCATGCTATACATTGGGTGTGATTTATTGTCTTAAGTGTCCCTGTAACCTTTTCTATATTGAGGAAACAAAAAGAAAATTTAGAATTAGGCTACAGGAACATATCTGGGATATTAAAAGGGGAACTTTGGAAAGTCCTTTAGCACTGCACTTTATGGAAAAGCATAGTGGCAATGCCAATTTATTACAAGCCACCATTCTAGAACAAGTTTTTATCAAGAAGGGGGATGAAAAATTACTTAAAAACATTTTACTTTATAAAGAAACTGTATTTATACTTAAATTTAATACATTATCACCAATGGGTTTAAACAGAGAAGTAAATTGGAGATGTTTACTCTAATTTTATGTTTTGTTACCAATGAGCTTAAACTGAATAATATTTTTGGTGATGTTTTACTTTAAGTTTGATGCTAATCAGTTTTTATCATGTCTTTAATTGCATTTAATTGAATGATTATTTAATATATATATATATATATATATATATATATGGGAGTGTGTTTTCATTAAATGTTTGTACTCGTTGAAGGCTGTTGTGGCCGAGGTGCTAAGACTGATATGTTAATACATTTCATCTGTGTGGAATCCTTGTTGTTTTTTGATTTTATTCTACAGCCTTTCTAGCCTATGATAGCTTCATATCAGAAGGGTGACTCCAACAAGTATTGCTATTATAAAGCAAAGGACTCCATAGGAAGTACATCACTTCTAAATCTTTTTTAGTTTTTTTTTTCAGGGCACAGGGCTAGCAACACCTAAACTTCACTGGCCTGCAAAATTATTACAGCAAACTAATGAATCAAACCAATGGATAAAATTAAATTATAAAGAGCAAATAGTAAGCTAGGCCAAGAAGAAATAACAAGAATAAATATGACATTAACATTAGTAATATTCAACAAATCCTAAGTATAGATATCTACAAAAAGTCAAGTAAATGTTAACTGTAGCAGGGCTAAAAAAATCTGTGGATGTTAGCTTCAAAATGTACAAGAGAAGGTAAAATACTTTATTAGAGAATGAAGACAGTGTGTGAATGAAATAAAAGTTGAATAAGGTAAATAGAAGGGCATAGGGATGAACAATATGAGAAAATGACAGTATGGTGAATGAGAATTTGAGAAAGTCAGGTATGAAGAAATTGAACATCTGGATATTTGGATTAACAGACAGAAGGAGGACTCAGTTAAGGAAGGGAAGAAGCATTGTGTGAATCAATATTTAAGAATAAAGGTTGAATAGAGAAATGGCAAGAGATGTTTATAGGTAAAGGATGTCCCATCAAGTGGCTGCATTACTAGAAAAACAGTTATATTTAGGTTTATTTTGGATGTGTTTTTAAGTTTTGCTCAAAGTTCAGGGTAAGACTGCACCGCTTTAAAGTGGTCAGGAAAAATTCCAAGGTTGAAAGGCAATAATGGAGAAGTTATGTTCTGTACAGTGAAGATAAGACTGAGTTGTGTGTGAACAGAAGCTAAGAAGGAATGGATCTTAACATGAAGCTTAAGGTTCTAGTGATTAGAAGTCTAACAAAACAGAGAAAGGCATCTAATTTAGTTTAAACATTAGTGATGTAAATACTAATTTAGAAGATTGCATTCCGGAAGCCATTTCATTGTGACCAGTGTTTGACAGTGAAGTTCAATCATTTCAAAAAGGAGAGTGAAACTGAATGCTGCTGATAGCTTGTAATGTAAATGTTTTTTTTTTGAGGCTTCATCTATAATGCGAATGGGACGTCTGTATTCAACTTGGAGCTGAAGAACACATTTTCCAGTTCCAATCCTATCTTCAGGGTAGAGAATGTGTAAAGGTATAGAAGCACAGGAAAGGCTTGCTATTTTTTGTCCAAGTCATATTAATCTGATGATGGAAATTTAGGTGTTGATCTAGCTAAATGTGCAGATAGAAAAATTATTTGCTGTTTGTAATGGTGTTTGATTACTGGGAAGTACTAGACAGTTTTGGGGAGCAGAGGAAATGTTTTACTTCAAGAAGTAATTATATATTGCTACGTAATTTAGAAAGCAAGTTGATGTTGTTTTCTAATTGTGCTTTTATTGTGGATAGTAGGGAACACATAGATAACCATGCTGTCAGCATGTGATCGAAAGCTGTTGCAGGTGTGCAGGTAGTCTGTTGATGAATATGCAGAAAAGGAGAAGTGATACGATGGAAATCTGGAAGACTCTTTGATTAAGTGGGAAGCTCTGAGGGAATTTGAAACCAGTCTTAAATTTGAAGCAGCAATTTGCCAATAAACCAGTGAATCACTAAAGGGCATTAGAAATTATTCCTATTGCTATTAAGGAATCTAGAGGAAGGCTGTTGTTAAGAACATCTAAACCATTTTAATGCATATTACTGACTTTGCCTTCAAACCACCCAGTGTTGTCTAAGAAAGTGTACTTGTACTGTACCTACAGAGGAAGCAAACTTTATACACCAACCTCTTACTAGTTCTGCATGTTTCTCCTCTCATTCTACATCCACTAATTCAACTGGCTATCCTGTTCACTTTAAATCTGCAACTTCAATCATGTTTATATTTCAGAGCCATATACATATACCAGATAAGTAATGTTCACTTACAAAGTACATCTGCACACATTTTGATGTAATGTAGCCACAACACTTCTGCTCAAGATTCAGCTATAGGGTAGTTTCTGATTTTCAGTAAATCACACGATGAAGCTAGTAAATATTTAATGAAGACAGTGTCTTTATGTTTGCAATAAAAACTGGAGCAATCTTCCCCTGTAGATGTGTCTGCCCATTTATTTATGCTATAACATTAACTGATCTTACTGTATTTGCCTTTCATTCACATTTGCTTATTTCATGGGACTACATATTCTGTGAATTAAATTGTATTTCTTAGCTTCAGTTACTCACTTCATTGTATCAATATCAGCATCACCTTCCTTCTTCCAGTTTTGTACATCGGTTCAAGGTGTCACATCAACAGTTTTGAAATGGCCCAGCCAGAGCCCAGACCTAAATCCAATAGAAAATCTGTGGGGTGACCTGATGAGGGCTGTGCACAAGTGATGCCCTTGCAACCTGACAGATTTAGAGCACTTTTGCAAGGAAGAGTGGGCAAATATTGTCATATCAAGACATGCTGATAGACTCCAACCCAAGAAGACTGAATGCTGTAATTAAATCAAAAGGTGCTTCAACAAAGTATTAGTTTAAGGGTGTGCACACTTATGCATCCACCTTATTGTACGTTTTTTATTTTTTATATTTTTCCCCTAACAGATTTGTTTGCTTTTCAATTGAATTGTACAGGTTATAGGTCACACTAAAAGGTAGGAAAAGTTTTGAAATGATTTATTGTGGTCTCATTTCTTTATAGCATAAAAACCTGGCATTTTAACAGGGATGTGTAAACTTTTTATATCCACTGTAAATGTATTTCCATCTTCTCTTCACATATGTGATTAGTAGTTCAGTTTTCTTTCTGTACATTGTAACAGTGCACATTGGTTCCTCTAGATTAATTTCCTTGACATATAATTTTGGGTCTCATCACAAAACAAAAATACAGTGATTTTTTTATACATCTTTGCAAAGTGATGATTATTCCACACTTGAGTTAATTCTTGCTTTACGTGGTATTTTTGTTAACTATGTCGTTCGCCATGCTCACTCATTATTTCAAGTCCACAGATATCTGACTAGATTTCTGTCTTTTCTCATAATTTACATTAATCCTTTCATCAAAAGGAGCTCTGTCACAGAGACTCTTTTTTGTAAAAGAACTTTATTTTCACTCTAACTCCCTGTCCACAATTATTAACATAGATATTACTAAAAGTAATTAAAGTAATCTGAAAGTTAAGTTTACAAAAGTCTCAGCTTTAAACATTCTGTGCCTCATGGAAAATGGTTATCTCTCACTTCCTGACAGTAAAACTTGGTTAGCGCTCTATTAACTCTAGAAATATTGCTGTTAGTGTAATATTAAGTACAACAGCAGCATTATTTGTAACATGTTGTGCATTAATTTTCTGTTGGTCTTTCTGAATTATTCATCCCATTCTCACTTCTGTAAATATCTAAAAGGTAAATTGTTTCTTATATGATCCATGTTTAGTAGTCACCAGTAGCATAGCTAGGGGAGGACAAAGGGGGCAATCACCCCAGATGCAAGGTGTTCAGGCATGCCAATTGCCGATCCCAATTGCTCTTTAATGCAAACTCACTTTTAAAAGATGGTATTGCACTTGTGGTCAAACCTGAGTGCTGTAGCACTCCCTGTCTAATCTAAACTGTAGCAACTGCTTGCTACAATGGTAGCATGCTGAATGCTACAGTTCAAAATAAAAAAAAAAAAAGGTGTGTTTCTTTTTTTTCCCATATGTAGGGCAAAAGTCAGGAGCAGGGCAAAGAAACAGGACTTGATTGGCTGCTGAATTTCAGGAGCCTCATGTACCCAAATGTGGATTTTTTTAATCAGCTGAGAAGGGGTAGACATAATTGTAGACTGTTCAGATTTTCACAGAATGTCCAAATTTTCCCTCACATTTTTGGTCTGTTCCTCATAAAATTTTTGGGTTTCTGGGAAATCACCGAGGATTAAAGACAATAAATAATGACATACATGTGGTTTTCAGACTCCAAATCATTCAGAAAATGCATGGCAATACAAATTGTGTTATTCGAGTAACTTTGTAAGTTTAAAAGAGCATATTTAACATATGACCCCATTTTATGATTTGTCCAGATTTACAACCTTTTTAGACAAGGGCAGTGCAATTGTGATTTTAGACAAAGGTATTTATTTAAAAATTAAGCAAGATTCTTAAATGTGGAAAAAAAAGTTAAGAAAATAATATGTAATGAGATTTTACATGAGGTTAATAGTGCAGTATATGAATTACAGTTTATGGATGACATTTCTTTGGATGTATTTAGGTTCATAGGTTCATAGGTTCATACTAGGCTATCTGCCCTAGGGCATTTATAAGCCTAGCCAGAATGTGTTTGGCTTTCGCCACCCATTTTAAATTTATTTTGCTATGCCCTTTTTCGAGGTTAGTATACTGTGCCTCTGTCTAACAGTGACACAGAAGTGATACCCGGGGTAAACCTACGATCTCCCATCCACTCATCAAGATTCCTCTTGAAGAGAGTCAATGAGGGACTCTGCCTAACCTGGACTGGGATTTTATTCCAGAGTGAAGGGAGCCTCTGGGTTATGAATCTGTCCCTCCAGCATGTCCTATTTATTTTAGTGCTGAGGTTCAAGTCTCTCGAGTGCGTAGCTCGATGGGATTTGGATTTTCTGAGGTGCAACATGTCCATTAATTCCGGGTTGGACATGGCTTTATACGTCAGGCACAGATCGCCTCTGAACAGGTGGTATGCCACTGAGTAGAGCTGGAGTTTCTTTAACCGGGCAGCATATGGCATCTGTTTGAGCCCTTTGATCCTCTTGGTTAGGTACTTTTGGGGTCTTTCCAGTTGCTGCAGGTGTCTGGTAAGGTACATCCCGAAAGGGGCATTGTACTCAATTATGGGCCTGATGAGGGATGTGTAAAGAGGCACGATGACGTCCCCTGATCTAGATGTGAATCCCTTCATGATTAGGTGGACTATATAAAATGTTTTTCTAACCACTTTGGCCACGTGGTTGTCAAATGAGAGATTGCTATCAACTTGGGTCCCCAGGTTGGGTCCCCATTTAATTATTTTTCTATTCTACATCCTGTCACCCTTTTTTATATGGGCTCCTGAAAATTCATAAAATCCACCTATGAGACCTATTGTCTCAGGTGGTAGATGAATAACAAAACTCATCTCTCTTTACTTAAAACATACTTTGAGCCCTTACTTACAGAAGACAAGAAGTTATATCAGAGATATGAAAGAATTTTTGCATAAATTGAGGCAATGTCATGAATTTAATCAGCAGAGTGATTAGTTGCTTTTCTTACATTGGATATCACTTCTTTATTTACAGTAATAACAAATGATTATGGTATAGGGCCATAAGACAGTTTTTGTGTTCCAGTAGTGAGGAGCAAGACAAATAGAAACTATGTGTTCCCTTTTAGATATAGTTTAAAATATTAATGCATTTATATTTGAGCATGAGCTTTTTCATTGGGTCTCTGGGGTGGCAGTGGGGACATCAGTCGCATATACATATGCCAACTTAGTATTGAATAACTGGGAAATTCATAATATATACAGTGATTTACACTATTTAACTCAGTTTATATCTTTTTATAAGTGTTTTGCAGATGATGTGTTTTTAATTTGGACAGGTAGAATCTACATGAATTTTTTAAATACCTTGACAACAATACTAATTTTCTTAAGTTTAAAATGAAATTTGCAAGAAATGAAATTAATTTTATGGCTATTAACATTGTAAAAGAGGATACAAATGTAGAGACTTGTATGCACAAGAAAAAAGTTTATGCAAATAGATTATTGCTTAGGCATAGTATGCATCCCCAACATGTGTTTAAGGGGATTGTACAAAGCCAACATTTTAGAATGAGTAGGCTTAATACAAATGATCAAATATATAATAAAAAGTCTTAGAAATGCATCAAGAATTTCGGATAAGAAACTATGGTTATAACATTCTTAATGACACTAAAAACTATGTAGATAGTAAGAGAACTAGACTGGATAAACCATATTTTAGAAATAGTAGTGAGAATAATATGGTGAGTGAGCAAGGCACTGGCAGTAGTGTTATTAGATATATTACTAGTTACAACATCAAGACAAAGGTTGTCCAAGAAATAATTCGTAATAATTGCATAGTTCTAAGTGATCATTCTGAATTAAGTAATATGATAGGAAATACACCACACTTTGCATGCAAAAGAATGAAACATTTGAAGCAAAGACTGTGCTATTAAAAAGCTAATTATAGACCTATAAATAAAGTGACTAAAAGTTCCAAGGTAGGTTCCTTCCCTTGTTTCAAATGTGTGAATTGTAACTGTATAAGTAAACAGATTTTCTACATGCAATTACAAATAAAAGATATGAAATACAATGCTTTGCCACATGTGTTATAGAAAATATAGTGTACCTTGCTACCTGCTCAGAGTGCTCAGAATTTTATGTAGGGAAATGTGTGAGAAAATTGTAGGAATTACTGAACACATGCCTGATATAAGGAGGAATGTTTAAACTAATGTTTTGAGGGGAATTTAACAAAGCCTACACAAACTTTTTTTTCATGTAGGCATAGTGGCACACTGCTTATATGAAAGCAAGCAGGTGTATGATTCAGGAAACAGCTGGGCTGCGCTCACACACGTGCCTACACAGAAGTATCCATGGCATGCAAATCACCTAATAAGCAGGTGAATTGCATGCAAATGAGGGAGGTAGAGTGATCCAGGAAGCAGATAGACAGTCATGCAGACCCCGTGTTGGTGCCCATAGTGTACACAGAAAAATTCCATGTACAGGATGTAAAAAATAACAGGGGCTGTAAAAGTGCAGGTAGATAGGTAGAAATAGCATAGCAGAGACAGATATTTGCAAAACTATCCACCATGTGTCCAAAATCATATAGAAAATAATTAAAAATAATTTTTTTTTTTAATAATGTGGGTATGTTTGCAAGGCATGCCGTGGTGTGCACACATGCTATTATGAAAAAAAAAATTAAAAAAGTGCAAAAATGAAATTTAGTAATATGTGACAGTAATGTATTACAGGACCCTGCTTGGAGTATCTACAATGGTGGAATGGTTCTATTGTTAAGGAGACAGTGCCTGGAACAGTATTGTTTCCAGGTTGTGTGCACGGATCCCTATACAAATGAGCTGGGGTTACTGAATAGCTCAAACGGCTATCCGTGTCCACAGATCCCATCCGTGTAGGCACAGAACCATGTTGGTGTCCACAGAATAGGTAGCTGACATCAAAGGGGGATGTGTCTGAGGACTTGTAAGCTCATTGGAGGTCAGCAATGCCAGTTTGCATGGTGCAGCGCTTTGCTCAGCAGGGAGGGTGTACATGTTTAAGCTTTGTTTACCTTCACGGTACATGTTTCATCATGTTTGAGCATGTTTGCTTGGCGTGCCAACATGCTGAGCATGACCTTTCATGGAGGCATGTATACTGAGTGCTGAGCACTGTTTACTTTTGCTGCACGCGTTTGCTTGGCACACCACAGTCCCGAGAGAGGAAGGATGTTCAAAAAAAATAAACTGGCTGAGAAAGGCAATGAGATCTTAATTACTGATGACCCTTGTTTCACTTAAACAAGGGCCATTAACAGTCCTTAATGATGTATATGGCACGTAGAATGCATCATAGTTAGCCAATCACATCTGCACCTACAGCAGAGCACTATAAAGGTCGCACACACCCTACAATCTAATGTCATCCCATACTCTGCACCAGTGGAGTACAGAGGTAGGAGTGTTTAACTGAAGGAATGCTAGGGGCTGCTGCAGGTCTGCTACATCTGTATGCACTAGATGCTGAGGTTAATGCTGCTGCTGCTGACAATAGTCCTAGACTGAGAAGGAGAAGAGTGTTCAGGCCCAGGCTAACCTTCCAGGGGCTACATGAACTGGAGATTGTAGAGCCCTACAGTGTGGACAGGGACATACTACAGGAACTCACTGAGCTCTGCTGACCCCCAATTCAGACCCAGAGCCAACAGATGGGAGCCCATCCCAGTGGAAAGAAAGGTATGTGTATCTCTTAGGGTACTAGCTACGGGTACTGTCCAAAGACCAACTGGGGACATAATGGGGGTCTCACAGACATCAACATCCAAGGTACTCCACCAGTTCCTGGATGCAAAGCTACCACATGCCTGTAACCACTTTTATTTTCTTTACACCCCTAAGGAGAGGACCAGCAATATGCAACACTTCTACCATATAGCCCACTACCCTGAGGTACTGGGTGCCATAGATTACACTCATGTACACATCAAGGCAACACCCGGTGAGAAGGGTAGACTCTATGTCAACCGCAAGGGGTATCACTCTATCAAATGCCAGGTCGTGTGCAATGCCCAGGGCATTATCATGAATGTGTGTGCTGGCAGCTCTGGCAATTATCACAACTCCCATATCTAGCATGTATCACAGATGCACCAGATGTTTGCTAGGGGGAGCATCCCATACGGCCATTTACTGGGGGATGCTGGCTGTGTACTAGAACCATGGATGATGACACCCATCAGAAATGCAGACACACCCACTGAAGAATGCCATAATGAGGCACACACACAAACTAAGAACATTATAGGTCATGTATTTTGGCTGCTGAAGGCACGGTTCCACTGCCTGAATATATCTGGTGGAGCCCTGCAGTATTCTCCAGCCACATGTGAACACATGTTCACAGTATGTGCCATGCTACACAATATGATCCTGTGGAAACAGCTGCAGAAGGATTAGCAAAGGGAAGGAATACACAACCCACTACCAGTGACTATGTCATCACAGCCACACTCACATGGGGGCTCCTGGGAGGAAACCTCAGGCAGATGTATGCATGGCCAATATAC